>NW_016806447.1:1470359-1550484 GCF_001698545.2 Rhinopithecus bieti
TATCCCCTTTATCATTTTTTATTGCATCTATTTGATTCCTCTCTCTTTTCTTCTTTATTAGTCTTGCTAGCGGTCTGTCAATTTTGTTGATCTTTCCAAAAAACCAGCTCCTGGATTCATCGATTTTCTTGGAGGGCTTTTTGTGTCTCTATCTCCTTCAGTTCTGCTCTGATCTTAGTTATTTCTTGCCTTCTGCTAACTTTTAAATATGTTTTCTCTTGCTTCTCTAGTTCTTTTAATTGTGATGTTAGGGTGTCAATTTTAGATCTTTCCTGCTTTCTCTTGTGGGCATTTAGTGCTATAAATTTCCCTCTACACACTGCTTTAAATGTGTCCCAGAGATTCTGGTATGCTGTATCTTTGTTCTCATTGGTTTCAAAGAACATCTTTATTTCTTCCTTCAGTTCATTATGTAGCCAGTAGTCATTCAGGAGCAGGTTTGTTCAGTTTCCATGTAGTTGAGCGGTTTTGAGTAAGTTTCTTAATCCTGAGTTCTATTTGATTGCACTGTGGTCTGAGAGACAGTTAGTTATAATTCTGTTCTTTCATATTTGCTGAGGAGTGCTTTACTTCCAACTATGTGTTCAATTTTGGAATAAGTGCAATGTAGTGCTGAGAAGAATGTATATTCTGTTGATTTGGGGTGGAGAGTTCTGTAGCTGTCTATTAGGTCTGCTTGGTGCAGAGTCGAGTTCAATTCCTGGATATCCGTGTTAACTTTCTGTCTCGTTGATCTGTCTAATGTTGACAGGTCCACATAAGACTTATACACAAATGTCCATAGCAGCTTTATTTTTAATGGCCCAAACTGGAAAGAACTCAAATGTCCATGAGTAGATGAATGGATAAAGAAACTATAGCATACCCATATAATGGAATATTACTCAGCAACAAAAATGAATAAGTTATTGATATGTGCTACATTATAGCTGAGCCTCAAAATAATCAGGCTGAATAACAAAATTAGTATAATCTGGCTGGCCGCAGTGGCTCACGCCTGTAATCCCAGCACTTTGGGAGGCCGAGGCAGGCAGATCACAAGGTCAGGAGATCGAGACCATCCTGGCTAAAACAGTCTCTACTAAAAATACAAAACATTAGCCAGGCGTGGTGGTGAGCGCCTGCAGTCCCAGCTACTCAGGAGGCTGAGGCAGGAGAATGGTGTGAACCCAGGAGGTGGAGCTTACAGTGAGCTGAGATGGCGCCACTGCACTCCACCCTGGGTGAGAGAGTGAGACTCCGTCTCAGAAACAAACAAACAAACAAAAAGAGTATAATCTATATGATTCCATGTGTATAACATTCTAGAAAATACAAACCAATATACAGTGATCCAAAGCAGATCAATGATTGCATGGGAACTGAGTAACGTAGGGAAAGGCTAAAGGAAGGGATGACAAAAAGACCATGGAAAATATGAAAGGACAATGGACATATTCATTATCTTGATTGTGATCGTTTTGTAGATGTATGTATATCTCAGAACATCACACTGTACACTTTATGTGCATTTTATGGTAGGTCAATGTTATGAACTTAATTGTATCCTCCAAAATTCGTATGTTGAAGTCTTACCCACTGCTATATCAGATTGTTAGTATATTTGGAGATAAGACCTTTCAAGAGAGAACTGAGGTGAAATAAGGTCATATTGGTGGGCCCTTATCCAATAAAACTGGAATTTTTTTGTTGTCGTTGTTTTGGAAGAGAAGATTAAGACACAGACCATAGGATGACCATGTAGGGACATAGCAAGTAGGTGGCCATCTGCAAGCCCAGGAGAGAGGCCTCAGAAGTAATCAATCCTGCTGATACCTTCAACTGAATTTCTAGCTTCCAGAAATGTGAATGAATAAATTTCTGTATGTTTAAGCCACTCAGCCTGTGGTATTTTGTTATAGTAGTCGTAGTAAAGTAATACAGTCAATTATATGTCATTGGGGCTATTAAAATGAAAACAGGCCATGTATGGTGGCTCACACCTGTAATTCCAGCACTTTGGGAGGCCAAGGTGGGTAGGTTAGTTGAGCCCAGGAGTTCAAGACCAGCCTGGGTAACATGGTGAAATCCTGTCTCTACCAAAAAAAACAGCTAGGCAGGGTGGCATGTGCCCATAGTCCCAGTTAATAAAATAGTTTGAATACTGCTACAATAAAGAAACTTCCACAAGTCTCTTTGTGCACATGAGCTAGTATATTTTTAGAGGCAAAAAGTGAAATTTGATGATCAAAGTGTTTGTACCTAGAGTCTATGAACACATAAGGCATTAGAAAAAATATAGATAGCCTCTATAACACTACCGCAATTGATTCCCTTCTTAAAATATAATAAATACTTAGTTGTGGTTTTTTAAATGTCCACAGTATAGTGAGAAACACACATACAAATAATCACAAAATGACAGAGTAAAAGTTACAGCACAGGTATACAAAGCTTTCCTATGGGTAAAAAGTAGGAAATTGCCTAAGAATGTCAGGGGCGGTTCACAAATTTAAAAAAAAAAAAAAGGGTATTTGAAACGAATCTTAAAGAACATGTAATCTGCCAAACTAAGAAACAGATAAAGGGAAGTCTTAGAAGAGGGAAAGAGCATAATATATCATCAAAAGTGTGGCTGCAACTGTCTCTTCAGATAGTATCTGGATACAGAGTCCTAGTAACTTCAGGAAAATCACAGATGTCATTCAGAGCTGAAAATATTCTTCAACCAGTTTTGCATTTTACAGATGTTGTATCTGAATCCCAAGCCCAGGCTGACTTTCAGAAAATCATAAACTTGCTCATGAAAAACTCAAGGGCTGAATTTATGTCCACTTATTCTTAGTTCACTGCTTTTCTACTATAATAATATGCCTCCATAAAGCAACAAGGATGGTTTTTTAAAAACAAAAAACCATTCCTACTGTAATAGATATGCCTTTATCCTAAATCCATTAGGTTCAAATAGACTGTTTTCAAACAATATACAAAGATAATTTCATGGTATCTCTCTAGCCCCCAAAAATTCTAAATAGTCTTCTAACTTAGAACAGGTTTTATGGTTAAATACGACTTTTTTACTTTAATTTTTTTAATTGACAAACCATGAGTCCTAAGTAGAATAACTCTAGGTTTACCAAAATGTTATTTTAAATTGTTTTCTTTTTGTAGGGACAGGGTCTGCCTATGTTGGCCAGGCTGGTCTTGATCTCCTGGACTCAAGCAATCCTCCCATGTTTGCTTCCCAAGGTGCTGGGATTATAGGCCTGAGCCACTGCACCCAGTATTACCAGAATATTATTAATAGAAGAGTAATAAATTATTTATGAAATCAAAAACTCCATATTGAATATACGCTATGTGAAGTACACTCTATTAGGCACACATTGAAACTGGGCACCCGGTGACCTATTCTGCAATTTATTTGTGTTACTTAGTAGTTTAACTCATAAGATAGGATATCAGAAATATTTGGGTTTCTATCCTGGCTCCACTTACTTGCTATGTGATCCTGGCAAATTTTCAAACATCTATATAATGAGCTAATAATACTACACAGTTCATGAGTTGTAATTAAAATTAAATAAAATGAATTCAAAACACTCAATACATTGCTTGATACACAGTCAGTGGTCATCAGTAGGTATTAGTTGACATAATCCTAGCCATCAGTTTTATCATCCTCACCTTGACATGATGATCTAGGTCAAGGCCTTAGCTTAGGTTCTCTAGAAAACAGAGCCTGAATCAAGAATTAAGTGTTGATGCTTTCTTTGGGTGGTATGAACCAGGGGGGAAAAGGGAGATGTAGCAAAGAAGGATGGAAAGCCATGTAAAATGCTATTACCCTGCTGGTCACTGCTTCCCAGTGAGCCATAAATAGGCATAGCAGATCACTCAGCAAAAGCACCTGCTTGGCCATACAGGACTTCAAATGAGCTTTGTGTATCTGTAATTGGAATAGTGCATGGGAAGGAGTAAGAAGGGGAGAGAGGTATTTGCTTTCTTCCTTCCATCTTCAGTTTCCCATTAGTCAAATATTGCTCCATGGGAATTAATACCATCACACTTCTGAGTTGTGTCATCTAGCTCTTCTGATGGCCACTTAAGATGTCAGTCACCACACTAAGTACTATGCAATTTCATCAGAGTGAATTTCAACTATGCATTTGTAAACTAGAATTAGAAGTTCAAAAGTCTAAAAAACTGATAGGAGGAGTAAGAAATTCTGAATTGTAGCCAGTAAACCTGGCTGCCCTATAGCTACTGCCCAGCGACAGCATGAATCACTGTCAAACCATTGACAGCATGGGCTGAGAAAGATCTGGGTCATATACACTCTGGTTCTCACATGTCAACAACCTGTAATTAGAGACCTCTAATAAAGGTGTATTAGTCAGGTTTTGCTGCATAACAAACAACTGCCAAATTTCCATGGCTTAAAACAAAGAAAGTATTCACTTCCACTTCTCCCTCAGAGGTCTGCAGGTCAGCAGTGATTTAGCTGGGCTCAATTGGGCTTAGGTTGGCTCAAATTCAGGTTGGTTTCTTGTATCTCTGATCCTGGGACCCCGGCAAAAGGAGATGTGGCTAACCATGGTGTGTCCTTCTTATGGCAGATGGTAGGAGCATAAGAGAGGCCAGTGGAAACTCTCCATGCCTCCTAAAGCATTGGCTCAGAGCTGGTATGCTGGCACTTCTGTGAAAAACAGCAAGAACAACTCACAAAACTCAAGTTTATAATCCACATTCTTCCAAAATACCCCTAATATAACAAACTTCCATCTTTGATATTTTCATTTTTTAAGGATAATCCATACTCATCAATACCTAAAGTAGCATGAGCATTTCTCTTAATTAATTTGGTTTTCACAGTCACATTCTGAATCCTTTGAGGTGTCTATTCTTCTAAGTCATCCTCCTTGTACTGAAATTTCATTTTTGAACACAAAAATTATTTTACTTCATTAAAACACCATTTGTTCCTGTTAACATTCCCAGAGACAAAGGACATCTAGAGAAATGTAGAACTCCAAGTACCATGAATTCATAAACTGGAATTAAAAGTTCCTAAGCAATAGGGTTTTGGATACCAAGAATAGCCTAGCTGTTCCCTAGCCTTCTTCCAAGCCCCATGTGTTTAGTGTTGCTTAGTACATCACAACTTTTTTCTTCTTTCTCTCTCTCTCTTTTTTTTTTTTTACACTGCCAGCATTGCAAAGTCAAAATAGCTGTGGAGGAACAAGCTGTTCTGCCTCATGTCTCATCAACATTCCTTGCTCAGTGTATCAAAACACAGAGAGCATACAGAGCAAATGCAACAACTCTTCAAAAAGTTCTCTGTTGGGGATTTTCTTCCCGGGAAACCATCCACAACTGCCTACTTAAAACATCAGAAGAAAGGTGGGTCTCCTACTCAAATCCAAGTGAAGTCACAGCAAGCAAGTATGGATTTCAACTTGGGTTATGGATTTAAAGCATGGATTTTGCCACTTGAAAATAAATATATAGGCCTGCATGAACTAATATCAAGATTAAAATGTACAAACAAGTTTTCTTTCCAAAAGACCAATTTAAAATTATGAGGTAAAGTTATTTCACCAGGTCATTGAGAAAAAAAGTAATTGAACTAACATTTTAACCCAAATTTCCTGGGAAGAATTTTGATTTCAAAGAGCAAGTATATTGCAAATAGTACTAAGCAAACTATATAAGATGGGTCCATTTAAAGAAAGCTAAATGGAAAGGTTGATAAGATGATCAAAGTCATTTCCCTTCAGATCACAGATCAGCTAATCATCTTTGCCTTTTAAGAGAGAAAAAAAAAAATTAACAGGAGAATGATTAACCTATTTGTCCACATTTAAACATATGTAAAATTGAGTATTCAATTTAGTCTTTCTCTTATTCATGATCTGATAATTAAATTAATACTTATCCTAAAGAAATAGTTTCTATTTGCATAGTTAAAACAAATGATATTTCATTTAACACAAAAATAGTTCACAGTCAGAATCTGGTTGATACCTGAAATGATACTTAATAATCACTACTACTATAACTTACAGATCAGTGGCTGCAACAATAGTCAGAGAGAACACTTGCTAGAAAGTAGTGAGTTTTGAGCAGAACTCTGGCAAGAAATTGCTTCCTTCTCAGTAAAAACCAAGACAATCTAAATCACCGTCCATTTCTACCACTGCCTCTACCTCCCTGTACCCTAAAGGGAACAGTTTCTCAAGTATTCTTTTCAAGTGACCACAACAGACAATTGTGCCTAGACACATGGGAAGAGAGCCATATACCCTACATTCCAGCAAAGCAATGAAATAGAAAGAGCTATAAGAGGAACAACACAGTACGAAATGTAATACTCTAAGTCTAAAATGTGAGCCATTGCATTTAGATTATAGAAACTCATCATCCTGGGAGCATCCATCCCTGAAACAACAAATGCCAACTTGGAGTAGATTATGAGGATTGTTATTTAGTACAGAAATTACAAGAGAAAATAGTACAGAGAAAAGAAGAGACTGTGAACAAGATGGACCTAAAGTTGTTCATATCCTCTTCTTACTTATGGCTGGGCACAGTGACTCGTGCTTGTAATCCCAGTGCTTAGGGAGGCTGAGGCAGGAGGACTGCTTGATGCCAGGAGTTTGAGACTAGCCTGGGCAACAGGTAAAACAATTAAAAATTAAAAAATTAGCCACGTGTGGTATCGCACCACTACACTCCAGCCTGGGTGACAGAGCAAGACCCTGTCTGTTAAAAAAAAAATCACTTACATTTTAGTAATGAGATATTAGAAGACAACATAGAGGTGACTGGTACAAAGCCTGGGCCTTTCAGGTCAGCCCCTCCTTATCTCAGGATGTTGCATTCCCAGCACCTTCTACAGTTTCTCTTGAGAACCACACACAAAAAAGGAGGGAGAACTGGGTGGATCCAAGGACACCTGGAGAACTGTCCTGCATGTGGTGGGTCAACAAATATTTTTTAAGTGCTTACAATGCACTGCACAGTGGCGAAAATGGGTAACAAGAATGACAGTGAGGTAGGGAAACATCAGGCCTCATACTGAGTATTACAAAAATGCATTTTTTTAAAGTTTGTTGTTTTAACCACTACATGAAGAATTCCTTGATTAGGGCAAAAGGCTAAGCAGCTAAAATAAAGACACTGAACCATACTTTAAAAACAAAAGTTTGTATCTCTTCTCAAACAGCTCTGAGGAAAGCAATCCAATTTGGTGGGGTGGCTCTGCTCCACTTTGTCATTAGGGTTTCAGACTCCTTTCATCTTGTTCCACCCCCTTGGGCATCACTGTTACCTGCACAATTGAAGCCCAGAGTTTAGCTGGAGGAAAAGGGAACACATGAAAGAGGCACTTCCACTGCCTTCAGGACTGGGATCAGGGTTTAGACGCCTCACTTCTCACATTCAATTGGTGAAAACTTAATCATGCCTGTGGTAAGGGGCTCTGAGAAACGGGTTTTCGCCCCACCTTTTTTTTTTTTTTTTTTCTGTCACTATATTGGTGGGTCTCCTTACTGTAGCAGCTTAGTCTTTTGCCCTAATTACAGGTACATGGAAAAAGAGGAGAACAACTTTTGTTGGACAACTGCAATCCAACAAAGAATTTCTAAGGAATGTCATGAAAAAAGATGATTTTATATAGTACATTTTGAGTCCGTATATGAAAAATTATTTCCGCTCAGAATCTGGTCCTATCCTAGGAAAAAATTCAATGACAATTTATAATTTCAGAAATAATCTAGAGTAAACCTCTATTACAAGAGAAAAATGAGGCCCAGATAAATGAAGTTGCCTACTCAAGCAGTTAGTAAGAGAAGCAAGACTGCAACCCACATTTACACATTCTTCTCAAGCCTGGCATGAATTCACTAAATCATGCACTTGCTTAAGTCATATGAGCTCTCTAGATAGTCAACCAAAACGGCTTAAACTCTAAAGTGGATTTTTGTCCCCTGCCAAATTAGATGATTTGGCTTTCTAGCCAATTCAGAAGTCCCTGTAACTGCTAATGCTCTGTTTTATATTTTAACATAAAGAATGTATTTATGTGACAGAGGAAGTAGGAAAGATTTTTAAATATCCTTTCCTTGAAGAATCAGAACAATTCTGATGTAAGGTGAATTTCTATTCACCATTAACTCTCCCCATTGCAAAGCAGAATATTCTGTGTTCATTGCCACAAAAAAAGGAATTTATGATGGCAGAAAGCAAAGTGAAAAAGACATATCTTTCAGATTCTTTTTGTTTCAAGGATCTAGGCTTGTTTCTCAACAGTGGCACTAACAACATTTGGAGCCAATAATTATTTGTTATAAGGGTCTGTCCTATGCACTGTAGGATATTCAGCAGCATCCTTGGCCACTACCCACTAGATGTCAATAAAACCCCTCAGCTCTCTAGATGTGACAACCAAAAATGTCTAGACATCGCTAAATGAGCTCCAGTTGAGAACTGTTGATTTAGTATGTTAAGGGAAGAGAAAAGAATCAAGACATAGACAAAAGATCTCAGAGAAAACATTATGAGTAGGCAAGGATTTGCCACTTCCCCACCCTACCTTCAAAACAAGGCTAGGAAAACATTCTTTGGCCAGAGTGATGGAAACAGAGTCACAGAGCAGGTAAGGAGAACACGCATCAGCAACAAACCCAGAGCCATTCCTTAGACCAAGTCCTGAAGAGGTGGCAACACCCCCAGATAGGTTTGTGGGGTTCAAAAGCAGAGACATCTTGCAATCCATTGTCCTAGTAAAGGGCTGATTCTGGGAGATGTCAATATCTCAGACATAAGACAGTTGCTGAATCTATCTACATAAACCACAGTATGACATGGGAGCAGCGGACTAATTCCTGGTCACTCAAGAGTGGCCTAGAAATAGCAGAGAAAATGGCAGACCAGAAGGGGTCATGTCAGTGGGAGCAAAGGTCAGCTCTGCAGCATCCAGGGAAGAGCACCGATGGTGAATCAAGCGAAGGATGTTCAGGGACACCAGGGTAGCTTAGTGATGTTAAGAATTTGTGGACCCTGCCCCAACATCACATCTTACTGCTACTTAACACAACTCCAGAGAAAGAGAAAGGATTCTCCAAATCAAATGAGATTGTCTGCCACTCACTCTAATTTAAAAAGGGACTCTGAATTACCACAAACTGGTAACAACAGAAACTTACCCTCTCACAGTTCTGGAGATAAGAAGTCTGAAATCAAGTTGTCAGCAGGGTCATGCTCCCTCTGAAGTCTCTGGGGAAACAACTTTCCTTGCCTCTTCTAGTTTCTGGTGGTTGTCAGCATTCCTTTGTATTCCTTGACTTGTAGATGAATGTCTCCAATCTCTGCCTCCATCCTCTCACGGCTGTCTCCCCTGTGTGTCTGTGTCCAAACTCCCTGTTCTTATCAGGGCACACCCTGACCCAGTCTGACCTCACCTTAACTTGATTACCTCCACAAAGTCTCCATTTTCAGATAAGGTCACAGTCACAGATTCTAGGTGGACATCAATTTGTCAGAGGTAGGGGGACCGGGAGGGGCAGATATTTAACGCAGTTCAAGCTGTAACAGAAGTTAAGCAAGCTTTAGAAAAATAGTTATATCTTTTGCCTGCCTGAGTTTGTAATTTAAAGTTTGTACCAATCGTAGGCAAAAAAGAACAGTGTTACCATACCAGCGATTGCTAAAAATAGTATATTCCAGATCTTCAATAATAAACCATTCCTCTACTATGATTGAGAAAGATTTAGATTTTCTTTCAGCTATGCCATAACATGTGTTAAACCATCCACTATAAAGGAAAATCACTGACACATATAATTAGTACTTAAACCCTTTTTTGAAAAGAAAAACTATGTTCAAATAAAAAGAAGATAGTACGAAGAACTTCCACCTCACTTGCTAGGAGAAACTGTTCTGTGTCATGCGCTTTTCTTCTCTTGCAAAACTGGTCAGGTATATCACGGTATTAACACTAAGAAAGAGCATTCGTGTTTAGTATGTGACTATTCTGAGAAAGGCAAAAGAGGAGAGGTCAAGAAAAAGAAAACAGTTTCATCGACAAAAAATAAAAAGTTATATAACTCATAAGTGAACACCCAAATATGCCCACATTGATAGCAATTCACATTTCCTTCTATTTTAATCCATAGCAGTAAAATAGTCATCTAAAGCTGGGCACAGTGACTCACGCCTCTAATCCCAGCACTTTGGGAGGCCAAGGTGGGTGGATCACCTGAGGTCAGGAGTTCGAGACCAGCCTGGCCAACATGGTGAAACCCTGTCTCTACTAGAAATTTAAAAAAAAAAAAAAAAATTAGCTGGGCATGGTGGCAGGTGCCTATAATCCCAGTTACTCAGGAGGCTAAGGCAGGAGAATTACTTGAACCTGGGAGGTGGAGGTTGAAGTGAGCTGAGATTGCAACACTGTACTACAGCCTGGGTAACAGAGTGAGACTCAAAAAAAAAAAAAAAAAAAAAAAACCCTGTAAAATAGGAAAACATCAGCAACACCCCAAGCTGATGTGGGAAATTCTGAAGGAAAAAAAGCATAGGGCTTATTATAGTTGTAACATGTCTTTTCTTAAAATCTATGTATCTATTTGCAGAAGGCAGGACTATCATAAAGAAGTTAAAACTAAAGAAGACAAAATTGTCATTCCCCCACTGACAGACAGGCTGGGTGGTGGCGAGCAGAAGTGACTAAACAAGCCACCCCTGGGTAAGGAGCAGAGTGAAGCCTACAGTGTCACACTGTCCTTCCCATACTGCCCTGCCAGCACTATGACTACTACCTCCACCATCAAAGACATGCATTTACATATACACAGACACAAATCACATAGTGGGAATGTGTGTGAAGCAGGTTCACTGTGCACTGGCTACCAATTTGTCTGAGTCCAGTGAGACAGAACACCCACACATACAACAAGTTACATGAAGTGGATTTATCACTTACAGATAAGAAGCAAGAGACAAAAAAAAAAAAAAAAAAAAAAACCCTAGGATTCATGACGAGCCTGTCCCCTCAAGGCTCAGGAAAGCTGCCTGGCGAAGATGAAATCTCATCAGTATGTGCCCCACTTGCACCACAGCTGAAGGACCCCTAGCAGGCAGCCTGCCCTGGGTTTTATATCATAGGGACAATATGACATGCGGGGCTAAAGTGACATTTTGTTTACAGAGGGGACTGGCACAATGGACTGTTCAGGTCAGTCCCTCCGCATCTCAGGATGTTGCATTCCCAGCACATTCTACAGTTTCTCTTGAGAACTACACACAAAAACGGAGGGAGAAATGGGTGGGTCCAAGGCCACCTGAAGAACTGTTCTGCATGTAGTAGGTCAACAATATATCGTAAGTGCTTACAATGTACTACATAATGGTTTTGCACAGTGGTGAAAATGGATATCAAGACTGACAGTGAGGTAGGGACAAATCAGACAAAGGAGACGTGATCTGAGAGACTGTATATACGGGGGCACTATGGCTTGGCAGTACCATGGCTTGGCAGTACCACTTGCCAAGTGCCCCCTCCCAGTCAGTCCCATCATTGTCACCCTAATGAGCTGGGGAACAGGAGACTAACATCAGTTGAATACGAGCCTACACATCTTTTTAGAATTTTTCTTCTCCCCTTACTTCCTCCCTAATCATGTCATTGTATTGTTCTAATCACATGCCATTTTCACCAAAGATAGAAGAAATATAAAGAAATCCAAACTTTGAGGTTTGTGGAGATCAGGTTACTTGCTAAACCCTAAATGTGATCCTGATAATATTTAGCACAGATGAATCCTTCCAAGCAGAGTTACATAAAATTTCTCAATCATATTCACTATTTATTTTGTGTTAATCCATCAATCCAGTGTATTGTTGAAAAATGTGGCAAACTGAATCAGTTTCTAATACATCCGAACATAACATCTAGAGGAGTTACTAGTCTAGTTGTTTGATTACCCAGCTGTGTCCTTAGTACATTTAAGTATTTAGTAAATGGTAACTTAAAATTACCTCCTATTCATAAAGAGAAGCATAATTAAATGATCTATTCATTTATCCATCTATCCAGCAAGTCACCCAGCCAATAATACTTATTAACCACCTAATATAAACCAGACATTCCTCTAAGCAATTAAGGCTATCAAGAAGAAAAGAAAAAATCTATGTCCTCAAGAAATACATAATATTGAACAGTAGACTCAAATATGTTTAATTGTATACCACCATCCGGTAAAAAATTTGGGCATATACACCCAATACCACAAATGTATATTTACTTATTTATAAATTACAAATAAGTACTATCATAATAATATGCTGCATGTGTAGATAATATATTTAAAACAATGCTAATATTTTGATACAGTAAATATATAGAGACATAATATACACCAGGAAAAAATGACACAAAAATTACAGTTAAAAGAAGTGAAATAAAAAATAAACAGTTCTAAGTAGAGTAAGAGAAAGAGTTCCAAAAAAAAATGAACCAGGCCGGGCGCGGTGGCTCAAGCCTGTAATCCCAGCACTTTGGGAGGCCGAGACGGGCGGATCACGAGGTCAGGAGATCGAGACTATCCTGGCTAACATGGTGAAACCCCATCTCTACTAAAAAAATACAAAAAACTAGCCGGGCGCGGTGGCGGGCGCCTGTAGTCCCAGCTACCCGGAGGCTGAGGCAGGAGAATGGCGTAAACCCGGGAGGCGGAGCTTGCAGTGAGCTGAGATCCGGCCACTGCACTCCAGCCTGGGCGACAGAGCGAGACTCCGTCTCAAAAAAAAAAAAAAAAAAAAAATGAACCAGACCCTTAAATCAGCAGCATCAAGGATAGTATCCAAGAAAACAAATGACTGCCTTTTGGCCAGGGTACTTCTCGGATAAGATCTACTAGATACCATTTTTTCTTAACCCAGACTACCCTTTCCATCTTATAAGCAACATACAACCTCCACATCAAGGATGAGTAAGACACTTTCACGTACCCTACATATAAAAATTGAATTCCGGCCGGGCGCGTGCTCAGGCCTGTAACCCAAGCACTTGAGGCCGAGACCGGTCGACACGAGGTCAGCGGAGATCGAACGATCCTGCTAACAGGGTGAAACCCGTCTCTACTAAAAAATACAAAAAACTACCGGGCAGAGGGCGGGCGCCTGATCCCAGCTACTCGGGAGGCTGAGCAGAGAGAATGCGTAAACCCGGGAGCGAGCTGCAGAGAGCTATATCCGGCCACTGCACTCCAGCGGGCACAGAGCGGACTCCGCCAAAAAAAAAAAAAAAAAAAAAAAGAAAAAAAATTCCAACTGGAGAACAGAAAAGTTTACTTTGGAAAATTAAGTCTCTTAGGTTAATTATGTAGAAATTTAAAAGAGACTTCAGAAAACTGGCTGAAGCTTAAGTAGAAAAAATATATTTCCCATAATTTCTCCGGTGCAGTCATTAATAATACAACAATGAAAAGCCAAATTCTGCCACATTATTGGCAACCATCCTTCTATCACTAAAAAGAATGATCTTATCATTGACAGATGCTAAGACTCAGTGGTTTGAATCACACCATGTGTTACAAATTAAAAGGACTGACATAACAATAATACTAATCTTGAAAAAAATAGGATAAAAATAATTATTAGGAGCTGTAGGACCAACATTTAAACTAATCTACATACAATAGTCCAAAAAAGCCACACACAAGATAACATATTAGTCCAGTTAGTTCATTCAGCAAGTCTAGGTCCACTCTGCCTAAAGCATTAAACCATATCTATAATGTTTTAATTTCTATGAAAGAAATAGATATTAGTTTATGCATAGGAAAACTATTTTAAAACATTATTTGTATATGGGAAGGGGCTGGAATAAGAATTTTTAACCTTCTTAAACATCCATGTCTCTAAGTTTAATTTTTTGTAAGGATAATATACCATTCTTACAAGGAAAATATATAACTTTTTAACAAACAAAAAGCTCTATTAAAAAAATAGCATGGTGCAACAAAAACCATATCAAACTAAAAGTCAGAAGACTTTGGTTCTAAAAAATCAGTGCTGCCATTCACCAATCATGAAATAAATGGCAATTAATATTGGTGGTGGTTGTGGTGCTAGTTCTGGCTCTGGTGTTGGTTGTGGTTGCTGTTACACTGGTCGTGGTTCCATCAGTTGATTCCAAAGGACACCCTAAATCTGCCCAAGTCTCCTCTTCTGAAAGGCTGCCTTTTCATGTATATCGTGTGCCAGTATTGCCCCCTACCAACGAGAGGCTGCATCACAGGCCTGCTCAAAAAGAGATGGTTTTTCCACCTGTTCCTGCTGAGGCATGACTCCTCTAAACCTGAACAGCCCTGATTTCTAGTCTGGCATCCACCTCTAAATAGCTGCAGCACCTATGACAAGTCCTCTAACTCTCTGCTTATAAGAATGTCCCAGGCACATATGTAAAAGTGAGACTGTCTTTTCTCCTGTACTGCATGAGGTAACACAGAGTGATTCGTAGGTAGCTTCTTAAATTTTATTTCAGCAAACATTTAGCAAGTGCTATTATGTGCTGCATACTGTGCTAAGAGCTGGAGGTATGAACATGAATGAAATTCGGCCCCTATCCTTAGTGTCCACGGTGTCTCAAGTTTGTATATGGAAATAACATTTTGTTTGTATATGGAAAAGAACATTTTCTTCCACAAGTTCATTTGTTCATGTTAACAGATGAAAAAGCCACGGGTGTATGCTCAAGGAGCTCACTTATTAACATTTGGTTTACAATTTTGTACAAGAACAGAAGTGAAGGGTGCTTTTTTTAATCCTCCAGTGAGTCAATGCACATTTACTGAGCATTTACTATTTGCAAGGCACTAGGCTTGGTACCAGAGATTCAAACAAGAAGGGAACTACTTCCAAGATGACAGGAAACAAGTTAGGGAGCAGGGCAGTAAGTGTTCTGACTGCTCAACCACCTCTTCCGGGAGGATTTGAGGAATTCTCCTCTGAGGAAGGACACCAGAGAAGATCTTAAACCATCATTGCTTGCTAGTAAGAAGGAAAAGAAAGTGGCCAGAAGAGACCAGACAGATGGGAGTAGGAGAAGGACAAAGTTACACAAAAGGTCCCGACTGTGTCAGCCCTTAATCCAGAAGAAAGAAGCATGCTGGATTTCAGAGTTCCCTTAAGTAAGCAGCGGCGACCTTATTAAAATGCACTAAACTTAGGGGGATCCTCAGATCATCTTTACTGAATAAAGACTCTGAGGATAAGCTTTAATTAATTGAGAATAAAGAGAGTGGGAGATCACTAACGATATCCCCAAGTGGAAAAGGATAGTAGTTGGAAGGCCAGGACTAAAATCAGACTTTTAATTTGTGCTCAGGGAACCGCTAGCTCCTGAAAGCACTGTTTTCTTATGGTTCTGAAACTTCAGTGAGGGCAAGAATGACTAGTTTCTTTTAAATCCTTCATAGTCTGGTTATGTAGCTGGGAAAAGGCAGGTCTAAGATTTTGTTTTATTTTTGTTGTTCTTAACATACATCCTAGTGATTCAAAAGCAGATGATCAATAAATAGATCATACTCTAAGAACAGTGCCTTATAGCGCTATACCAAGGGGTCTGATAAAATAGTTAATACCAATTCCAGAGCTCTGAGCTATATAATTCTAAATGTTTCACATGTGTGCCAGACAACTAGATGCTATCACTGGATGTGACATATTGACTTGCCAGAGCCACAGAAGAGCTAAAAATGTTTTACACATTTGCCCAGAAGCATAAAGAAAGCTATGCAAGCACAAAACAGTGTCTTTGTAAATACCATGGAATAGTAATAATGAAATTGCTATTTCTGGGCATGTTGTTAATTCTGCTTTATCTATCTATACTTGCAAGTTTCTGAAGGTCTGTACTCAGCGCTAGCTGTGGCCACACTGTGGAAGGAAACGCTGAGTCCCAGCTGGACCAGGTGAGCCTGGTGAACAGTGGCCTGCCCAGGAACCAGTCAGATTTCACCAGCTATTCATTTCCCCAGGCTCAATCACCCTGAGCCCTCCAAAAGAGGAAAGATGAGCCAGAGATTAGGTACAGTGGGAAGTTCAAAGTGAAGCACAGGGGAGGAGAAGAGCTATTTATCCATTTTCTGAGCTGAAGCTTGCCTGTCAAAAAAAACATTCTTTGTTTCAGTTTTCCTGAGGAAAACAGAACAGCAAATTATGTTCCATTATGATATTGTAAAGGCAAAGCTGCAAAACCATTGAAAAATTATGTGAACTTAATTACTAAGTTTTGTATTTTAAAAACTCTTTAAATTTCTAGTGGGCTGGATTATTCATATTTAGGAATTTCAATTCATATATAGATAATAATTTTTTTGATCATACTGTACCAACCTTAAAATCACTCATTTCTCATCCCTATCTCAGTGTAAGGCTCAAGTCCAGAGAGCAAGAGGTGACAATTCTGCAGGAGAAGAGTGCCATCTGCAGGAGGACTGTATAATACCTGGCAAAATCCTCAGAGTTAACAAAAATGAGACAATTCATTAGTGGAGATTCCACACTCAGCAAGTTGTCTGGCATACAGTAAACTCAATAAATTATTATTGTTATTTGCATGGTAGTAATGATGGCAATATATAATTTTGCACTGTATCTCTTGAAATTGAAAACAAAACAAATCAAAGCCCAAGGAAGAAAGAACAAGAGTCTATTCAGATTATTCAGATCATTCTCCTGGTTTTCATAGGAACCCTTCCAGATATGTAAGAATCTATATCATTTTTAAAGGTCTTACAGAAGAAAATTCCACAACCTCTTATATTCATACCCATGGCTCTACAAACTTCAGCAGGGTCAGGGCTAGGAAAACTTAGTGATGTAAATTTAGTTTGGAATGCTCTCCTTCCTCCCTTTTCAGAATTGATACCAGCCCTCATTTTAGAACATACGTTCTTTCATTTGTTCAATAAATATTTTTGTGCACCTGCTATGTTCAAGGTGTTGTGATATTTAACCTGCATACAATGGTGAACCCACCATATTTCCTGTCTTTCAAAAGTTTACAGCCAGTTGATCCTATAAGACTCCAGGATGCTCCTGCTTCCTTTTCCCTGTCTCCCACTTCCTTTTTCAGCTCCTTCTTCCTTCTTCCTTCTAAATACTTCATGCTAGGAACTTCCCACAATCCCCCTTACTCCCAACAAAACTAAACTGCCCATACTTTATTTTCTCAGGGTTCTAATCTAACTAGTGACTAGCTAATCCGGTAAATGATTTCATGACAATTGCTAATTGATTTCATCACCAAAGTAATTTGAATACATTTTAGTGAGGTATTTCTGAAGACACAACAAACGTTTAGGCCTCTGTGTTGGACTAATGGAGATGATCTTCTGAGTTAGGCAGGGCCTTGTGGTGTATGTGGTACCTGATACTCCAAAGAGCAGAACCAACCTTGATTTTTGGTTTTATGCCATCATTTCAATTTATTTCTAAATTTGCCACAATAGAGTTAAATAATTCTATTGAAGATGTGCCCAATCATTTTTTACTATAGAGCAGCTCCATTAAATTATTGATAAATGTAAGTCTCTTCTTATGCTTTTCTCTGATAAAACAGGCTCCCAACAATAACTAAAACACTATTGAAAATCAAACATTACATTAACTTGCATTTTCATTTTATGCATATTTTCCTAAACTTTACATAGCAAATAGATGATAAAGCCACCACTGAACTTCCTCAATTTTATAAGTTCAAATCAGATAGGAGATTATTGTAAGCTACTACCCCTGTCTGTTATAAGAGGTGATTTCTACTATAAGTGGTTCCTGATGCATGTTCTTAACCATTCTGCAAGATGGTGTTTGTTTAATTCTGGGATCTGCAAATGGTGGTCCTGTTTCTGACAGCATTTAATTATTAAAAATAAAACTACCTCAGTCCAAATTAAGAAAAAAATCCCTTCATTTTCTTGAACTGGAGTGTATATATATTCGTACCAAAAAAAATAAGAAAACAAGTAATAAGAACATACAGTTTGTATCCCAAAATGTAAACATTTTCAATAAGGCATAGATTATTTTTCTTTATTTTAATATCTATCTCTAATTTTAAGAAGGCCCAGTGGAAACTGCATCAACTGCCTTTGAATATTTCCTTGGATATGATTGGGTTGTTAAACTTACATGTTCAAATCTCCTGGATAAGAATGATCTGTAACAACCCACTACAAATTTGGGCAACATTTATAAATAAGCCTTGGGAACTTATTCCTCAGAAAATTTAAAATGCCATAAGAGAAGGGAATTGAATATTATTGATGCTTTTTCAATGCCAGGTACTTTGTATATGTTATTTCGTGTGACGTTAAACCCTGTCAAGTTACTTAGGTTGTTTAGACTTATTCTCATCTAATAGATGAGAAAATCAAGGCCAAGAGAAACTCTGTAACTTGCCAGTAAGTTTTATTGTTCAGATTCAGCCTCACGTCCATCTGGGTCTAGCATGTGTTCCTTCTATGATACCTGAAGACCCTTATTATAAGTGCTGGCTATGAATTTCAAATGAAAAGATGGGCTTGGCATTGGGATGGGATGATGTAACCAAGGCAAGGACTCTGGTGGAGCACCCTAACATGGAACACTGTAATGGACTACCATAAAAAACAGGAAAACATCTTTAAAGAGCATGTGGTTACTTATTTAATATACATTACTGATTATCAAGCTATGTTTGTCATTCGTGGGGGTTTTAGATCTAATTTTCAAAGTGTAGCCATTTGGAAATTAAATATTATAGTGTAATATGTGTACATTATTTCTGGTGAATCAGACTTCACTATTGCTATAAATACATTTTAGGCTAAAAAACCCTGACTCCTAGCGTAATGAATAAGCTTATCCCCCACATTTAATCTTTATTGATTTCTGCTTTGCATTATGTTTCAGAGTATTTAGAATGTCATTTTTGTAGTTAATAGGATTGTCTGTGCAGATGGTAAAAATACATTTATTCAAGCCCCATCTTCATTCTAAAGATTTTGGTATAACATTATTTGTTCACTTCTTTGTTGAAAATTTACTGTAAAACCTTTTGGTATTTATCATAAACCCAAGCATGAAACTACCATCTGACCATGACCCAGCAATTGCACTTTGGGGAATTTATCCCAGAGATAAGAACAATTCGATTTTCACAAAAACCTGTACAATAGTGTTCACAGTAGCTACATTTATAATAACCCAAAACTGGAAACAACCCGATGTCCTTCAACAAGTAAACGATTGAACAAAGTGTGATCTATCCAATCCCAAAGGGTGACATACTGTATGATTTCATTTATATAACATTATCAAAAAAACAAAATTATAGAAATGAACAAATCAGTGGTATCAGGGGTTAAGGAGTGGGTGGGCAGGAGAGAGTATGTGTGGCTGAATCCACAACATAAGGGATCTTTGTGGTGATGGATCTTTGTGGTGAATGATACCACACCTTGACTGTTATCAGTGTCAATATCATGGTTGTAATATTGTACTATATAGCTTTTCAAGACGTTATTATTGGAGGAAACTGAGTAAAGAGAACAAGGGATCTCTGTCATTTCTTAAAATTGTATATGAGTCTACAATGACCTCAAAATAAAAAGTTTAACTTAAAAAAAAAAAAAGGTCAAGCATGGTGGCTTATACCTGTAATCCCAGCATTTTGGGAGGCCAAAGCAAGAGGATCACTTGAGACCTGGAGTTCAAAACCAGCCTGGGCAACACAGCAAAACCGTGTCTACCAAAAAATAAATAAATAAATAAATAAAAAGTAGGGTTATTTTTTGAAGGGAACTCTGAAATCAAAATAAGACGAGGCCGGGCGCAGTGGCTCACGCCTGTAATCCCAGCACTTTGGGAGGCCGAGGCGGGCGGATCATGAGGTCAGGAGATCGAGACCATCCTGGCTAACACGGTGAAACCCTGTCTCTACTAAATATACAAAAAATTAGCCGGGCGTGGTGGCAGGCGTCTGTAGTCCCAGCTACTCAGGAGGCTGAGACAGGAGAATGGCGTGAACCCAGGAGGCGGAGCTTGCAGTGAGCCCAGATCGCGCCACTGCACTCCAGCCTGGGCAGCAGAGCGAGACTCCATCTCAAAAAAAAAAAAAAAAGACGAAAATACAATAAAAAAGAAAAACAAAAAAAGTTAGCCAGGCATGCTGGCACATACCTGTGACCGAAGTTACTCAGGAAGTGGAGGCAGGAGGATCGCTTGAGGCCATGAGGTTGAGGCTGTAGTGAGCCATGTTTGCACCACTGCATTCCAGCCTGGGCAACAGAGACATTATCTCAAAAAAAAAAAAAAAAAAGATAGATAGATAGATAGATACATAGACAGATATCACACCTAAAGCACTGGTACTACAAATAGAATAAATATCCCTTAAAAGACATTATATATTGTAGTAAACACCTAGAAGAAAGCAGGCAGTTCCCATGCAGTGTGGCAAATTCAATGCTACAGTTTTCATAGAGGCCAGGGGAGAGACAGAGGTAAGAAGTCAGATTGCCATGAGACAACGAACAAAAGGAAAGTTAGAAATGGAGACAATAAATGTAGACTGTTTCTAGAAATATGGCTGAGAATGGAAGGAGAGAAATCTGTAGTTTCAGAATAACATACAAAAAAAAAAAAAAGAGAGAGGTTTTCTCACAACTAAAACCGGAGAAGTGAATAAAACTGAGACCCAAAAGTCCATACAAGAGATCAATGAAACCAAGAGTTGGTTCTTAGAAATAATAAACAAGACTGATAGACTGCTAGCCAGATTAACCAAAAAAAAAAAAGAGAAAATCCAAATCAGAATGATCAGAAATGACAAAGATGACATTACAACTGATCCACAGAAATACAAAAGATTCCCAGAGACTATTATGAACACTTCTATGCACACAAAGTACAAAATCAAGTGGAAATAGATAAATTCCTAGAAACACAAAATGCCCAAGATAGAATTAGGAAGAAAGTAAAAACCTGAACAGACCAATAACAAGTTTGGAAATTGAATCTGTAACAAAAAACGTACAAACCAAAAAGAGCCCTGGACTACATGGATTTACAGCTGAGTTCTACCAGACATATAAGGAACTGACATTGGTGTCAGTTTGACACCAATCCTACTGAAACATTTTTTCAACCAAGGAGGAAGAGCTGCTCCCTAACTCATTCTACAAAGCTAGCATCATACTAATACCAAAATGTGGCAGAGACACAACAAAAAATGAAAATTTCAGGCCAATATCCCTGATGAACATAAACGTAAAAATCCTCAACAAAATACTAGCAAACTGAATCAAATGCAGCACATTGAAAAGTTAATTCACTATGATCAAGTAGGCTGTATTTCTGATATGCAAGGTTGGTTTAACATACATCAATAAATGTGATAAGCAGAATCAAAAATGAAAACCATATGATCATCTCAATAGATGCAGGAAAAGCCTTCAATAAAATCCAGCATCCCTTCATGGTAGAAACCCTCAACAGATTAGGCATTGAAGGAACATACCACCACATAATAAGAGCCATCTATGATAAACCTACAGCCAACATCATACTGAACAGTCCAAAAACTGGAATCATTCCCATTGAGAAGTGAAACAAGATGAGGACGCCCACTCTCACCATTCCTATTCGACATAGTACTGGAAGTCCTAGCCAGGGAAATCAGACAAGAGAAAGAAATAAAAGGCATCCAAAAAGGAAAAGAAGAAGTCAAACTATCCCTTTGCTGAAAATATGATTCTATACCTAGAAAACCCTAAAGATTCTGCCAAAAGGCTCCACGAACTGATAAACAAATTGAGTAAAGTTTCAGGATACAAAATCAAAGTACAAAAATCAGTAGCTACATTTGATGTAGAGAAACAGTTCTCTACATCAATAATGTTCTAGCTAAGAACCAAATTAAGAACACAATTCCATTAACTATAGACACAAAGAAAATGAAATACCTAAGAATCCATCCATTAAAGGAAGTGAAAGATCTCTATAATGAGAACTACAAAACACTGCTCAAATAAATCAGAGACAACACAAAGAAATATAAAATATTCCATGCTCATGGCTTGGAAAAATCAATATGGTTAAAATGGCCATACTACCCAAAGCAATTTACAGATTCAACTCCATTCCTACCAAAATACCAGTGTCATTTTTTACAGATTTAGAAAAAGCTATTCTAAAATTCATCTGGAACCAACAAAGAGCCTGAATAGCCAAAGCAATAACGAAAAGAACATATTCAGAGACATCACACTATCTGACTTCAAACTATACTACAAGGCTACAGTAATCAAAACAACATGGTAACAGTATAAAAACAGATACACACAACAGTGAACAGAATAAAGAACCCAGAAGTAAGCCCACATACCTACAACCATCTGATCTGAGACAAAAATCAACAAAAACAAGCAATGGGGAATTGTGCTGGGATAAGTGGCTAGCCATATGCAGACGAATAAAACTGGACCCCTACCTTTCACCATATATGAAAACTGACTCAAGATAGATAAAAGATTTAAATGTATGACCTCAAACTATAAAAAGCCTGGAAGAAAACCTAGGAAATACCCTTCTCAACAAAGGCTTTGGCAAGGAATTTATGTTAATTGTGACAAAAACAAAAACTGACAAGTGGTACTTAATTAGAGAACTTCTGCACAGCAGAAGAAATTACAAACAGATACACAGACTGCAGACTACAAAATGGGAGAAAATATTTGCAAACTATATACCTGACAAAGGACTAATATCTAGAATCTACAACTTTAAAACTTTAAAGTTTTAAACTTTAAAACTTTAAAAAAATAAACAAGCAAAAACTAAAGAATCCAATTAAAAAATGGGCAAAGGACATAAACAGACACTTCTCAAAGACGACATACAAGTGGCCAAAAAACATATGAAAAAATGCTCAACATCAGTACTCATCAGAGAAATGCAAATCAAAACCCCAATGAGATACCATCTCACACCCACCAGTCAGAATGGTGGCGATTATTTAAAAGTCCAAAAACAACAGAGGGTGAGTGATATGGTTTGGCTCTGTGTCCCCACCCAAATCTCATCTCAAATTGTAATCTCCTCATGTCAAGGGAAGGACCCTGTGGGAGGTGACTGGATCATGGAAGCAGTTCTCCCATGCTGTTCTCATGATAGGGAAGGAGTTCTCACAAGATCTGAGAGCTTTAAAGTGGCAGTTTCCCCTGCGTGCTTTTTCTCTCCTACTGCCATGCAAGAAAGTGCTTGCTTTTCCTTTGCCTTCCACCACGATTGTAAATTTCCCGAAGCATTCCCAGCCATGTGGAACTGTGAGTCAATTAAACTTCTTTCCTTTATAAATTACCCAGTCTCAGGTAGTATCTTTATAGCAGTGTGAAAGCAGACTAATACAGTGAGACTGTGGAGAAATAGGAATGCTTATATACATTGTTGGTGGGAATGTAAACTAGTTCAGCCACTGTGGAAAGTGGTTTGGAGATTTCTCAAGAAACCTAAAACAGAACTACCATCTGACTCAGCAATCCCACTACTGGGTATATACTTAAAGGAAAATAACTCATTCCATCATAAAGACACATGCACCTGTGTGGTCATTGCAGCACTACTCACAATAGCAACGACATGAAATCAACCTAAATGTCCATCAACAAGGGATTAAAGAAAATGTGGTACATATACACCACAGAATACCGAGTAGCCACAAAAAAAGAACAAAATCGTTCTTTCAGCACTTTGCAGGAACATGGATGGAGCTGGAGATCATTATCCTAAGCGACCTGACATAACACACAAACAGAAAACCAAATACCACGTGTTCTCACAAGTTGGAGCTCAACATTGAATCCACGTGCTTGTAAAAATGGGAAAAAGAGACACTGGGGATCACTAGATGGAGGAGGGAGAGAGGGGGGTGTGGGCCGAAGAACTACCTGTTGGGTACTATGCTTACTGCCTGGATGGTCTGAAGCCTCAGTGTCATACAGTTTACCCAAGTAAGAAACCTTCACGGGTAGCCTTTCATCTATAATAAAAGCTGAAATGTTAAAAAAAAAAAAAAAAAAAAAAAAAAAAACACACACAGAGGATTTTTTTTCTTTTGCAAACTAGTTGTAACATAGTTTGCAAATATTTTCTCTCATTCTATAGTCTGTTTACTCAAAGATGCTTGTTTGCAACATGTTTAAGTACCAAAGGAAAAAAAAATAGAGAAGGAAAGGTTGGAGATACATCTGAGAGAAGGATAACTGACAGAAGGATAATGACAGTCCATTAGGAAACTAAGGGAGCCTGATCCAGAAAATAGGTAGCAGGGTTGACCTTAGGTAGGAGGTGTTATAAAGTAGTCATTTCCAATGAAACAGGGGAAAGGAAACAAAGAATGGGCTTTAATTATGAGTGAATTTACAGGTGGAAGGCTAGCAATAGAAAGTTGAGAGAGTGCCTACTCTATGATCTCTATTTTCTCCGTTAGATAGGAAAGAGCTGATCTGCTAAGGAAGCGGGAAGATGGGCATCTATCTTTTTTTTACTTGAGATATGATATCAAGTAAACATTTAAAATATCCAAATAATGTTGACGATTCTGTAGAAATTGTAAATAATTTGTAGAAATACCGATCCATGCCATCCTGTCATTTTCTTTAGCAATATGGTTGTAGAATTAAAGAGGACACAGTTAAATTGATGAATTGCTTCCTTGTTTTTTCAGATAAGCTTAATTAGGCAGGGGAGTTAAAAATCATTGACAACGAACTGGTTGCAGTGATGGGGATGGAAGCAAAGGATGTTACTAATAAAATTGTGCCAAGGGAAGAGATGACTACAAGACTTTTGGCTTAACAGGCTGAGTAAATAGAGATTTAGGGATGTAAACAGATTTAGGAGAAAATATAATAGTTCATTTTTAATATTTCAGGTTTCTATGTCCAGTTTTACATGCAAATCCAGATGCATAGAAAGGAGATCTGACCTGAAAAAGATAGTAACTGAAGCCATGGAAATATAAAGGGAAAAAATAGAATTTACACCACTGAAGAAGGAATCCTGAAAACACTCTGAAGAGTCAGAGAAACAGTGGCTATAAAGTCCCCTGGGACTTTATAAACAGGCCAGAAAGATAAGGAAGAGTCAAGATGAGAGTGGTCCCAGAAGTCCAGAAAAGAGAGTTCAATGGTAGAGTGATCAAAATGTCAGTGCTGCTGAAATTGGCAGAGGTTGTTGTCTAAAATTTGCCTTATTCATCTCTGTTAGCACATAGGAAAATGTGTGACACATTGTCAGAATTCAGTAAATGTAAAGTTCTGTGTTGTGGACATCCCAATACCTGCGAATCTCACTGTTTGAATTATAACAAATGCAGAAAGCGCAAGGAGGGAGGGAGGGAGGAAGGAAGAAAGGAAGGAAGGAAGGAAGGAAGGAAGGAAGGAAGGAAGGAAGGAAGGGAGGGAGGGAGGGAGGGAGGGAGGACGGAAGGATCTGTCTTACCCCAAAGGCCCCATTCAGCCCCCATGTCTCCTGTCCCCAGGCTCCTGCTCCCACCTGGAAATTCAGGACTTCAGTTCCTTGAGAACTGCATCCCTGTCCCATCCACACCACCTCAATCATCTCTAAAATCCAGGGTTTGTCTCACAGGTGTTCATGATAGGGTGCTGCCATTTTCCCATTATCTCTGGGCAGTTCAGTTCCCCATCTTGCCACTTCAAGAGGCACCAAGGTCTCCTGCTGGATGCTGTTGATCCCCACCTATCACAGATGCTGGTGCCTCACCAAGTACATCAACAAGCTTTATTCTTCCATCAGACATGCTGCTGAAGATCTCTGTTAAGCACCATGACTAAACAGCCAGAGCCCTCAGAGTGCCACAATGTTATTGTTATCTGTGGGGAAATGTGCCCTCTCATCTTTGAGTTACCCTCTGTTAGAGGTGTCACAAAGCAGTGTTGCTCCTGCTTCCGCTGTCGTACAAACTTGAGTGGAAGAGCTCTTTCCATTTCTATTATTTTGTTTTTTTACCTATAGATCTCTTTCTCACCCTAGGACTCAGGCATGGATTGTTGCTATATCTACCTTTTCATATTTGTTCATGCATTTCATAAGTGGTTTTTTGTTTTGTTTTGTTGTTGTTTTTTGAGACACAGTCTCGCTCTGTTGCCCAGACTGGAGTTCAGTGGAGTGATCTCAGCTCACTGCCAGCTCTGCCTCCCGGGTTCACGCCATTCTCCTGCCTCAGCCTTCCAAGTAGCTGGGACTATAGGTGCCCGCCACCACGCCCGGCTAATTTTTTGTATTTTTAGTAGAGACAGGGTTTCACCGTGTTAGCCAAGATGGTCTCGATCTCCTGACCTCGTGATCCGCCTGCCTCAGCCTCCCAAAGTGCCATTTTTAGTTCTTTACGCTAGTTTCCCATCATTATCATAACTCAGCTACTTTCTGTGTGTCTGATAATCTCTGGGCATCTTTCTACATTGTTTCAAATAACAGGCTAGGGATTCTCTTCCCACATCTCCAGGTCAAATTCCTAAGGAAGTAACCAATTGGTCAAACTAATTACTGTTGTTCTTGAATGGACATTTGTGCCATCGCATGTCACAGACTACTAATCTACTTGTGGGTCAGCAATAGCCTCAAGGTAGTATCATATGGTACCAGCAAGAAATACATGCAGAAGGAACCTCCTAGAGGAGGTCTGTAGGAGTGGCAGGCAGGCATTCTCAGGCATGATCGTCCCACACTGGGAAATGAGAATTTCTATACACAGTAACCTTCAGCAGAGACAATGTACTGAGCATGTAGTAGGTTCTCAAACATTATTTTTAGCTCCATGGCTTAAAAAATAAGTCTCACTTCTTTCATAGGACATTTAAGTCCACTTAGGATATATCTCAATTTACCTTTCCAGTTTTATTGATTTTTGTTTGAACTCTCTACATAGCTCACATTTGTTGAGTGCTAATAGTATGTCTGGTACTTTTCTAAGATTGTTATATGGATTTAGTCATTTAATCCTCAACAACACAAAGTACTGTTATTAGTCTTATTCTACCAATAAGAAAACTGAGGCTCAGAGAGGTTAAGTTACCTGCACTAGGACATGTATTAATAGTCAATGATTGAACAGAAATTCGACCTTCAGTACATGGCTTCAAAGTCCAAGATCTTAATCACTAAGCCATACTGCTTCTCAAAAATTAACCAATATTACTACATAATAATAATAGGTATTATGAGTGATTATTGTATGTTGTCAGGGTTCAGAACACCACACCCCAAAGTTTGGTGCTTTGACATGCTGAGTTCTTTAAACTAAAGGAGACTGGGAAGGCCTCAGAACTAAGGTCTCTCTGAACTTCTTTCTGTCCTCCTTTCTTCCTTTTCCTGTTCTTCCCAAGTGGGTCTTATAACCTAGAATTTCTCTCCCTAAAGCAAGCCATAAAACCTAGTAAGGGGCCAGGCACGGGGCGTGGTGGCTCACACCTGTAATCTCAGCACTTTGGGAGGCCGAGGCAGACAGATCGTTTGAGGTCAGGAGTTCAGGGGCAGCCTGTCCAACATGGTGAAACTCCATCTCTACAAAAGTACAAAATTAGCCGGGCGTGGTGGTGGGCGTCTGTAGTCCCAGCTACTCGGGAGGCTGAGGCAGGAGAATCGCTTGCACCCGGGAGGTGGAGATTGCGTGAGCTGAGATCGCGCCACTGCACTCCAGCCTGGGCATCAAAGTGAGACTCTGTCTCCCCCCACCAAAAAAAAAAAAAAAAAAAAAAAAAAAAAAAAAAAGAGAGAGAGAAAATCTAGTAAGATTACTTTCTGACCATCCCTGCCTTTCCGTGGTCACAAAGGAATTCTGACTTACCTCACCTGAAACTAGGTCATAAAACCCTCATTCTAGAGAGTTCCTGTCCTATACTCTGAGGCCAAGAATTTTAATGAACTGGCCTTGCTAGGTTCCTCCCTCAGTTTATCATTAGATGATGCCCCTTTTCAATCATGTTTCTCCACAGCTATCCACTCCTTTCATCAGACAGCATAAAAAGACCATTTTTTCCTGGGTCTTTGTGTCATTTCTGAAGACTCCTCTGTCACATAAAACTTTGTTAAATAAATTTATTATGCCTTTTCTTGTTAATTTTTATTACTTATTTTTTGAGACAAAGTCTCGCTTTGTCACCCAGACTGGAGTGCAGTGGCACAAACACGGCTCACTGCAGCCTCCACCTCCCAGGCTCAAGCAATCCTCTCGCTTCAGGTCTCAAATTCCTGGGCACAAGCGATCCGCCTGCCTGGGCCTTCCAAAATGTTGGGATTACAGGCATGAGCCACCTGCGCCCGGCCGGCTTCTCTTAATTTTTTTCATAGGAATGTCAGCTGTGAACCTTGCGATAAGTAGGACAAGATATTTTTCTTGCCCTTACAATGCCAAACAATGGACTAAGGGTTCTATTATACATGCGGTACTCAAACTGATGTTTTGCCCTGTTGCCATTATAAGTAAACATTTGCATTACAGTACACAGCCAGAAACAAAGCTGTAACATTTCCTCTAAACGCTACTGTAGCCGCACTCCACAGGATTTAATGTGTTCTACCTTTATTATTCAGTTAAGTAGATATTCTTATTTCCACTGTGATTTCTTCATCAGCCCTTGAAATATTTGGTGTATTGCTCAGATTCCAGGCGTGGAGATTTCTAGTTTTCTTGTTACTCTAGTTTAATTCTACTGTGATCAGCGAACATAACGCTGAACGGGGTCGGAGTTTTGAATGCGCGGGGGCTTTCCTTTATGGCTCAGGATGTGCTCGATGCTGGTGTATGTTCCATGTGCATCAGGTTTCCTCTCTTTCCAACTATCGTGCTAAGAGCTGACTTCAGCTTAGAAATCCTCCAAGTCCCTTCTGACACTAAGTGCGTGTAATTGCAAGCATAAACTAAACGGTAATTACCTCGAACTTTTCTTCCTGTTAACTCTTTTCCTCTTGATTTTTCAAAATGCAGCAACTATTACTTCTAATAAAAAAATAGAAAAAGAAAAAAAAAATCCACTTGTATTCGCCTGTAGCTCTGTGCTTTCGGCTCTTCTCACAGGCAAACGAACACCCCGGGCGCCGCCAAACCACAGCGCCAGAGACGCCGGCACCCGCGCAGCCACCAGAGCCCGCTGGAGCACAAGCCGGCGAACCCCAGTCCCCTGCCCCTCCCAGCGAGGGCTGAGGGGCGGGGCCGCGGCGGCGCGCTGACGTCAGAGGAGGCTGCGACGCCGCCGAGTCCGCCGCCACGCAGACGGCAGTGGCCGGTGTGAGTGCAGAGCCGGGCCCTGGGCAGCGGCGGCGCGGTAGGACCTCGCGCAGCGTTCGCGGGCTCCGGGGCGGGGGCTCCAGCGGCGAAGCCCCCTCCCCGGGGAGGCGGGGCCTGGGGGAACTCCCTAGCCAGGGAGCGGCGGCGGCCGGGAACGATGCATCAGAAGCTGCTGAAGAGCGCGCATTATATCGAGCTGGGCAGCTACCAGTACTGGCCAGTCCTGGTGCCCCGTGGCATCCGTCTGTACACCTACGAGCAGATCCCCGTGTCCCTCAAGGACAACCCGTACATCACCGACGGCTACCGGGCCTACCTGCCGTCCAGGCTGTGTATCAAAAGGTACGGTCTGGCCGCCTCCGCCTGGCGTGTCCCCCTCTCTCACCTACACCCTTTTTGTCTGGTCCCCTTCTGCTTTCCCCGCCTTTGCTTGCCCATCATTTCCTCCCCGCCCCATCCTTTTCATCCCTTTTTGCCGCCTCTCCTCCCCCGTTATCTCCCCTTACCTGGCCAGGGTACTTGATCCACGGAATAATCATGATAGTAACAGTGATCATAATTACAACTCTCCTATGGCGCTTTGCTGTTTACAAAGGGCTTTTACATCCTTTATTCGGTTTTTTCGGCTCATTGAGATATATGTTGGAATGGGGCTGAGCCATATTTGCCCGGTGTATACCTAAGCTTGCTTTCTTTTTAGAGCAACCCTCTGGGAATTCAGTAGCTTTGGGCCAGAAAAATGCCTGTATCATAGGAAACAAGTTAACATATACGCCCAAGATTTATTCATTTAGCAAATACTTATGGAGCCCATGCAGAAAAAAAGTAAACATGGCCCTTGTTCTCATGAAGCTACTAAGGAGCTACTAAGGTGTAGCCTGGGTAACAGACATTAAAGAGATAATTACACAATTACATAATAACCATTGTGGAAAAAAAATGCTGTGTAGGAAAAGCACTGTGGTAGAGAGAGCCCGTAACGGGCACCGAGCCTCCACTAGAGCACCACAGAAGCATCTCTAAGAAGGAAATTTCTTTATCATTCTAAACCTTTAAAACTACAGTCCCTTGAAAACCTGTGTCTAAAAAAAAAAAAAACTGAAAAATAACTGTTCTAGTTCTTGGAGTAACTGTCCAGACTTACTACCTGTACTGAAATACAGGACCTCTGCTTTAGGAGAATTAAGATACAGATGTTGGTTAGCTCCAGGTCACTGCAGTGGCAAACCCTAGTGCCAGAATGTGGGCTGTTGAGTTGCTCAAGCGACAACCACATGTCTGATTCTTGATTTTTCCAGCATTGTCTTTTCTTGTCCTTCTTTCCTTTTGTCCTGCCATGAAAGTGTTTCTGTGACTCATGGTCACAAGGTGACATCACTGCTCATCCCTACTTGGCTTGAATGGATGGCCCTTAGGATTCACAACTTGAAGCGTAATTACCGTTTTCCTCCCCAGTACATAAGTACTGTACATAAGTAAATTACACACCTGGGTTCTGCTGTGGATCTGGAGTTCCATAAGAATAGGGCAAGCAGTGAATTGCCTTAAATATTTTCTACCCAACTAGCAGTGGTCCTCTGCATTCTGATGTTAGGGTCCAAATCTCACGGAGTGGAAAATTAAGTATAGAGCATTAGCTCTTGAGCTATTGAGTCAAAGACTTTAGTATCCAGATCTGCCACTTAAGAGTTCTGAGACCTGGAGCAAAATGTAACCTCACTGAGCCTCATTGTAACCTCACTGAGCCTCATTATACCCACATGTAAAAATGAGGGTAATCACAGTATCTGCTTCCAGAGGTAAAAAAGGATTCAATTAGATTCTGTGTGTGAAATGCTATACATGGCCTGGAACCTAATAAGCCCTCAATAAATACTGATTGTTGTCATCACCAATGATTTTGAAGCTGAACAGATGATGATAATGAAGATGATTATTGATTTTAAAACTGAACAGAGGCCGGGCACGGTGGCTCAAGCCTGCAATCCCAGCACTTTGGGAGGCCGAGACGGGCGGATCACGAGGTCAGGAGATCGAGACCATCCTGGCTAACCCGGTGATACCCCGTCTCTACTAAAAAAAACAAAAATCTAGCCGGGCGAGGCGGCGGGCGCCTGTAGTCCCAGCTACTCAGGAAGCTGAGGCAGGAGAATGGCGTAAACCCGGGAGGCGGAGCTGAGATCCGGCCACAGCACTCCAGCCTGGGCGACACAGCGAGACTCTGTCTCAAAAAAAAAAAAAAAAAACTGAACAGAATATGAAGATGTGATGCTAGACTCCTGTTAACTTCAATAAGGATGGCACCAGATTCGAAAGACAGAAGAAAAGACCCAAAGCCAGTAAACAAGACATAGGGTTTTACTAGGGTGATTTACAGAGAGGTCCAGTGGCAGTGACCTGAACGGGAGAACCTCTGCCGCCTGCAGAAAGCATGCAGTTTATATAGCATTTTACTTAACACCCTTCCCCCTGACAGTCTCCACCTGGTAATCTTCATTTACAAAACAAAAGGCCTCCATCCCATGTACAGTCAGCATTCCATGAGATGGGACAGGGGCTCAGATGTTCCTCATAGATAAGGAATCAATCTAAGGGTTGGCCGTGCTTGAAACTGTAAACACATTCAAGTGTGTTTTTCATATAGGGTCATTCTCAGGATATGCTTAAGTTACTGCTGTCAGGTGTGTCTACTGTGCAGGAGACACCTAACTTTTCATACAGTAAGAGTAGATTCTTTATTACAGGTGTTCTTGCCTTCCCACCGGCCTTATCTTTTCCAAGTTCAGCCTTTGCCCTCTGTCCTTTTGACTTTCAGGAGTGACTGGGACAGATTTTGGATGTAATCTGAGGAGGTTTTGTATGTCATAGCAGTTTTGCGAGTCCACTGTTAGCTGCAGGGAACATGGAGAGGTTGCACCTCTCAGTTCAGTTAGTCAGGCTATACTGGATTTCACAAAAAGAAAAGTTCTGAAGTAATAAGCAGAGCATAGTATTGATTGTCAAAACAGTCTTGTAGTTACATGTTTCAAGCACATTCGTGCATCCCTTCCTCCAGTTATAAGTAGTCTTTACACTTTGATGTTTGTACATGATAAAGCCTGAAGTTCATGATCCAAGATTCACTTTATTCTTGATGATCATTTGATAGTTTTGACACTTTGCTATATACATCATGTATCTGGCCTTCACTGATTCAGAAATCCTTACTAGTAAGTGTTGACATATAACTAAATTTGTAGCAGTCACTGTGGTTCTCGCTTTTGCTTTTACAAGAAATGAACTTGAGAAGCAAAATAAATAGGAAATTCCATTTCTTGTAAAAATGAGAACGTGAGAACCACAGTGACTGCTACAAATTTAGAGTTATATGTCAATGTCAATATGTTAAGGATTTCTGAATCAGTGAAGACCAAAAACCTAAATTTAAGCAAAAATACTAGATTTTACAGACAAATGCAAGAGTATTTTAATCTTTAGTCATGATGTCACCTTTCAGTAAATAATCAGATGAGTCCTCTCCACATCTGGAGAACCATTTCCCAAAAGTAAGAAAAGAGCTGGAAGAAAGTTGCAGCAGCATCTAATGTGGCTCCATTACTGTGTAGATGAAGAAACTGAAGCCCGGAGAGGTTAAATGACTTGTGTGGGGTGGGGACAGTGAGCCTCTTGACTCAGGGTCATACACACTCTACCAACCTGTGCTGCCAAGACCAGTTAGCCCAGGGCATTTTGAAAGAGGGCACATAGTACCCACATTAAAAGTAAAGTCCAGTTGTTTCTGAAAAGGAGAAACTTATGCCACCTGGAAACTAGACTGGTTTTAAGACATCCACAGCAAAGTTGTTCTGGCATGCCTGTCTTAAAGAACCTTTCCAATGGATCAATATATATTTATTTTGCTTCTCTTAAGTCCATTTAATTTTGCATTTGTGTTCAATGAGCTCCAGGAAAGTATTCTAAGTTCATGCCTCACCTTGCACTGAGCAGGTTTTCAGATACATATTATTGATAGAATATGCTAGCTAACATCCAGATTTCCTCTGCACGTTCATTTCTGGAGACCTTTAGTTTATAGACTAATCTGAGCAAGGCATTGTGAACAGTGGGGTCATAAAGATGAATGGTACTGACCATTAGGGAGTTGAATGGCTGGAAGATGAGATGGAATTTGTATGTAAATCTCTTTAAGACAGAGAAGGAAATGGTAAGTATGATAATAGAGGTGAGCACCCAAAAAACTGTGGTCCCAAGATTGGTGGCAATGTGGAAAAACTTAGAATAATTTGATTAGATAATATATCAAATTTAGAAAGGTACAGGTGGGGTTAAGAGCTTTGGAGCAAGTATTAGGTAACTCCTCAAAATTGTCCCTAACCTTTGAATGTGACAGTAAGATGACCAATGTGAATCTCAGTTGCATGTATGTTTATTTTCCAGTTTGTTTATTTTATCTAATGAGACAGTAAACATCTGGAGTCATTTGCTGGGTTTCTTTCTCTTCTTCACCCTGGGAATATATGACATGACATCTGTGTTACCTTCAGCAAGTGCGTCCAGAGAAGATTTTGTAATTTGTTCTATTTGTCTTTTCTGCTTCCAGGTAAGTCATTTCACAAATACTGCTATTGGTAAAGAGAACTTTTTGTCAGGCAGGCTTGGTCAGGTGACCTTACCTCAGACCTACCACTTGCTTTAAAGAGCCCTGGAATGGCATGTTGGTCAGCTTATTGATTTTCATAACATAAACACCAAATGGTCTGTTCTTATGAGAGTATGTTTGAAATCTATTACATTACAAAGATGGAGAAAAATTTGTTTCTTTCCTCTTCTTTTTGGGCACCTCTGCTTTAAGATTAATAAAAAAAGTAGGAATCTTTGCATTCTATTAGCTGGCTAAAATATAACACTAGTGTCTACTTAAAACTTGTTGGGGAAGATTTCTCATCTCTTTCCTGTTTGCATCTGTGATTTTTGTATTTGTTATTTCCATACTATATTTTACTGTCCTGTTTTGCTGGTATTGATTTTTTGCTCTGTTGCTTTAATGTTAATTTATTTTGAACCCACTGGCCTGGCTTCAAATACTTTCAGTTTATTTTCCTCTCTACCTCCTGTATTTGTTAGTTCCATAGCACTGGCATTTTTCAAGAATCTGTAAAAATGTCTTTAACAGTTATATTAATAGATTTCAAACAGATAATTTTGAAACAGAAAACAAATGTGGGCTATAGTTCTATTGACATTTAAAACAATTTTTTCTGCTTCAGAGAATATAGAAAAACATAAAATGAAAAGAAAACGTATTATCCCCCTTTCTCATGACAGACACAGACTAGCTATTCCCTGCAGTTAGCCTGTTGCTGCTGAATTTGAGAGGTGAACCTCATAACTCAGCTGCACAAATGTCGCTTTCATTGTGTATCATTTTATTTCAGAGTGTCATCGCTTTACTCAAGTTTAAACTTTGGACTTCAATGGCCAAGAAACACAGCAAAACAAATCTCTCTTCCCCTTTTTTATTAATTCCAATTTTTGGAATAATATTTTAATTTTCTTTGAGGGAAAGCATAACCTATTTCTGGTATTAGAAAATTATTTTCCTTCAAATATTTTTTAAAATGTACTCTTTCTGATGTTTAATTTTGCCCTGATTTCAGCCAAAATGTCCCTTACAATACATAACCAATTTTGTAATGTGAATGAATCAATTTCTTTTTAAATTTTTAGGTGCATCTCAGTATAGATTAACATGCTCTTAATGATCATTAAGTAAAAACTGGCTTCTATTCTTGTTAGTTATATGCATATTATCTACTTTGAGAATCCCTGCTCTTTTCCTTTATGCTGAGGCCTATTCTTTATGCCTTCACTACCTGCCACAGCTGATGTTAGTTCAGAGAATGTGTATTAATTTCAGTATTGACGTAAGAAAACAATACATTGCAAAACTAAAAGGATTAAATAATTACAACAATTTCCAATAAAGAAACAGAACCAAAGTATTACCGTGACTTGCCCAGGATTATTCAGCAGGGCGGTAAAATCCTGTTCTCCTAATTGCTAGTGCAATGATCATTGTTACAATATATGCTGTACAACTTACTAAAGACAGATGAGCACATCTTCCCTACTTGAAAAGACCACTTCTTACCAAATTATAACTTGTTCACCTGAGTTTTTCAGATTCTTAGGGTCAGTGGACAGTGTAGTAAATCGTAAATATATTTATTAATATTGGTTTACATTTAATATTAAAAGACAATTTACATTTAATATTAAAAGACATAACATTTTTCTCACTCCTATGCTTCTATATGCTTTAGTGCTTTCCTCGCAACCAGATTAATAGAGTACATTCTGAACAGTAGAATGTAATTCAGGGGCTTTGAACCTTCCAAGGTATTTGTATTTTGGAGAAGAACCTCAGAATACAATAATGCCTTTTGCTAGATTTGATCCATTTACATTCAGTTAACAAATATTTGTTGAATGCATCCTATATACATCCAGATACTATGCTAGTATCTGAACAGTGCTGAGCAGAACCAACCTGGTATAAAGGTGAAGCCACTCGTAGGCGTGCAGAAGAGACAGTGAGGTGGCATTTAAGCAGGAAAAAAGAAGCAAGACTCACTTTCTTAGCACTTTCTGGACTTGCAGGTACTGGTTTTTGTGGTTGAAACCTAGGAGAATGGAGAAAGATTAAGGCTGGAGAGATTGGCAGGGATCAAATCATGAGGTATTTTGTTATCATGCCAAGGAGCTTCGATGTGGGATGTAACACTGTAATTATCTGTCTACCTTGATGGAGTGAGATACTCCATAGAAGGAAACTTTCCATTATAACTGAAACATACCCAATTTCCCAGATTATCTTTCAGTCCATTTTTAAAGGAGCTCTAGGAATAACATATTCCTTCTTAAACAGGGCATACTAGGTATGGGTTAACTTTAAAATCTGGGGTTTTCTGTTAATACTATTTTACTTTTCCCTTAGATACCATAGTTTTCTTTTCCTCTTTTATTTTCTTTTCACAATGAAGTGAGCTTTATTTTTGTTTCTAATTATTACTACAAGATATAATCGTGTAGAAATTTAGGCAAACAGAAGTTTATGGAAGAAAACGTCACTTGAAATTCCACTTTTCAGAGGTAACTACATTGGACATTTGCGTTAAACAATGAGTTTAACCCAAATGTGTATGTTTGTGTATGCATAGCTACCTTGCACCTGCCTACCTGCCTGCTCACTTACCTGTCTACCTACTTCCAAGCTACAGTCATCCCTGCTTGCTATTTTGCGACCTGTTCTTGTGTCATTCAACATTGTGGCAATGGGATGTGTCCCAATCAATGAGAAATAATACACTTTTATGTTCTCCTGATTTATGGTGCTTAATCTCAAGGATAATCTGAGAAAACAACCAGGCTTCTTAGAGTTACATTTAAATAACGAACTTAGAGTTAGTTACTGGTTGGTTGCTTAGTAACCAAAAAGCTATAGACTATTAAGGATTTTAGATAATTGATGAAGCAATGAAGTTGTGACAAAGTACATTGTTACTGAATATTGATATTGAGTCTATAGTAACTAGATTTGTTTAATGACCAGAATATAAAATATTAATAGCTGGATGACCATGTTACTGCCTTAGCAATTGCTTACAAAATGTTTATCGGTTGTACCTACTTTATATTGTTTGTTTGTCCCATTACCTGCACCCCACTGTCACTGTCTCAGTATGTGCTCTCCAGGGCTATTCCTATAACCTCCTGCTTCAGCCCTTCTAGTCCACACCTCTGTAAGGGGGCACTTAAAATCTTCAGGCATATCATATCATACCCGTAATATTGAAGTTAAAACCCATTAATGTGTAGGACATGTCATAATCATATTATAAAGAATATGATGCTTTTCCTTAATCTCTGCCCCCCAGCCATAAATATGTGCACACCTTTTTTTATGTCCTTGGTGAATGCCAGCCCAACTTTTAAAATCCACCTCAGGTGAACAGCCCTTCTCTGATGCTCTTTTCTTCCCACCAGTCCCACCCTCCAAATGCACATGTACCCTCACAGAGTCAGTATCCTCCCACCTTTTTCAATTATGCTCTGCACTGAAGTACAGTAGGATTTGTTACTGTACTATTCAGTGATTCTGTATCACCTCCAATGTATGACACACGGCAGGTGCTTGATGGCTGAAAGGCATTCTGCCATAGAAACCTCATCAATTATCAGAGCAGCTAGCTGATTGAATCAGATTAGCTTTACTCTCAGTTTGGCAACCATATAAAGTTAGCAAGTCATGATTGTTTTTTAAATTATTATTATTTTTTTTGAGACAGGGTCTCACTGTCATCCAGGCTAGAGCATAGTGGGACAGTCACGGCTCACTGCAGCCTCGATCTCCCAAGCTTAAGTAATCCTCCTGCCTTAGCCTCCAAAGTAGCTGGGACCACAGGTGCATGCCACCATGCCCAGCTAATTTTGTTTGTTTGTTTGTCGTAGAAATGAGGTCTTCCTATGTTGCCCAGGCTGGTCTCGAACTCCTGTGCTCAAGTGATCCTCACACCATGGCCTCCCAAAGTGCTGGGATTACAGGCATGAGCCACTACTATACCAGCCTGTTTTTTCTTGAAGGCAATAAAGCTGTGTTTACCTTAGAAATTAATAGTAAACTCTATAGAGTGAATCTCATACAGACATGAAAATTCTTAACTGAAAAAAAAGCCAATTGTGGAACAGAATGCATAGTGTAATTTCATTTAATTTTAAAGTGTGTGTGTGTATATATATATATAATGAGTGCATGTGTACAGACTAATATATCACAGGTATTTGACATATGTATTGAAAATATCTGGAAAGACACATAAAAAATGTTATCACTGGCTACCTCTGGGGAATAGATTAAGTAAGAGTGGCTTATATTTATGTTCTTTGATTTTTTTTAGGGATATGTATTGCTTCTATAGTAAATACGCTTTAAAAACAAATTAATTCATGGATCAAAACAAGCCTCAGATGATAGTTTTAAAACATTCGCATTGTATAACTTTCCCATTACTGTGCTATTTATTTATAATTTTCATTTTTTAATGTAGTTATTTTAAATTTTCTCATTATTATCTCCATTTTATCCATGAGGAAATTGAGGCTTTAGAGTAATGACATGGCTCGCTCTACTATAAGGCACAGAGCTAGAATCCAAGTCCATAAATGTTTGAATTGAAAGCCTAGCCTCTTAACTATTTCCCTGAACATCATGCATAAGTTGCTTTAGTTTCTTTAGTCACTTTGTTAAGATTTGTTTTTATTTTTCACAGGTCTGTATGCTCTGCTCTGTGGGCTATCATCTTTTTTCCTGCCATCGGTCAGAAAAAACATGTCGAAGATGGATGGCATTAGATTATGCAGGAATTTCTATTGGAATACTGGGCTGCTATGTCTCAGGAGTATTTTACGCATTTTATTGTAATAACGTAAGTAGATTGAAACATTTTAAATTCTACCTTTCGTATAGGTCTTGGGTTTTCTTGCCTTGGTTCTTTTGAATTTCTTAATAAGTACATAATTAACTTATAGAATAAGTAGGAGAGTTTTGTATAAGCATAAACTTATTTTTCAAAATGGCCCTGTCATCTCTAACATCTATTATCAGTTCTATACTTATTTTACTAATTTTTTATTGGAAAATATATATACAGTTATTTTCTGAGACTTAATGTAGACATTAAATTATTAATGTTTTCACTAAATCTATATGGCTGCATGGTTCCTCAAATATCCACATTATTTATCTTTTATTTGTGTGTTTATAGAATTGAAGTTAAAATTCACACTTGTTAAAATTATGAGATTGGTTACTGCTTTCCATTTCTTTTTTCTCCTCTCAGTGGAAAAAAAAAAAAAAAAAACAGGAAAATGTATCTGAATTTATTAGCCCATATTCTTCTCTAAAATATGTTTTCCTGTCTTCAGTCTTATGTTTGGGGTAGGCTTGTAAGACAGACCAGATAGGAGTGAGTGTCTTTAACAAATGTGAGATGTGTCTTTTCTGAGTTCTGGATCAACTCTGCTTCCTGTCCCTAAGTTCACACAAAAGTCAGTTTTTGCCTTGTGCAAGGCAGCATTTGCAACACTGTAATCAGATAATACAGCACCTGACCTAAAAATATTGGCCAACCAAACCTTATGGAGTAGAACCCTAACTCATCACCTCATGTTCCAGCCAAGAAGACAAATTGAATGTTCCCACGGGTTCAGTAAATCTCAAGTTCTCCCCTTCAGAAAGTCCCCTTCAACCCTACTTTGTTTTCTTCCTGTTTTTCTACCATACTCTTGTTTTTTCTTTTGCCCTTTTAGTTACTTCCCTTTCAGAACCAAGACTGAGCTTCTTCCTCAGGAGCAGTATACCTACTAGTTATTTCTAGTCCTAATCACAAAGAATAGAGCCTGTCCTGCCCAAGGCCCACCATGTAACAGGTGCTGTAAGGCAGGTATCTGCAGGTGCCCTGCATATCTGGGGGTCACCAACCCCCAGAACCTGTCCATGGCCTGTTAGGAACCAGGCCATGCAGCAGGAGGTAAGCAGTGGGCTGGTGAGCCAGGGAAGTTTCATATGAATTTACAGCCACTCCCCATGGCTCGCATTACCACCTGAGCTCTGCCTCCTGTCAGATCAGCAGCAGCATTAGATTCTCATAGCAGCACAAACCCTATTGTGAAGTGCACATGCAAAGGATTTAGGTTGTGCAATCTAATGCTTGATGAGCTGTCACTGTCTCCCATCACCCCTAGATGGGGACTGTCTAGTTGCAGGAAAACAAGCCCAGGGCTCCCAGTGATTCTACGTTAGGGTGAGTTGTATAATTATTATATATTACAATGTAGTAATAATAGAAATAAAGTGCACAATAAATGTAATGCACTTGAATTATCCTGAAACCATCTCTGCCTGCCTCCCCGCACCATGATCCATGGAAAATCGTCTTCCACAAAACCAGTCCCTGGTGCCAGAAAGATGGGGACCACTGCTCTAAGGCACAGTCCTCAGCCTTCACTTATTGGGAAGATTGGCTGCAGTGTGGAATTTCTCAGATTGCTTGGGATTTTTCAGTAGGACCTTTGTCTCTACACAATGCCAGAGAAAACTGTCAACATATGTGGTATGAAAATTAGTGAAGAGAAAAATCATAAATTTGATTTGAATATGTAAGAACATTATTAATTGTAGCTGCTTAAATGTAAGCCATTTGCTTTTTAGGCCTAATCACTTTGGAACATAAGCACATAATTAAATATATATGCAGGTAACCTTGTTGTAAATTGACTTGATTTTAGCAGTATACTATTTATTTCTGCCCAGCTTTCATAACTTAACCATTTTGCATGAAACGGCTTATATGTTTTTAAAAAATTAGAGCATACTGATAACCAGGTGCTTGTGAGTACAGCCATGTAATATCTGAATTCTTTTGCTTATCTTATTCTGTATTTTTCTGAAACTGTTTTCCTTTATCTCTTGCTAAACATCAAAGTGAGATACTTTTGTAACTCTCTTACCAGAAAACTAAAAGCCCAAGATAGATTAATACAGTCAGTCCATGATCGTTGAAAAATTGCTTTCTTCCATCTGGTTTCTAATCATTTTCAAATACTCGGTTGCTGTAGACCTATAAAAGACTCGTTTTACCTTTTAAGGAACACAGCTGCTTTCAGAATGAGATTGAAAACTGTGGACCCTAGATCCAGTAGAATGTACTTTTGGGCACACACTTAAACAATCTGACATTTGATTTCAGGAAGTTAATAGCCTCAAAAAAGTCCTTGGAGCCCAGATTAAGAACTCTTGTCTTATGTGACTTTTGACTTTAAGACCAGCTAACTGCTTATTTAAATACCTACATGTCTCATAAGCCCTTCAAACCTAAGCTAAGTGTGTGTTCTCTCATGCCCCTGTTCTCTTCCCCCATCACACACACAGCAAACCTGGATCATCTTTGATCATTTGCTTCATTAATGGAAGCCATTTATGTGGCCTTTCGGGCTAAAAACAGTCAAGCTTTCCTCTACTGCCCTCTCACACATCCAGTCAGCCATTAAGACTTAAGCCTATTTCAAAAATGCCTCCTAAATCTGGTGCTCACATCTACTTTATTCAACAGGAGTCCAAGCCCCTACTCTCTCTTTGAATAAACTAAACTAATATCTTTCTAGCTGGTTTCCTCTCACCTATTTTCTACACTGATGTCAGAGTTGTCTTTCTAATAAGTCAGTTTGAAAAACAGCTGTGTCATCCTATTTTTAAAGAATTCTGCTGTTCCTCCAATTCCAGTGTGGTAAAGTTCAAAACATTTAGCCTAACAGTATGCCTTTTCAGCCTTTCTTCTCAAAACTTCCTGCTGCATTTACTATTCTCTGTCTTCCCACAAAATCTTAGATGTCACCTCCTCTATGAAGCATTTTTTAGCTACCCCAAGTAAAGTTAATTGTTCCCTCTTCTGTGGTTCTACAATGTTCTGTTCCTCAGTTACAGTATCTACCATAAGATTATAATCATTTGTTTACATGTCTGCCCCTCCCATAGTCTGTGAGCTCACTGCTGGGAGAGTTCATGTCATAGTCATCTTTGCTTTTATAGGACTTGAACTGTACATGGCATGTAATAGGTAATCAGAAAATGCTTTTGTGTGAAAAATGTAGTCTTTTACCAGCTCACTTTGGAATTTGGTTTGTCATTGTGACCAACCTAAAAGTTGTATGGAACGTATTTTTTAAGGAAGGGAGATAATCCTAATTTGAGATGCAAATACCAAGTAAATAGAGTTTGGAATTTAGTGTAAAAGCCAAAATTACTTTTTCAGTTCCCTTATTGTTAATAACAGAATTAAAATGTGATTTCTTTTCATTCTAGTACTGGCGTCAGGTATACTTGATCACAGTGCTTGCTATGATCCTGGCAGTGTTCTTTGCGCAGATTCATCCCAATTACCTCACGCAGCAATGGCAAAGGCTGCGTTCTATCATCTTTTGCTCTGTTTCGGGATATGGAGTGATTCCTACTCTTCACTGGGTTTGGCTCAATGGAGGAATTGGTGCTCCTATTGTACAGGTAGGTTGAGTGTAGTTGATATTTTTCTCTTTTTTTTTTTTTTTTTGCCTTTCAGTCTTACTCCTTTTAAGTAAAGTAGTATAATCAGGCCAAGTGGGTGGATGTTTGTCATTTGAGAACATATTTGTAATTGCATATTGATGCCATAATTTTCACAGCCATATAAATAAGCATACCTTGCAGAAGTTGAGGTAAAATCTGAATACTGTTTTTCTCTGAGTTGTCTTTCTGTAAAAGAATACATTATTATTCTCTGTTACCCTTAGTATATAAATACCCAAGTCCTTATTTGTGGAGGAGGACTCCAAAGTTTCTAGCTTTGTCTGCTGGATCAGTGATAATGCCAATGATAACGCAAGTATAGAAATAGGAGCAGCTGATCTTTTAGGGGTGAAGGGAAGTTGGGGAAGGATTTTATGTTGGACCCAAGGAGTTTGGGGTACCCATTGGATGTAAAGGTAGAGATAGGATCTGAGATTATAGCCAGAGTTTGACACTGGCAATAAAGATTTGGAAATCATTATTGTATTGGTAGCTGGAGCCAGGGAAGCATGTTCAATCCACCAAGGACAATATATTGAGAAATAAAAGAAGAGCTCTTTGTTAGAATCAGGTGTTGTGGGGGAACAGTTGATGTGCATTAGGAAGAGTCTCAGTGAGCACTCAGGATTCTTGAGAAAAGGATTAGAAATAAGACTTACATTCTTAGAGATCATTATAAAAATGCTCTACGTATGCACTAGAGAGTAAACTTGAGAATTTTTAATACAAGTAAATACGCCAAGAAATCTGACAGAAATCACATATACTCATTGCAATGGTACCTTTCTCTAGAATGTGTGACTTTAAGGGTGGTTTTATTCAAAAGAATCGGATTTTTATTAGAAGAGGAGAGACCATTAGTGGGCCTACATTTATTTGCATGAAATTGGCAACAGCATAGTGGAAAACAGTTGAGTATATAGCTGAAAAGAAAGGAAGTTCTGTGACAAAGTGAATTGAGTGATATAATCTGGCCACTTGGCCAATTTGAGGACAAGGGTAATGATGTCTTCGTACATTAGGATATTGGGAGAAAGGTGAGACAGTAGTGATGAGGGACATCAGTAATCCTCCTATCTGTGAAAACATCTTTCTGACAGTTTTGATTCCCTTATAATAAGAAAATGGATTGGGGAACTGCCACTGTAGATAAATTCCAACTGGAATAATTGTTGACATAGAAGTGACCAAAATTTTGGATGTGATAAACACATTCCTTTTAAGCTTATAATGACAAAAAGAATAAGACCCTAATGGGTCTAATAGTCAGTGAATTTTAGAGAAGTTAAGAAAAAAAATGGGATTTTTTTTTTTTTTATTCAGAAATCTTAAAATGGAAAGATGGCTTAGATAATAGTTTTCAAAGATGGAATCCTAATATGATCACAGATCATTCCAGTGAGGAAGCAAAGGGAAACTTTCACAGAAATTCTTTGATAAGCTCTAATTTTTAAAAAGATGGAAAGACAGGCACTTTAACAAAGATAAAAAGTTCTGGAAGGGTTAATCTTGGGAGGCAGGATCAAATTGTGTTCTAGAATGTTTAAGAAATCTGAGGTTGATTAATCTGAAAAATATAGAAGTTAGGGAGGGTTATGATGATTCTCATATTTGAAGAGGAAGGAGAAATTTGTCTTTATTTTTTATTTTTTCGAAACAGAGTCCCTCTATTGCCTTCAAACTCCTTGGCTCAAGCAGCCCTCCCACCTGAGCCTCCTAAGTAGTTAGGTTTTAAGGAAAGCCCCCCCAGGAACACCAAAAAAAAAAAAAAAAAAAAAAAAAAAAATTTGTAGAGACAGGGGTCTTACTATGTTGCCTAGGCTACTTTTGAACTCCTGTCCTCAGCTAATTAAAAAAAAAAAAAAAAATGGAGGGAGGCGTCTTACTGTGTTGCTCAGGCTAGTTTTGAACTCCTGTCCTCAAGCGATCCTTCTGCCAAAGCCTCCCAAAGTGGTGGAATTACAGGCATAGGCCATGCACCCAGCCTGTCTTTATTTCTTAAATGAGTTCTTGGTAAATTAGGTTTATAACCAGTATTAGGAACAATATGTATAAGGATAGCTTGCTGGATTTTCTCAGGGCCAGGAAAGTCTTTTCAATACTGTGTCAGCAGTGAGACAAAGTGCTTCATATAGTAGTATTCAAGAGGACCATTTATCTGGGATATTGGAACAGATTTCTGTCTTGGGGAGACCCCTTAGGTCTTTTCCAGCCATAAGTTCCTGTTCTTCAGTGTCTGTGCTTATTTACCTGCCAACTCTATTTCCATACGCATTCTACCCATATACCTACGTCGTAGATGGAGTTGGGTGCCCTTAGGAACTTCGGCATGTTAAAGCTCCAGCCCCTTTAGGAGCCTGATTGTTAGAGCATTCTCTGTGCTCCATTCTTGCAGACTGCTTCCTGCATATGAGAACAAGTTTTCATTATTGGAGACAGTCTGCAAAACAATTCAGATTTAACAATCTTAAATCCAACTATTAGATTCGTAATAAATTTGGATTTCAGTAACAGTAGGAAGATCTGTAAAAAAACATGTTTTGCTTTTCAGGACTTTGCACCCCGTGTAATTGTGATGTATATGATTGCTCTTCTTGCTTTCCTATTCTACATTTCCAAAGTCCCAGAGCGGTACTTTCCAGGTAGGTATCTCTTTTATAGCAGTTTTGTATTGTTATTCTAAATATATGCCCAAGGTATATGCATCAGAGCATCAAAACTTAGTTTCATTTTTTAATATTATTGATTATGGAAATGATTTCTCTCTTTCCAAATGTTACCTAAAACTTTCAAAGGGCTTTCACAACTTTTCCTTTCATCCTGACCATGTGAGTTGAGTCCAGTAGGTGGAGTTGTCACTGTTTTATGGTTATGAACTAGTGACAAAGCTGACATTAGACTTTTGAGTCTTCTGACGCCCAACCACTATTTCTTTTAAAAAGTAGAACACCGTCAACTACCATTTACTTCTTTATATGCCAGCTGGTTGTTTAAAAGTAATTTATATATGCAGAGATATATAAAGCAAGAAATAAGAAGCAAAGGACAGTAAGAAAAAGATAGTGAAAAGAAGTGAGGTGTAGGATCACTTCACAATATGTACATCAAAAGGGTCTATAAAATAAATAATGGTAACAAAGCTGGCTTTAGGTTTCCTGGCACCCAGCACTAGGAAGAAAATAGTGAAAGTTAAGAGTCTTTGTGTTTCCAAGATACACAAGCCAATAGATTTTTTTGTTCTTCATTCCAAAGAAAATATTTTCAGATGGAAAATAAGAGGACACTGGGTGGAGTGAACAACAGTCTCCAAAACCTGTATTTGCTTGTTTGAGAACTTTAGCTCTGGAGTCAGACTGCTTGGGTTCAAGACCCACATCAACCACTTTCTAGTTACGTGAGCTAAGTAAGTTACTTAAGTGCTCTCAGCTCCAGTTTCCTATCTAAAACATGGAAATACTTTTTTCCACCCCCCTGGGGTTACGGTAAGGAGTAGATGAAAAAATGCATATAACACAGTTTAACGAGGATTAGATGAGAAAATGCACATATCATGTAACCAGGTTTCTAGCAATTAGTAGGGACTGAATAAATGACAGCAGTTATTACTATGTCCCCCAGCCCTGGTCTTATAAGTGAAATATGTGGTTTAGTAAGAGACAGAGTGACGCAAATCCAGGTAAGTTTTGGCATGAGTCAGAAATAACATTTAGAGTGCATAAAACTGATGTTTTTTTCAGTTTGGAGAGCTAGAAGTCAGGGAGCAGTTTAAATCTAAACTGCAAATGTATCCCCTCTTCTTCCTGGGTTAAGAATCACTTCCACGGTGAATCAGGGAAGGGACTGTCCCACTCATCACATGTGTTGGGGAAGAAGAAAGGGTGAGAAACCCTGGCCTAAACAATGCATCCCACGGATCCTCAGGCATTCCTCTGTGTACTTGGTTTTTCACCATTGAGCTTTAAACAAGAATGGAAATACAGGGGAAAACCTGAGTTGTAAACAGGAGGATTTGGGAATAGATCTAGGACATGCCACTGAATTGAAGACCACCCATCTTCCAGGCAGGGCCAGAATTTCCCTCAGAAAACAATTCTGGTAAAATACATTTTGTATCACTTTATTAATAATTCTTTTAAAATTCTATATTCTCTTTATAATAGAAAAGTAGAACACCAAACCATGAAAATTCTCTATGTGATTATGACCATAGTGGGTTTTAGGCCTTAAAATATTCAGATCAGGAGTTACCAGTTGTTTAATATAGGACATCTATAAACAATCAAACTTGTTGTAAGTTAACCTTCCCCAAGACATACTTGACGTAAAATGTGCCCTATGTAGCAGAACATGTTGAGTTCGGGTACATGAGAGCAGTGGAGATACAGAAACTAAAAAATTAGAAGTCTTTACAGTGAAAAGTGATAGTCCCAAATGTTCATGTACAACTGCCTTAGAAACTATCTCTGGCAAGTCTTCATGTATGACTTGGCCACTGGGAAATAAAATAAATTTTAACCTAAAAGCTTTCATTCAGCTCAGGTTGAATGTTTAAAAATGTATACACAAAACAATGGCATTTGATGGGTCCGAGGATCCCCAAGGTGTGTGGATAAAATTGAGTGGATCTCTGATAGTTGCATTAGATAATCAATATTTGCTGTATTTTGTTTTTTAAAAAATGAGTCTGTAGGCTTCACTAGACTGCCAGAGGAGTCCATGGTACAAAAAAGGCTAAGAATCTTATTGACATACACTTTAAAATCTATGTACTGTACTGATTGGTAAGAAAAAAGAGAGGTTAGAGAATATTTACATTATATGACCATAGAAGTACTATGAGTATGTTATTTACATTGAAATTATTATAGCTCTGTATTTTGTTATTTGCTAAGAGAGATCAAGAAGTTTTCCATATGTTAATTGTTTAATCTTCTTAGAATTTAACATTTGACCACAAAGAGATTAAATTGTTCTCTGAAGTTGTATATGAAATAACCTTAGTTAATTAAGCCATTACTAATTACATCCTGCAGATTATTCCATTAGTTAGAGAGCACAGGATTCAGGTCAGCACTTTTTCTTTGCACGCCTGCTTGAAATAAAAAGTGCTTCTAGTAGGTTTATATCTAAACTCAACAGTATATCTGCTTCTCGCAGATTTATACCTAAATCACCCCATGATTTTTAACATCTAGTTTCTTTTGCCTCTCTCAATTTTTTGTTGTTGTTGTTCGTTCTGCCAGATGTGAGTTGAGACATGGGAGGCATAAGGTCAAATTCCTGAAATTAAGTTAGATTTTGAAAACACACTTGGAAGAGCATTTCTAAAGTTTACCTGTGTACTTAATAAATAAAACCTTAAAATTAGACCCAAATATGAATTGATCCATTTTAAAATCCTTTGGATCTCCACTTAGTCTCTAGGCACTCTGAGACTATGAAAATTTTTCTGCTAAACTGTACTTCCAAGAAATATATTTTTCCTTTAATGTCAACATATTGAAATCAATATTATTTTCTTTCTACCTTCTTTCCAGGACAACTAAACTACCTCGGATCAAGCCACCAAATATGGCATATCCTTGCAGTAGTGATGTTATATTGGTGGCATCAGTCAACAGTGTATGTCATGCAGTACAGACATAGCAAGCCTTGTCCTGACTATGTTTCACATTTGTGAATTAGGTATGGCCCCCTGGTGAATTCAGTTGTTAAGCAATATATAATGGGGAATTGTATACCCCACTATTTCTAAAATTCCCATTCATTTTCCCTTTTTCCTCTTTAATATGAGTAACACTTTATAAAATGGGGAAAAAAAAGTATACTTAAGGATCTGTAGTAATAGCTGCTTTTCAAAACCCTTAAAACTACTAATTTGCTGCTTGTACAGAAAGTGAAAATTAGTTGGCAATCATAAGAAATATCTGAGTAACAATGATGAATGGGAAACTAGTGTTGAAATAGGATTCATTTTACTTAGCACCAGCTTAATTTCCTTAGGAAGGGCTCATCTCCATTAGAAAATGGAATCATCCTATGTGCTTAACTATTTTCAGTAAATTACCAAGTTTAAGTGCCTAATCAAGTCAAGGGTTGTTTCAGCCTATGCTTAATGCAAGCTAGGATAGTGATTTTAAATAATCACTAGCTTTTAAGTACATGATTTGTGAGAAACTGGCACTTCAGAGATTGTGTCCTTTAGCTGTAAGTTCTTCTCTCCCTAAGAACATTAGATATTTTAGTTTTCCAGAACAAAAGCTTTAAACTTCTCCCGCAAGTTGAGAGAAGGTTTGAGAAGAGGAAAAGAACATGTCATTTTCTATCAGATAAGAATCACATTAGAAACTAAGTACAGGATTAGACAAATTATGTGATCAAATAACATCGTCATTAGCCACCTAAACATTTTCATTCCAGATACTAATTCCATATAACTGAATTCTTGTGAGTGGATTACAGCAGGTTTTTGATCCCAAAATTCCAGAGCTTTCAACTCTGAATTTTTAGTCCTGAATATCCAGTGATGGGGGTTCCCAGCTTTATGGGTGCTACTTTCAAGGCCATAGAATCTAGATGGCCCTGTCTTGACCCTGAAATGAACCTTAAGCCTTAGAACAAAGTCATGCAGATACCCCATTTGATAGTACGCTTATTCACCTGTGCTCTAGTCCTTGGTTTCTGCATGTGCTAGCATTGCATTGATAACTCAGAATCTTGATAAACACTTAATATTTGGACCTGAAGCATTAAACTTTCTCTTTATTGTATATACTTAAAAAAATAGATCTCACTGCCCTATCATACATTGTAGCCCTCTTATTCTTTGGTCTTTCATATGCATTAAATCCCTTAAAGCAGACATTCATAAAAACTTACACTGTTTATTGGAATATAAAATATTACCCAAGTTTCTTAATTAGTTGACATGAGCTGTTTTAAATATTGGTGTATTTTCAGAACAGCAGAATTACTGAATATCAGAAAAAAATGTTAATTGATGATGAAGCTCATTTCCCAAAATGCCTTTTGTACATATGATATTTGGAAAGTCACTTTAATGTGCCTCAGTTAATACATCAGTGAAATGTTGTGTTTCTTTTCCAGTGTAGTGTTTTTGGAATATAAATTCTCCATGCTAGTATCTCAGCAAAGAGAATTTCCCCCAGGAGGCTCAGTAAAGGAATACCATGTCTTACCCATCGTGATGATGGAACCCTGCTTTGAAAATGGCCATTTTACCTTATAAGATTAAAATTTTGATCCATATGTTAAGTGATGGAAGATTTTGGTGCAACAGTAGTAGGATATATTTCTCCTAGAGCATCCCTTATTGGCTTACATGATTTTATTGCCTTTAAATAGATATTTTGTCATTTTGGCCAAACAAAAGACACTGAGTAGTTATACTTAAGTTAAAAATGAGAGGAAAGTCATTATTTTAGGTGTGGAGCCATTTTATTAGAAAACTTTGTCAAAATAAAAAAAATTGAATCATTTCAATTTTGCAATCCCTGTATTAGTATATGAATACTTGCCATCTGAATTAATACATAAAAGAGCATACTGTTTTAAATCAGTGTTTCTTTGAATTTAAAGGGTGTACAGGTCTTTCCGTAGGAAAATTGTTCCATGTAAACATTTCAACTTTTATGAAAATGTTAAATATTGTAAGAAAGTTATCCTCTCGTTTTTTCACTGCTTTGATGTATTTATTATAAAGTAGGGAATGAATGAATGAATGAATGTGGATTGCTGTCAACTAGAAACACTTCTGTATGTCAGTCAGCATTTTAATGACCACCTACTGTGTGCACAGCACTACTGGTAAAATTTTGAAGACATTGTTAACATTAAAAAATATTTTAAAGTTGTCTACAAATCTGAGCCTTGTAATGATGTATATTTATTTTTGTTTTTATAGATTAAAATAAGATTAAAATATACTATCCAGTTACAGTACTAAAAAAGACTGGTTTTAATTTTACCAATGTGTGAACTATAAAAGCTTTTGCCTACAGATTTTACAAGTACATTTTAAAATTATCTATGGCTGTTTTAAATTGTCTCGCAATTTATATGGTTGTAGTTAACTCATTTAAGAAACAATTATCTTTCTATATTAAGCCATTTTCAAATAGCAAGACAGTGCTTGTCTTTTTTTGTTATTACACTAACTGCAATTCAGTAAGCTGCATGACAAAATATGTATTATGTAAATAAACCGGGTTTACTAAATATTTTTAAGTGCTGCTTGTCATTCTTTGTAATACATAACAGCTTTAAAATCATATTTTAGAATCAGGAACGAAGATTCAGGGAATGTCTGTCACATCTTATGGCATCCCACCTGGACAGAATATCCGATTTGAAGATTGTGATTGACTGCCATAAAACTATACAACTCTCCATTTGGCAGGTACCTACTAGATAATACTTTGCCCTGTATTAAATGTCAAGGGGCAAAGCCTATTCCTCTGAATTCCTGCTGGTTGCTTTGCTGCATTAGGTCCCTGTCTACTCTAAATCATCATTCCTGGGAATTCTACCTCTGCCCAAGTGTGTAAAGAATCAGCTCACCTATTAGAGAAGGGGTAGAAATACCTTCTATGTGTATTATCACAAAAACTGTGTTTACACTGAAGAGGTGTAAGTACGGTCCTCTGAAATCTTGTACCAGAATTCCCAAGTAGTGTAATGAGGTAATGATCCAGAACTGAAACTACCCTTAAGAAAACATTTTTGGAAGGGAGAGGTAAATAGCAGTAGGGGGTTTCCTGTGAAAAATTAACCTCCATCCTCAAGAGAGCTGAAATGAACAGCCACCAAGGCTCTAGTCCTGCTCTATAAAATCTGAGATCAACATACTACCTAACATGCATGTAATCTCAATTGTGGCAACCATCTGAACTATCTTAATATGTAACAACAAACGTTCAAGCTTTCAATATGAGAATATTAACTACATGTTACATGTGATGCTTGAGCTGGGCTTTCTTAAAAAGGTATTCATTATCCAAAATAAATAGCTCAAATTGCAGCATATATTCATCTCAAATAAGGTAACTATAACTGAATTTGAACAGTAATACACTGCAAACTATTCTTTGTTAATAGAACTTTTCTAATCATTTGTGTTATTTTGCTGCTTTGTACCATTCATTAAAAGATACAAAGCCCCTTTTCACATAACTTTAATGTTACAACTTCAAAAAAAGTTCATTCATAAAATAAGATGAACCTTTCCACAGGCTGCCAATCTAAAGACTCCAGTTTGTGGAATAATACATAATATTATAACCTTGATGCCAAGCTTACTCCATCGATCCAATAAATAGGTTTTCTCTTTAATGTGTCATAGCCTCTTTTCTGACATAATTGAGGATTACAATGTTATTTAACCAAATAACCAATATTAATTGAACCAAAGATGTTACCAGGTTTTAAGGATTTTTAAAATTTTATAATGTGGAAGCTACAAAACAAGTTATTCAGAAGCCATTACAGAATAGTTTTTGCCTACTGTCATCACTCTGAGTATCAGTAATTATGACTCACTGAAAAAGTCGTGCTGTTAAGTGTTCTTGTAGCAAAAACTCTTAAGTCAAATGGGTTTTCTTACCTAAATTGTAAACTGTGAGCTCCTTAAGAATAGGGATCTAATCTTAGAAACTTTTCTATTCCACTAGCTGCTACACAATAGGTCCTTAATGTTTGTGTTGTGAATGAAATAATTGAATTTGAATAGAAGTTTACATTCAAACGTCGTAATAAGACAAATAATGAAAAACTCCAAAGTCACTGATTATAAAGAATATGCAATCCATTTGGGATTTATTGCATTTAAAGAAAACAGATTAAAACAGGTATGATAAATAGAGTAAGAAAATAACTTTAAATTTCAAACAAAATATAGTGAATCAGGGACAGAATTCAGTCAAAAAGAATAAGCAATGTAAAGGCAATAAAGTAATAAAATCAGTTAGTGCTTAATTAGATATGGCAGGGGGAAGGGGTGGGAGGGGGAGACTGAGTCTATCTCATAACTCTTTCCCAGCGATATTTGAGGACTGAAGTTACTTCAGCAAGTATGTTTTGTAACAAGTAGAAATACAATAAAGATGTAAATCTGATTTATTTAAAGGTTAAAGTTATTTGCTTAGTGGTACATAAAAGGCTTCAGAAAATTCAAGTTTAACAAAAAATGGAAGTGTAATCAAAGAAAGTGCACTTAAAGCTGTTTGCCAGCAATTAAAAAGTAGCTTCTATACAGCTTCTATTAGATGACTTTTCAATCACAAAAGAGCACAGTCATAAAACAATTATTTCAAAAGTAGCACTATAAATTTTAAAATAAAACAAAAATAACCCCAAATCATGACCCTTTGCATTATCATCTACCTTATTCTCTTAGTAGCTTTTGTAAACCCTCACTAGGAGTGAATGTTCTCTTAGATATGATTGTGGTTGCAATTCCATTTTTTAAAAATTCACATTAACTCCACAGTAGAGAGATGTGACATGCATGTGTGTACATATTTTTATCTTAATATATAAAACACCACTGAGTATAAAAGTTCTCAAATAAACTATTCATCATTTATGGTATTCTCACAGTAGATATGTCATCTCATTCTCACAGTAGACTGTCAATTCAATAATTGGACCTAAAATAACAAGTTTGCTAAAAAGAAAAAAAAAAATGAGAGAAAAAAGTTTACTGCACATTCTAAATATATTAAAAACAAATGTACCCAAGCTCCTCAAAACTAGTGATATTAATACACTTGTACCTTCTAACAGTGCTTACGTGAAGTACCAAAACCTAAAATAAACCAAGCAGAATAGCTGACTTGTAACAAAACCGCTCTGCCTGGTGAACTTCAGCAGAGAAGAGTGGGCTCCACCTTAGATTTTCCACCAGCAAGAGGACAACAGTCTATCACTCTTAAACAATAAACAGGGTAGGAATGAAAGTTGTGTCTATTTGCAAATCCAGATAATGTCGTAACTATGCGCAACACATACACAGGGATTGGGGTAAGGGAAAATAATTACACTCCTAAATAAACGTTCTAGTCAGTTAAATTTTCATCCAGCCTACAACCTTTCCTCCTCCACCTAATATACTTACCATGCAATTTTTGTGTCTTAGCAGATACATTCTTCAATGCCATAAAAGCTGATCTTTTAATACTAACATTTTACTGATGTGATAATATTAAAATAAGCAAATGGTCCACTTTTCAAAGGATTATTCAAAATCAACAAGCATTATTAAAGCTGTTAGGAAACAACTTTGGCCTCAGATTTTTGCTAGCTTCATAATAATTTACTTCTCTTAGTGATGTTCAAGTATAACAGGTTTAGTTATAACTACATCCTAAAGAAGCACAGGGGACACCCAAATATTAGGGGAAAAAACCCAGATGTGTGTGTGTGTGTATTTGCTTAGTGTTTCAATGATAATAAGTATTATAACCTTTCTCCTTCCTTAAACCTAATTGATACATTCCCATAATAATGAAGCCAAACTCTTAAGTGGGATGCTGTTGTGCCAGGTACTGTTGTTATAGAACACTTTCATTACTCTTTGGGAGCTTTATCTCTCATAACTGTCTCAGCCAGGGAATTAACCTAAGCATCAGTCTTGTTGGAGTGACCTACACCATGACTCACGTATTCTGGGGGATTTAGATTGAAATGAAAATCTGCATAAATATATCGTTATACTTTCCTTAGGAAATGCCTCTACTAAACACAAAGGAATCTCTCCTTATATATCCTGGTTGAACCCACCAAATTGAATCCTGTATCTTTTTCCTCCGAGCTCAATCTTGAAAGAAGTTATTCTTCTAAAAAGTCACTGTGCTGTGTTATGTAATACATTAAGAATGTTAAACTTTTTTAGTTGTCCAATGAGTCGTTTTCTCTCAGAATTTATTAAGTCTTATAATAGGAGTCTTATATGTTTTGTGTCTATCATTAAATTTATTCAGTGTATTGAAAAGCAATTAAAAACTCTAGTATTTCATGTTACAATCCGAAGGAGACCTATCCAAATTATTCCATCCTACTAGTACCCCTTCCCTCTTTATAATTGACTCCCGCACTCCACATAGTAGGGTCTAGAGTAACGATCCCGACAAACAAACGAGCTAAATACAACATAATTTTTTCAAGAAGCATATTGTGTACACCTCAACAGATTTTGATACAAACCTACTGTAGTTCATGAATTTACTATGTGTAATCATCAACTCTTCACTTTTAAAAGAAAGTATCACTTGAATCTATTTTGTAAAGTTTTTAAACATCTACTTGAGCATTTGCATTAGCAATATTAATCAACCTGAGAATCAGAAGAAAAAAAAAAGGTGCGAACACATTTGCCTTTGGCACAAGGACAAGTAATTGGTGCAGTCCAGCTCTAAAAGTACAACTCTAAATAATAATGTAATGCTTGGTCTGCCTCTGCTACATTGTGATTCACATATTGCTTCCCTATCTACAAATTTGTATTTGATTTAGCATATAAGAGAAGGGAAAAAGCAATAAAAAGACAAATAAGTGGTTTAGTTACATATACTTTGCTTCTTTCTGAGTTCAGAACTGTGAAAAGAGGCAAATAGCTTATCCCATTGGGGCACTATAATTAAGAGATTCCTAATAAAATTACTCATAAAATATACTTTAATTGGGTTCGAAGAGAGTTAATTTAAAATATAAAAATCAAAGAGAGTGCCAGTTGATGAGTGTCCACTCCTTTCTGTAAATAGCATTAACTGTTCTAGAAACTTCCAAATGTTAATCTGATAGCGCAGCACAATTATAACTTAAAATAGTTACAGACACAGGAAGCACAGATACTATATTCACATTAATTCACATATGTAATCTCTATCATTAAATGATTTCTATAAAATCTCAAGTTTCTAATTAGGATTTGTGGTGTAAAAAAAGGCAAATTGGTAGCTGGGTTCTTTTCAGTAAAGACACAATCAACTAGCAGAGTTAAGATGCTAGGCCACCTTATATGCATTTTAGGATCTGGTGTATTAGTGCAGAGGTACTTGCAGCAGGATGCATGAATCCTGCCTTTATATAAGGCTTTGTAGGTGTCACCATTCTGTGCACTTTATTCAATCTACTCCACCCCCCAAACCTAATAAAAATAATTGTTGCTTATGATTTGGGGAATATTTGGTGAAGTTGCTAATAAAGTACATTAAATGCAACATGATTTCACATTGTAAATGTCTTAAAAATTGTTTCCGCTACATATTTTCTTTATAAAATTTTTATATAACCCTTGTCCTCACTCCAATTTTTCCAATAATCTGCTTTATTAGGGCCATGACAATAAAAGTCTGGGGCAAGAAGCCATTCATAAAGTGTTTCTAAAGTAGTGAACATTTTCTATTCTATATCATTTTTTCTTCTTATAATTTCTTTGCAAATGTCAGATATTCCTCATATTTTTGTTCTAGGCTTCTATGCGATAGTCCATTTTTTAAGTTATGTTTTAATTGACAAAAATTATATTTATCATGTATAACATTGTTTTGAAATATGTAAATTGTGGAATAGTTAAATTGAGCTAATTACACATTTTTTCATATGCTTATCATTAGATATTCCATATTAATGGCACTTGTTTTTTAAAAAGAAACAGTTTTAGGCACAATAGTCAGTTACTTCTGCCCTTGCTTTGTGGAGAAAGGTATGAAGGAGCTGAAATCTCTGCACTCTGCCAGATAATTACTTTCTAGATGCTTTAAGATAACTAGACTGTTTTACTGTTCTGGAAATTAGAGAGACCTTAAAAAAATCCAGCAAGTGTAACAGTGTATGTACAAATAACCCTAGCCTAAATTTTAGGGATATGCACACAAAAAATGACATCTGATATCAAAAATAAAAGTTTTACTGTCGCTTCTCAGTGGCTACACACCTGGAAAGGGCCATGTGCTTTCACTGGAAGTACCGACACTTGCATTTCTGTATTGTGATGTAGTAGCAGAAACTTATGAGCTTGCAATTTAGCTCCTTTCTCCTGAAGAGGCATCAAAGTTCCTACCTGCTAGAGATATTTCGTCTTTTCTATTTGGTTTTATTTAGAAATCACCTATTCTGATTGATCTTTACAGAATGAAATGATATAATAGAGCTTACCAAATTCTTTCAAATTGAAACTATTCATACTTTCTTGAAACAGGAGTTAATGCCAAGAATCCATCAGAAGTATCTACTGTTTAGAAGGAAATGGAGCAGCACCAAATGGGTCCAATTCGACTGGTTGGGACTGTTGGGACTGATGTGGAGTGATGCTTTGCACCACAAGTTCTGTAAAGGGCACGGCACCAAAATCATCCATTTTCAATACATCTGCACTATGGAATGACCCATGTAGTGAATTTTGTCTTGGCCGTCCTGGCAGGACAGTATTGTGATCAGCACGGATGTCGCTCAGGCCCTGATGTGGAGGGTGCCATGACAGGTCTGCAGAATGGAACGGCTTGGCACCGAAGGGGTCCAACAGGCTCTCCTCAGGTTGTAAGACATTGCCCCTATCTTTCCCATCAGTCAGTGCAACACTGATGTTCTCCTTGGAGTCTGAGATGGTTAAAAATTCATTGCTACTTTGAGAGTCTCGGCGGCCCACTTTTTTGTGCCTGCGAGCCCTCTCTGGAGTGCGATAGGTAGGCTTCAAAGTCTTCTTTGTGCTAGTTGGCGTGCCATGATGCCGCTTCCCATTACTTTTGGACATATCCTGCTTTGTGCGCCTTTGGCGAGAGGACAGTTTCTGTAAGCTGCGCTGTTTGACTTTTTGCTGCTGGCTCCCCGTTATTTCATCAAAGGGCACAAGCCCAAAAAGGTCCTCGTTGCTTTCACTTTTACTTGTTGATGTGAGGAAGGGTTGAAATGGAGTGGAGCCAAATACATCTACACTTTTGGGATAACCAGGGATAGTATGTGCCTCAGGCCCCCCCGCATGGCATTCTTGGACATTCACCTTCTTGCTAAAAGGCGCCTTTGTGAACACATCAAATTCCTCCTGCTCGAGTCCTGCAGCAGGAAACCTGTGTTGAGGGAGGTTCTTTTCATTCTTTTCTTGCTGGGGCTGTTGAGCACGCACTGCAAAGAAGGGGACAGCGCCAAATACATCAAACTCCTGTTTGGGAGTCTCCACCCCAACATCAGAGGATAATTGGGCTGAGGTGAGGAGTATTGTATTAAGATCTTGGGTTGGTCCACTGCCAGATTTGTCTCTGTAGACAGAGCTCATGTCACTGTACTTTGCTTTAGCCTGCTCATAATCAGAATCAGAGCTATGTTTCTCCTCTTCTTCCTCATCTTCAGAATCCATGAGGAGAGGCCTATGACCCAGATTTTCTGGTTCAGTATCATCATCATTAAAATCTCCTTGTTCCCCCTGAAGAACTTCTTCATCATCTTGCTCTTCCTCTTCACTGCTCTTAGGAGAAGGGGGATCTGATTCAAAATCACTTTCAGATTCATCATTCCCCTTTTGCACTTGACCCTGTACTGAGGTTTTCTTTCCAGTCCGCTGATCTTTAGATGCTGGACTTGTTTTGCCGTTCTTGAGAGGGTTTGCAGTGCCATTTTCTTGATTTATAGATGAACGTTCAGCTTTCTTTTCAGGAGAACCTGCAAGTTCAAAGAAAAATTATTACAGCATTCCAATGCATTTCAGAATCCTCTTGCACTAAATGTTAATATGTATTATACACAGCATTACACATCCCTCATACGAGCTCCCTTAGAGGAAAGAATAATGTTGTCAATTCTTTGTCATTAGACTTAGAGAATGCATTTGACCTCAAGTAGACGGTTAAGTCTTAACATAAACAGACTTACTCATATCTGGACCCTACACCCTGCCTCCTCCTCATACTCTGACAGCCAAATTTTATTTATAGCACGCAGAATGTAGTAGACTAGCAAATTTTCTTCACCCCACCACCAAAATAACATTATTCTGCTAATTCTGAAACCTCAGATCTCACATTCACTAAACACCTTCTGCTTATATTTCAACTGTTGTAAAGTTTTCTCATGGAGATCCACAAGCACGAACAGGCTGCCTGCTCAATTACATATTTGTTTCACTATTTTTTTTAATCAGTATTGTATTTTTTATAAACCAGTATCTTTTGAATTGAGTTAGCATGAATGGCCTGATCAAAGCTAAGGACCAGATACTAAATGGAGACTGTACCAAGAACATCTGTCTTCTCTAGATGATATATCTTCCTTTAATTATAATATCTATACCTTACATTAAAAGCGAGATGCCTTTAAAAACAAATCTAAACCGTCTGGAGATGTTTTTAGCTCAGAATCCATTCAGTCACTTCATTTTCTGAGTTCATTCAACAAAAGAAATATAGGGCACTTTACTATACACATAGTACATTGGTGAGTAGAAGAAACATGGTTTCTGCTTTCAGGGGTTTACAATCAGAGGTTGCAAGTAAACACAAATTGTGACCAGTGCTCTGAAATAAAGGAGAGCAGGGAAATGGGTGCATAAACCTACTTTGGACAGTTGGTAAAGACCTCCCTAAGGAGATGACAGGACTGAACAATGAGAAGCAGCCAGCCATGCAAAGGATAAGCTGGAAGCTGCTTCCAGTAAAAGCAATGGCATATATGAAGACATATTTAAGAGGCTGAAAATAGGCTCTTATGGCTGGAACATAGTGAGCAAGGGAGGATCAGGTACAAGATGAGGTAAGGAAGACTGGAAAAGGCCAGACTGTGAAGGTTCTTTAAGGCCACAATAAGCAGCGTAGATTTTATTCAAAATTCAGTGTATAATGGAAGCTATTATTAAAATGGGTGTCATGATTAGGTTTACATTAAAAAAAAAAATGACTGCTCTATAGAAAAAGACTAAGGGGGCCAAGTGCAGTGGCTCACCCCTGTAATCCCAGCACTTTGGGAGGCCAAGGCGGGTGGATCACGAGGTCAGGAGTTTGAGACCAGCCTGGCCAACATGGTGAAACCCCATCTCTACTAAAAATAGAAAAATTAGCCAGGCATGATGGCGGGTGCCAGCTGAGTCAGGAGAATCACTTGAAACTGGAAGGCAGAGGTTGCAGTGAGCCAAGATCGCACCACTGCACTCCAGTCTGGGCGAAAGAGCGAAACTCTGTCTCAAAAAAAAAAAAAAAAAAAAAAAAAAAAAAAAAAAAAAAAAAAAAAAAAAAAAAAAAAAAAAAAAAGACTAAGGGGAGATAAGAAAGGGAGTTTAGGCAAAAGGAAATTATAGTAACGATAGTAACGCAAATTAGAGATTTTGGTGGCCTAGATGACATGACAGTGGTGGCAGAGTGGATCAAAGTAGAAAAAGTAGAGATGGAAAACTCTTGGTGGATGGCAGTACCATTAACAGAAAGAAAAGAATGAGTGGCATGATAGAAACCCATTTACCCTGATGTGATTATTATGCACTGTATACCTGTATCAACATATCTCATGTACCCCATAAATGTATATACCTACTATGTACCCACACACACAATTTTAATGAGCATACATTTTTTAAAAATGAATAGTTGGAAAGTGAAGAGGAGTACTAAAAATTTTGTTTGGAGACGTTAAGCTTGACATATGTGTGAGACAGCATTTAAGTGTACAGCAGTTAGGTATCTGTGACTTGAAAACAATGGTTAGTTTTTGGCTGAAGAAAATAGATTTGGGAGTTATCACCATGCAGTCGGTATGCAGGGAGAGCTACAAGACTAAAGGACATCACCTCGGAAGAAAACATAGAAGAAAAGAAGATCCAAAACTGAGCCCTCAGTATAAAACATTCAGAAGTCAGCAGAGGAAGATGAACATGCAAAACAAACTACAAAGTAACAGCCAGAGAGGAGGAAGAAAACAGCTGAGTGCAATGTCACAGAAATGGAGAGAGAAGAATGTTTGCAGGGAGGTAACAGACAACTAAGCTGGATGGTGCAAAGAGGTCCGGTAAACTAAGGACATAAAATGGCCACTGGATCTGGTCATCTTGTATAGTTTGTTGGCAATATTGACATGAGTTGTGGTGCTAAAGAAAGTGTGGGAGACAAGTATGTAGAGAATACCACCAGGTTATATTTTAATGCAAATATAATCTTCTGCCAGTTCCTTAAAACCAGCCAAGAGCTACATGCTGTATTTGTTATCCTTCCAGATTAAAAGCAAATCAAATGCAGATTCTCAAGTTTGACTTCTTCGCTATACCGCATATTTATGATATTAAAAACAAAGTTAATTTTAGATTAGTGAATTTATTGTCATGAATTTTTATTCAAAAGCAAACTATGGGAAGAGGGGAAAAATAAAACGAAACAAAATATGTACGGTTCCAGATGATTTCCCATCATCCCTGACTGTGGACCATTCAACGTATTATTCCTCGAGTTGCATACCCACCCACAGCCACAACATTCACACCTCACGCCTGCTCACGGACACCTCCAAGTAACATTCCAATGTTGCCCAAAGTGTATTCTGCAGAGGCTATTTCCCTAACAAGAACCAAGCCAAACAGTTCTGTGGTCTCAAGCAAACAAGTCTATGAAATGGGGCACTCTGCATTCTGCCTCCACTCCTACTCACCTGGAGTATGCGCATTAAAGAGGCTAATGAGTCCTACACAAAAGAATCTAATTCTATGAACCCTAGGATTTCCCAAATTGTCTTCACTACCCTTTTATTTACATGTAATGCCTGTTAACCTTTAAAACCAACTGTGCAAAAGTGCTTTGGGAAACGCTGCTATACAACTTATCTTGAAATTTTCCATTTCTAGGGCACTTTAGTTGTGTTCCTGAAGGTCTTCTGGAACATTTAACATAGGACAGATATTTCATCTTGGAGAATGTCATTTGGAAGTGAATTTAAATTCACCTTTTTAAAATTAATACATTGTAATCCCTAGTTTTCTTAAAATTTACTGTTTTCATTATCCAACTGGCTACCATTACTTTTCAGAGGACATCTGTCACTTTATACTTCCCATTCTGTTGGCCCTTTGTCGGTTTATCAAAGTTGTATTAATACAAATACACATTTATAATTGTCAGTGTGGGTATAAATCTGTGGGTTTTTAACTTACTATTTTTAATGCATCTTTTCAGGTATCAACATAGTCCATTATTTATTCTGATAGAAATATGATAAAATTTTGTGTATATAACTGTTCACTATTTAGCAATAGAACATTTAGGTTGTTTCTAGTTTTTCGGCATTTTAGATACAACCATGATTCATGCACTTTTTCCTTCAGGGAGTAAAAAGGAAACCCTCCTTTTTTAGTATCAATTTCACTTTATTTATATACTATTATTCCCTCCTTATGGGTAATTAACACAGCTAATAAAGCTAACCCAATAATAATCCTGACAAGGTCAACACTATTCCACTCTTTCTTTATACACAAAATGGGATAACACATTTTATTTCACAGAGCTGTTGTGAAGAAAGGACTTAAAGCGCCGCCTGACACATAATAAGCACTCTACCATCATCATGCCCAGGGAATGGCCAAATTCAATTATTTTATCCATCATACTCAACACGCTTCTAGTAACTTTTCTGGGCCCAATGGTTGCAGGTGAATATAAATGAGGGAGAAGTGTGGGGAGAAGCAAGTCTATGGCTAATTCAAGAGCTGAGATCCACTTCAGAATTGACCAGAAGTAAGCAGACAAACAAATGTATATCCACACAGCATAAGGGTGCATTTTAGATCCTGGAAATTATATTTTTGATTTTTAGACAGCTATATTTGGGAACACAGTATAAGAAATGGAAACACACTTTCAAAAGAGCAAGAAAAGACACCATCATCTATACCACCTTTGTGGTTTCAGATTACATCTGCAAATAGTACAGGCAATTGGGGAAATTTTCTGTTGATGTAGATAGACTGGTTTTAATTATTTTGCCCCCCTACATAAAACTAAAATAACAATCAAAAATATTTATCCAAATTCCTGTTTTCTCCCATATTCTTGCAACCCACACTGACATTGTTTAAATATTTCACTCTACACTTTTACTGCTGTCATAAACTTATAAAAAGTAAAGAGCAATAATGAGGCTCTCTGAAAGCATACTAAGAGAAACTATTAATCCTTTTATCTCTCCAGCACCACCTACTGAGGAAGAGTTAGGATCCAGGCTGCAAGTTACCACGATCCAAGGTAAGTTTCTCTTTCTGCAGTAGCAGTGATCTACTTAATCATCTATTCATTATGAAACTATAGAAGAGCTGGGAAAGAAAGGTGAATTACACAAAAATAAAAAGTATTTCAGTATATTCTAAGGCTTTCAGTCCTATTCCATAGACATAAAAGACTGTCAGAGTATTTTAAGTTATAAAGTTGGTTATAACCATACGATGCACAGCACTTTAGAATGTGACCTCTAGCTAAGAATGCCATAAACATTTATACTCCATTTATTTGCCTAAATATATTCCTGTAATTAAAAAAAAAAATTCAGATATTCCCACTATTTGTGTCTGGGGCCAGGTTCCCACTAGTTGTTAGATTAAATAATACACATTTGATTTACTATGAAATTTAATCAGGATTATTTCACTGCTAAAGTTAATTTTCCAAAAGTATAAGCCTAAATATGTTGCTTTATAATTCAATATATCCTAAATCCTAATAATCCCCATATTTACTGAGATCTGTATTATTAACATAAAAATAGCTGTTCTTCAAGTAGGTGGGAGATGGGGGTATAATATTTAGAATAAGTACTAAGAACATGTATTTACAGCATTAAAAACTGTGTAGATGGTGCACAGAATCATAACTCATTTACATTATTTTACTATACTGTAAAATTTCATATATTCACCCATTGTTTTATTTTGGCTCTAAGAAAGGTATTTCTCTTTTTTTTTAACTAAATACAGTAGAATGATATTTTGATGGTTTCTAGTCAAGATATTCTTTATTTATGTTTTTGTGCTTTGGAACTACGAACTAAAATTTTAGCTTTTTTATTATCTTAGGAAGTTGCATGTTAATTGGTGACACAAAGCAAGTTCACTAATTATGCAGTGATTTAGTAAATAAATGCCATGCAAAAATCTATATGATCAACCAATATCTGTAAACAAAACTTAACAGAGGGTTAATCAATTAATTGAGAGCTGTTACTTCAAATGCTGTTTCCCAACTAAGAATGAACCAATAGACCATTAGTCAAAACATAATACTAAGTAGATATTTTGGGAAAAAAACTCAAAATAGGAATACATTAATATATTCCACATATTTATACAAAAATATGGAATTAAATTTTCTTTAGGCAGCTTTGGTACAGAGTTACTAAGAACCAAATTTTCAAAGATTCATTATTGTAGATGGAATTATAACTATCTTATTTTCAGAGCCTAGTTAAAATAATAAAACCATAGACTTTCACAATATATAATTATGCTGTTATTAATTAAGCCATAATTAATAATTAAGTCATTTCAAGTAGAATTTAAATGAAAGTATATGTCTACTTAACAGAAGAACTTGGAACAGAATACAAGTCTCAACATCAAATGCAGTGCTCTTTCAATTCTTTATTTCTGTTGAATTCTACTATCTGAAAATGACAGCAAATCCTCATCTTTTCAAGTTGAGTCTGATTGCTGGAAACCATCAAAATTCATTCAGAGCCAAATTCTGAGAATAAGGTGAGTGACTAAGACAATGCAGATCTGGGCAATTTATTAAGAACAGCAATAATAGGTTATAAAGTTTTAAATTATCTTGTGTGGCTTCTAAATAGTCTCTCAGGGAAATTAAAAGTATTGCAAAAAATGTTTGAGCAATGAAGTACCACTCAAATAAGTGTCAAGAGGACACAAATGGTACTTGAATCAGAAATGAATCAGAGGAAATAGGAACTAATATCCTGAAGCACAGTGCCAAGGGTTTTTCATATATTACCTCTTATCTCCCTACTATTAGGCCCCCACAACATTTTAGGGCAAAAAATGCTCTATAAGGTTTACTATGATCTTTCTTAGAGCTTTTTTCTCTTCAATCTTATTAACCACATTTTCAGAAACTTTCCTTGTTTTCCATGTTAGTTCACTGTCATGACTTCCTACCATTTCAAAAATATGCATTGTTAACACTCAAAACTCAGTCCTTGGATTTCTCTTAGCTCTCTGCGCTTTTTCCTTTTGGTGGCCTTAATACTCTTTCATAGCTCCAATTATATCTTGAAAGCTTAAGAAAGGATTTTGGGAGATTTAGTCTAACTTTTTTTACACAAAAGAAATTTGAGACCTGCCCAAATTTAAGGCTATATATCAAAGCCATAATGACTTCTCTGCTGACATTGGCTTAAAACTCTCATCTGTAAATTCTACAATTAAATTACCAGTAGAATATTATCACCAGCAAAATTTCAACATAGTTTATCACCAACACACTACAAATACAAACACAGACTTGTCTTGCATTTATTTTTTATCCTCATTAAAAAACTATACCCGAAAAATAAAAGTCACGAACAGGATGAAGACTCTTTTGTTGAACCTGTATGACGAGTACCCCGTATTATAGAGGTTTTTTTTCTTTATATTCTGTAGGGTTAAGTTCTAAAAATACTATAAGGCTTTATCAACGAACAAAAGAATAAACTTTACAAAATTTATGAGAGATAAACATCCAAATAAGCCTGAGTTTTCTCATCTAGAAAACAGAGCCAATAATAGAACTTAGGTGACAGGGCTGATCTTAATATAATTCATTTTATTTAGTGAATATTCACTAAATATTGGGTAGGAGTGTGTGTTAGATTATGAATGTGTATTTTGATAATGAATTCATTTAGCAGGGTACCATATGGGATACAAAGATGAGTAAGACAATACCTGACGACTTCAAGAAGCTTATTCACTTAAAAATTTGTGAAATAGGCCGGGCGCGGTGGCTCAAGCCTGTAATCCCAGCACTTTGGGAGGCCGAGACGGGCGGATCACGAGGTCAGGAGATCGAGACCATCCTGGCTAACATGGTGAAACCCCGTCTCTACTAAAAAATACAAAAAACTAGCCGGGTGAGGTGGCGGGCGCCTGTAGTCTCAGCTACTCGGGAGGCTGAGGCAGGAGAATGGCGTAAACCCGGGAGGCGGAGCTTGCAGTGAGCTGAGATCCGGCCACTGCACTCCAGCCTGGGCGACAGAGAGAGACTCCGTCTCAAAAAAAAAAAAAAAAAAAAAAAAAAAAAATTGTGAAATAATTATGTACATTTATGCATTCAGAAACATGCTAATCTGACTCTAGTGATCTGGAAAATGAGTGACCAAGGTAATAACAATTGGATAATTTTGAAAAAGAAGCTTATATTCACCAAAATAAATTTAAGAACATGAATTTGCCCATTCTGTGCTTGTAAGTCTTCATAAAAGGCTAATTTTAGGCCTTTTATGAAGGTGTTAAAATTTGACAATGAATTCATTCAGCAAGATATTGTATGCCATACAATACCTTGGTGTTAAAATTTCAGACTTCATAGCCTTGCACAGTCCAAATAAGGATTCTAAACTCAAAAGTTAAAATTTGTAGTCAATGCCTAAAACATTTCTTAGGCTACATTTTCATATATTTGTTCTAGCATTTTTTTAAACAAATACTTCATAAAAAGATTGAGATCCTAGTTAATGCCACACTATTTTAAACAAATATTGCAATATATTCTTAAATAAACCTTTATAAACTATACCAAAAAATTCAAAATATTTAGAAAATATCCAATGTGAAGAGAGAAGTATGTTTGCATCATACTATGCATATTACCACTCTTCTAGAATCAGGTTTTCTTTTAGAGGGCAGTTGTTCTTTTAGTTATAAAACAGGTGGTACATTTTTAATCATATAAGAAGCTTCCAGTGTCAAGGAAATTTTGTTTTGATGTTCTTTTCTTAGCTGTCAGATTATAGAAGATAAATGGCTTGAAACTTCTATTGTAATTACATGCCTTCTGTTGTCTCATCATTGAGGGTGTAAGGGAGGGGCTGTAAGACTTTAAAGTTCACTTTGAATTGGCAGCATACTGCCTGCCTTCATCTCCCAGCAATTTACCATGTTAGGCCCAAGGATTAGTGGATTAGGAGAAGGTTTTATCAAAATCTGTACTGCTTCTCAGAAGGCAGGCCAAATGACACGGTTTGAGTATAAGAAGAGAATCCTAATAGTTGTGAACAGTATTTCCCAGCCAGATGAAAAATGCCATAAAACTGACATTTCCATTATGTTCTCATATTAATAAAATTTTTATTTAAAATAGATTAATGCTTTGTTTTGCTATTTATAGACTAGAGTTTAGAATGAGACAAAGCCAGATTCCTACTTATAAACTGTGTAAGCTTAAGCAAGTCACTGAACCTTTCTGAGCCTCATTTTCTACTCTATGTATGCAGTGGAATTCAATATATCATAACTATTATTGCTAACATCCTGAAGTTCTTCAAGAATCATACACTAGAATCGAAAATAAACAATACCTCATTGTAGCTTAAAAAACGGCCCAGCATTTGGACTGATAATCTGTAAATGTTATGTTCCAACAAATATTTGCTATATGTAATATAATGTTTCCCAATCCTAAATTCAATTTAACTTCCTATTAGATAATAAAGCTCACGAGGTGGGTCTAGGGTCTTTGGGAGCATTGAGGAAGTTCACCAAACCTAATTAAAAATTAAACACAATATAAGAAATTTAAAACTTCAGTGACCTAATTAATATGGCCTACATGTCACTAAAACTCTTCAAATACAATTTTAGAATTTCAAGAACACTACGTTTTAGAAGTTGTAGGTGTTTATTAAAATTGGGTGGTCCACTCTACATTATATAATTCACAGAGCCACCTATCCTATGTTGGTATACAAACTAACTGTAAAACAGTGCCCTGAGGAGAAGAAATGGAATGGGTTTCAGGAAAGGGAATGAATAACATGCTTTAAATATGATTTTTATGAGTATAATGTAATGAACACTGGTAGTTAATCCTTTAGTGAAAATAGGAATGGCACTATTTTAAACAGATACTGGTAGTGGAAATCCTCACAAACAGGTTCTATATTTTAACGGTTTCATTCAGAAGAGAACACTAGCATAATAGTCACTCATTTAATCCTTTCAATTATCTTATCAAGTAGCCAGTACTATCTTCAATTTAAGATAAATTTTACAAGAAGTTTGGGCTGGGCACAATGGCTCTTGCCTGTAATCCCAGAACTTTCGGAGGCTGAGATGAGAGGATTGCTTGAGGCCAGGAGTTTGAGACAAGCCTAGACAACATAGTAAGACCTAGTCTCTACAAAAAAAAAAAAAAAGGAGCTGAGAATGGTGGTGCACACCTATAGTCCCAGCTACTTAGGAGGCTAAGGGAGGAAGATTGCTTGAGCCTAAGAGGTCGAGGCTGTAGTAAGCCTATGATCATGCCACTGCACTCCAGCCTGGGCAACAGAGCAAGACTCTTATCTCAAAAAGGAAAACAAGTTTGCCAATACTCAACATCAAATGGTTAATCTGTGATAGAACTAAGATTTTTTTTTTTTTTTTTTTTTTTTTTTTTTTTTTTTTTTGAGAACAGAGTCTTGCCTCTGTCGCCCAGGCTGGAGTGCAGTGGCGGTTATCAGCTCCTGCAAGGCTCCACCCTCCCGGGTTTACACATTCTCCTGCCTCAGCCTCCCGAGTAGCTGGGATTACAGGCGCCCCCCCCACCTCGCCCAGGCTAGTTTTTGTATTTTTTAGTAGAGACGGGGTTTCACCATGTTAGCCCAGGAATGGTTCGATCTCCTGACCCTCGTGATCGCCGTCTCCCCCGCCTCCCAAAAGTGCTGGGATTACAGGCTTGACCACTGCGCCCGGCAGAACTAAGATTTTAACTCAGGGTTTTATAATTCCAAAGTTCAATGGTCTTTCTGAAAACTACATTACTAACATCAGTTTTGTAACCTGACATAAAAGGTAAATATAATTCATGATAATTAAAATATCAACTTATGGAATAAAACATAACATCTGCATACAGCAGATTATTGATACAATTATTTGATTCTTGAATAAATGGATCATTATAAATTTAACTTTCCCAGAAATCAATGTTTAAAATTAAGAAGAGAAAAAACTAGACTTGATTCATTTTAAGACATAGTCTGCCAAAATGTTATATTCGCTAATCTTCCTAAAAGTCTGGAAATGATATCATAAACTAAGGCAACAAATAAATCAGAAAGATCATTCTTTGTGGCCAAAGTAAGGTAGGCCAGCTGACTGTGCCAGATTGTGAATACATGAATTATCCTTAATTTCCTATCACAAACCTATTTACAGCTGTTCCCAGTCTCAAGGAGAAAAATTTTTATGTCTTGTTAGACACTCATTTTTCCAACTGTGCTACTGACTTTCTCTCTCCAGAATACTGTTCTTTAATCCTTCTCCTTCCTTCACTTTCAATCTTTCTATATACAGTTGAGCCCTGAACAATGAGGGGATTAGAGGCATCAACCTCCGACCACCGTCAAAAATCCATGTGTAACTTTTAACTCCTCAAAACTTAACTGCTAATAGCCTACTGCTAACCAGAAGCCTTGCTGATAACATAGAGTCAACTAATACATACTCTGAATGTTATATTATACACTATATTCTTAAAGTAAGTTAGATAAAACAAAATGTTAATAAGATATATTTACTACTAATTAAGTGAAAGTAGATTATCATAAAGGTCCTCATCCTCATCGTCTTCACACTGAGTAGGCTGAGGAGCAAAGAATGGGGGTTGTTCTTGCTGTCTTAGGGATAGCAGAGGCGAAAGACAATCAGTGTATAAAGGAATCCATACAGTTTAAACCCGTGTTGTTCAAGGGTCAACTGTATATATAAACACTCCCACATCACATAATTTTCTTGTCTTGCCCATGTAAAATCTAAATTCTTCCCTTAATCCTTACCTACCTACCTTTCTCTGTTCTCAGTACAGCTGGACTCTTCGAAAGAATAATCTGTTGCTCAACTTACTCAACTCCCATTCACTTCTCAAATCCACTGCAATCAGGATTCCAACCGTATTATTCTTGCCACGATTAAATAATTACAAAATGCTAAACCTAAAGGACTATTCCCAGTCACCTTACCCCTGTGAACATTTCAAAAGATATGCTCAATCCTTTGGAAAATATATATATATTTTCTTTTTTTTTTTTTTGAGAAGGAGTCTCGCTCTGTCTCCCGGGCTGGAGTGCAGTGGCCGGATCTCAGCTCACTGCAAGCTCCGCCTCCCAGGTTCACGCCATTCTCCTGCCTCAGCCTCCCGAGTAGCTGGGACTACAGGCGCCCGCCACCTCGCCCGGCTAGTTTTTTGTATTTTTTTAGTAGAGACGGGGTTTCACCGTGTTAGCCAGGATGGTCTCGATCTCCTGACCTTGTGATCCGCCCGTCTCGGCCTCCCAAAGTGCTGGGATTACAGGCTTGAGCCACCGCGCCCGGCCTGGAAAAATATATATATATTTTCTTTCTTCAGCTCTCCTGTACTTCTCCTGTCTCTATGGTCCTTCTTTCTCTATCTCTTTTCCTAACCCCCGTCTTGCCTCTTCACTGCTAGAATTAACCTGAATTTTCTTCTCATCCCTCTTCTAGTCTCTTCTAACTGGCATGAACTACCACTTTCTTTATGGTAAACCTGATGGCCAAGATTTCTGTCCTGGATGTCTTCTTTTGTGTCTAAATTCCTACTAAAAAGATTCCAATGCCCCTACAGACAACTCAAACTCAACCTATGTGAATGTGAACTCTTCTTGACCTACCCTATATTCTCCCTTTCCAGAAAAGAACTTCACCAATTTTGCCAAAACAAAAGTCTGCTAATCATTTTAGGTTCCTCTCTTTCCTTCAAGGTCCCCTGCTCCTTCCCGTATGGTTACTAAATCCTATATATTCTGTCCCTCTCTTCTCTCTCAGGCTGTCATTTCAAGCATGGAGTCTTTTGCAATAGATTTATTTTAAAAGAAGGAGTCTCACTATGTTGCCTAGGCTGGAGTGCAGTGGCTATTCATAGGCATGATCCCACTACTCATCAGCACAGGAGTTTCGACCTGCTCCACTTCCAACCTGAGCCAGTTCAGACTTCCTTAGGCAACCTGGTGGCCCCCTTGCTTCCAGGAGGTCACCATATTGATGTCAAACTTAGTGAGGACACAGGATCAGCATAGGGCATTGCAGTCCAGAACTACTGGGCTCAAGCAGTCCTCCCGCCTAAGCCTCCCGAGTAGCTGGGACTACAAGCACGTGCCACTGCACCAGCTGCAATAATCTTTTAATCACTACTTCTCACACTGTGAAGTAGTGAAACAATAGGTTTATTTCTTATTTTTGTTATTAATTCCCAATTCACATTGTCCAAGTGATTCAATAAATATAAAGTTATTTCTCACTTGCTTTCAATTTCTGTAGTCATTTTGTTGCAGACCACACTTTGAGGAGCACTGCTCCAAATGGTCTTTTTTTTTTTTTTTTTTTTTTGAAATGGAGTCTTGCTCTGTCACCCAATGGAAGGACTTGAAACAGGAAAGGAATATGATTAGATATACAGTCTAGAAAGATTACAAAGTCTTTCCAGTGTAATCTTTCTAGACTGTATATCTAATCATATTCCTTTCCTGTTTCAAGTCCTTCCATTTCTGCCTATTGCCTCCATTGTCTCCACAACATGATAGCCCCTGCCAACCTCTCCAGTTTAATTCAATGTATCATAACTATTATTGCTAACATCCTGAAGTTCTTCAAGAATCATACACTAGAATCTAAAATAAACAATACCTCATTGTAGCTTATAAAATGGCCCAGCATTTGGACTGACAATCTGTAAATGTTATGTTCCAACAAATATTTGCTATATGTAATGTAATGTTTCCCAATCCGAAACTCAATTTAACATCCTATTAGATAATAAAGCCCACGGGGTGGGTCTAGGGTCTTTAGGAGCGTTGAGGAAGTTCACCAAACCTAATACTGCCAACCTCAAATACCTGCAATTCTCTGAACATACTGAATTGTCTCAGAACTTTGCTCACAACTGTTCTCTCTGCTCTGAATGCCCTCTTCATTCCTACAAGTTCACATGCATTCATTTATCAGGGATTACCATAAGTAACATCTTTTCCATGAAGCTTTCCTCATTTCCCAATCCCAACTCAACTAGAATAAAGCAACTCTCTCCTTTGCGCACCAACAGAATAATTTATCTACTGTAGCATTTGCATCTTAATTGCATGTAGTTTTCACGACTCTCTCAGCCTAACCAATCTCGAAGTCCTTGAGAGGCAGAGGCTGTAATCTTTATAATAATCCTTTTAGATTTCCAGGTAAAACTCTATCTTGTAATAGAAATAGCTCCTGAATTAACTTCTGAGACTATGCCCATATTAATCAAGGCTGGGAAATTAGAAGGTAGAAGAAATAAGAGGCACCAATGCAAATATAAATTAAAACAGAAATTATCTGTACATGGCAGGATACTTAGCGCTATAAAAAATGCTATGAAAACACAGTAGCAGCAAGAAAAAGGATCCAAAAGTTTTACATACACTATACTTAACAAGTATAAATATTAGACCTACAAGGAAAATGAAGTAGTAAATGGTTCAAAATTCAAATAGTTGTGCTCATATAATGAGATTGTGTTTTCCCACATTATTCAGTTTTATGATAATTTTCATTATAAATTTTAATTCAATTATAGCACAGACACATTTGTACATTGCTACATAATCTTCACTTCCATCATTTTAAAAACAGCATTAAATTTTAATTACTAAATAAGCCATAATTTAATATTTCACCTAATATTGTATATTTAGAGTGCTTTAAATTTTGTTTCTACAACTAATGCTGTACTGAACATTTCTGTAGCTGCACTTTACCCCAAGATGTTATGTTATTTTCTTAAGGTAAGTTCCCAGAAATAAGGCTTAAAAAAAAAAAATCAAAAAACATTTTATTCATAAGTTGCTCTTAAAATATGGAGTAAAATTAGCATAAGATATTGCTGATGGCATAAATTGGTACAAGTTTTTTTTTAAGCAGTATATATATCTCTCTCTATATATATAATCATACTAAAGTGTATTTACTTACCAGCTCCATTGTACATTTTCCCCCAAGCAATGTATTTCAACAGAGGAAACTATCAAAACTCTAAGATTAAGCTTCCCAAGTAAATGAGAATTTTTTGAAAACTTCCAGTGTGTGCATAAATCAGTGCATTCATTCTGTAGGCCCACCTAGCAATAAATCCATTATGTAAATGTACATGCTCTTGGCCATTAGTCCTCCTCTAGGAATAATGTTATGTGTCAAATGTTCATGTGTAAGGATATTCAATAAAGAATTATTTAAAATACTGCAAACTCTTCTTGATGGATTTGCAAAAGCAGTAGCAAAGAAACACTGTGATAAAAAACAGTTTAAATATTAAAATTTAACAACTTCTAGAAATTCCCATAAAATTAAAAGGTAAATCATTTGTAAAATCAAGTAGACATATTAGTCTGATAGTTGAGATCTCACTGCACTGCATTCACCATATATAATAATCATGACAAAATCTAACATTTCCTGAAAACTATGTGCCAGGCATTTTTTGTGCTTCACCAATATTTTCTTATTAATCACTAAAACCCTATGAGTCACATGTTATGGAATATTACCCCCGTTTTATAGATGAGGAAACTGATATACACAGCAAGTAGGTGATTTGCCTGGGTCAAACACTAACAATAGACCTTAAACTGAACCTAGATAATTTTAACTTCAAGAATTTACTCATATAATTTTTAAATATAAGTACAATTAAATGTTATTTCTGATCCCTACTTTTTCAATACACACGCTTTGAGTATTTTATAATATAGGCATTTGTATAAAAAACTGCCAAATTTGATAGTTTGATCATTGGCTCACCAAGCCCAATATTCAATCTCTGGTAGTGACACTAGGATTATTAGTTGTGAGAAAAATGAATGTCATTTATAATCTCGGCTGCAAAAAAGTTAGGTTATTGATTCATAAAGGTAAGGAAAGAAAATTAAAAGCACCCTGTTTCAATTAATTAAACACTGTATTTGGATTTGGCAGAATGGCTCACGCCTGTAATACCAGCATTGTGGGAGGCCAAGGCAGGAGGATTGCTTGAACCCAGGAATTCAACATCAGCCTGTTCAACAAAGCAAGACCTCGTCTCTACTAAAAATTAAAAAATTAGGTGAGCATGGTAGCTTGTGCTTGTAGTCCAGGCTACTTAGGAGGCTAAGGTGGGGGGACTGCTTGAGCTCAGGAGTTCAAGGTTGCAGTGAACTGTGATCATGCCACTGCACTCCAGCCTGGGCAAAAAAAGCAAGATGCTGTTTCAAAAACAACAATAAAAACTGTGTTCATATAAAAATTAGAGTAGAGTACAACTGGCAATGATATTATAGTCCTTTTGCTCCATAAAATTTTGCTCCATAAATATATTTGCTCCATAAAATATAGTCCTTTTGCTCCATAAAATGAGCTAAACTCCCATCTACATCCCAACTTCCATTAATAAATCTACAGATCCATCTTCTTATTTTTTCCCCAAGTCTCACTTTCAACTTTTATTTCATCACCTCTTTTTTTTAAGTGTCAGTTCTTTTATTTCTTCTAGTATCATTTACTCCAAGGGAATCCTCAATGTCAAGTATTTTTAAAAAATTTATCCTAAACCCTCTGGGATTTCAACCTTTAATCAAAACACTTTCTGAAATTTGTGAGAAATTAGAAAAATTATAAACTATGTGGCAAATTCAGCACATCAAAATGTGTGAAATGCAGCTAAACAGTGTTTGAAGAGAAATCTGTACCTTAAACCTTATGCTTTAAAAAGATCAGTGTAAAATTAAATACAGGTGTATGTTTTTATATTGTGCAGGACTTCACTGCACTTCCAAGATTGCCTTTTTAAAAAAATTAAAACTCTGTAGCAAGCCTATGTTGAACAAGTCTATCACTGCCGTTTTTCCAAGAGCATGTGATCACTTGGTGTCTCTATGTCACGTTCTGCTAATTCTTAAAATATTTTAAACTTTTTCATTATTACTTTATCTGTTATGGTGATCTGTGATCAGTGATCTTTGATGTTACTACTGTAATTTTTTCGGGCTCCACAAACTGAGCCCATATAAGACAGCACTGATAAATGTTTATATGTGTTCTGATTGGTCCACCGATCAGTCGTTCCACATCTCTCTCCCTTTCCTTGGGTCTCCCTATTCCTTGAGACACAACAATACTGAAATTAGGCCAATTAATAACCCCACAATGGCCTCTAAGTGTTCAGGTGAAAGGAAGAGATGCATCTGTCACTTTAAATCAAGAGTTAGAAATGACTAAGCTTAGAGAGGAAAGCATGCTGAAAGCTGAGACAGGCCAAAAGCTCGGCCTCTTGCACCATTAGCCGAGGAAAAATTCTTGAAGGAAAAAAGTGATACTCCAGTAATCAGTGATGAACGATAAGAAAGCAAAACACCCTTATTGCTGATATGAAGAAAATTTTAATGGTCTGGACAGAAGATCAAACCAACCACTGCATTCCCTTAAGCCAAAGCCTTAATCCAGAGTAAGGCTCTAACTCTCTTCAATCCTATGAAGGCTGAGTGAACTGAGAAACATGCAGAAGAAAAGTTTGAAGCTAGCAGAGGTTGGTTCACGAGCTGTAAGAAAAGAAGCCATCTCCAGAACATATAAGTACAAGATAACGCAGGAAGTATAACAAGTTATCCAGAAGATTTCACTAAGACCATTGATGAAGGTGGCTACACTAAACAACAGATTTTCAGTAGAGGCAAAACAGCCTTCTATTGGAAGAAGCCATCCAGGACTTTCAGAGCTAAAGTAAGTCAATGTCTGGCTTCAAAGATTCAAAGGACATACTGACTCTCTTGTTAGGAGCTAGTGCAATTGGTGACTTTAAGCTGAAACCAATGCTTACTTGCCATTCCAAAACTCATAGGCCCTTAAGAACTATGCTAAAACTACTCTGTTGTGCTCTATAAATGAAACAACAAAGCCTGGATGACATCACATCTGTTTCCAGCATAGTTTACTAAATATCTGAAACCCACTCAAAAAAACCCACTCAGAAAAAAAGATTCCTTTCAAAATATTCCTGCTCATTGACAATGCACCTGTCACCCAAGAGCTCTGACGGAGAAGTACAGAAGATTACTGTTGTTTTCATGCCTGCTAAAATAACATCCAATCTGCAGCCCATGGATCAAGGAGTAATTGTGGCTTTCAAGTCTTATTAGCTGGACGTGGTAGCTCACACCTATAATCCCATCTACTCTGGAGACTGAGGTGAGAGGCCTGCTTGAGGCCAGGAGTTCAAGACCAACCTGGGCAACATACTGAGACCCGAACACTAAGAAAAACTTTAAAGAATTTCGCAGGTGTCTTAGTACATGCCTATAGTCCCAGCTACACGGGAGGCTGAGGCAGGAGGATCACTGGGGCCCAGGAGTTCGAGGCCACAGTGAGTTATGATCATGCCACTGCATTCCAGCCTGGAAGACAAAGCAGGACCCATTTTGATAAGTCTTATTATTTAAGAAATACATTTCATAAGGTTATAACTGTCATAGATAGTGAATCCTCTCATGAATCTGTGCAAAGTAAAACTGAAAACCTGAAAAGAATTCACCATTCTAGATTTCATTAAAAATATTTGTGATTCATGAGAACAGGTCAAAATATCAACATTAACAGGACTCTGGAAGTTGACTGCAACCCTCATGGATGACTCTGAAGGGTTTAAGATTTCACTGAAAGAAGTAACTGCAGATGTCATGGAAAGAGGAAGAGAACTAGAAATGGAAACTAAAAATGTGACTAAATTGTTGCAGTCTCATAATCAAACTGGAACAGATGAGGAGTTGCTTATCCTTGAGCAAAGAAGTGGTTTCTTGAGATGGGATCTGTTCCTGGTGAAGATGCTGTGAACACTGCTGAAAGGACTCAAAAGAATTTAGAATATTATATAAACAAAATTCATAAAGCAATGGTATGGTTTGATATGGTTTGAGGGAACTAACTCCAATTTTGGAAGAAGTTCTACTGTGCATAAAAACTGATATCAAACAGCACTGCATGCACAGAGAAGTCTTTCATGAAAGGAAGAGTCCATTGACTTGGCAAACTTAAATCATTGTCTTATTTTAAGAAGTTACCATAGCCACCCCTTCTTTCAGCAACCACCACCCTAATCTGTCAGCAGCCTTCCATACTGAGGCAAGACCCGCCACCAGCAAAAAGATTACAACCAGCTGAAGGTTCAGATGATTGTTAGCATTTTTTATCAATAAGTTATTTTTAAATTATGGTATATATACTTTTTAGACATAATATTATTGCATACTTAACAGACTACAGTATAGCATAAATGTAACTTTTGTATGCACTGGGAAACAACAAAACACTGTGTGTGCCTCTTTATTGCAAAATATTCACTGCAGTATCTCTTAAAATAAAACATAAAAATTTTAGCATATGTCAATAAATAAAGACCAGATAAAGTCAAAAGTTGGTTCCTTAAAGAGATTAATGCCTTAGCAAGTTTGATAAAAAGGGGAAAACACAAATTATTACTATTAGGCATAAAAAAAGGAATATCAAAATAGATCCTCCACATTTTGAAATGATGTACTGGAACATTATTAAAAACTTCATGTCAATAAAACCCTGTATCTCAGATGAAATGTACAAATTTCTTTAAAAATATAAATTTCAAAATTTACAATGTAAGAAAACTGAACATCTAAACGGCCCTATAACTATTAAAGATATTAAATATGTAATTAACCTTTTCACAAAGGTAAATTGAAGCCCAGTTTGCTTCACAGGTGAATTCTAAATATTTAGGAAAAAAATACACATCATACACTAACTCTTACAGAAAGTAGAGGTAACATTTCTCAACTCATTTTATGAGACCAACATAACTCTGAAACAAAAGTCTAAAAAAGAAAACCAAAGTTCAATATCCTTCATGAATAAAAAATCCTTTTAAAGACTGAAAACAGCAATATATTTTTTATAAAAGAAATCGTGGTCAACTAGGGTGTTTCCAAGAAATTCAAGGTTGGTTTGGCATTTCCCACTACTCTCATCCTCCCCCACTTCTCCATCACATTTTAGACTCAGTAATCTGTATCAAACTAAAGGATTTCTCAAGCCTGGGAAACACTGTATCTAATAAGCAAACTTCTTTACATCCTTCAGGTCTCAGTTTAAGGCTACCTTCTCTGGGAAGAAAATAATTTACAATAATTTGCTGAAACTCTTAGAGTGAAAGATAAAAGTGAAGAAAACGTGTGGAAAATGTGCAAAACCAAAGTATCCTCAGACAAATTAAAATACATTGCATTCAATAATACATTATTTGCAATTAGAAATAATGTCTGTAATATAAAGCCAAGGAAATTTCTAAGATGCAAATATAAAAGACGAAGAGCTAGAAAACAGAGGGGAACAAAATTTAAATTAGAGGTTCAATCCAAACGGCACAATATCCTTTTGTAAGTAAGAGGACTGATTTTAAAAGAAGAACGTACAGAAAGAGGAAGAAAGAAAATTACCAAAACATGTAAGGCAAGAAAATTTAAGTTTCCAGACTGAATAAGGCCTGCAAGGTACCCAGCACAAGGAATAAAAGGTACAACATCTTGAATATTCAGAACAAGTTAATACACATGCTAAAAATGTTCATGGTGGGGCCAGAAAGGAGGAAGAGGAGGCAGGAATAAGAAAAAGAGGAAGAAGAAGAAACCCACCACAGTTCACACATAAAAGATCAGAAAAGACAGTAATATCAGCTTTCTCAACAGAAATATGAGAAGCTACAATACTATGAAGGAGTGCCTCTTAAAACTCACAGGGAAAATCGTATCTAACCTAAAATTATTTGCCCTGCCAAATTATCAATCAGGTATCAGTTTAGGGAAAATATAAACTTTTAGTCAGCAAAGTTTATTTTTTACTTATTTTTGTAGAGACAGGGTCTTACTATGTCACACAGACTAGTCTTAAACTCTTGGCCTCAAGCAAGCAATCCTCCCACTTCAGCCTCCCAAAATGCTGGGATTACAGGCATGAGCCACCACACCCAGCCTAGGCAGCAAAGCTTAAAACTTCCTCTCATGCATATTTTCTCTAGCAACAACTACAGGAGTTGCTTTACTAACAAACCAAGAGAAAGGACGAGAAGAGATCCAGGAATTTCCATAAAGATTGGTGGGGAAAATACTAGAATTATAAGTGTGTGGCAGCTCCAGAAAGCAACCAATTCTGATTGCAGAGCTCTATGAGAGATATAATGAAGAATGAAAATGATAGCCACCTTAAACTGGGAGGAAATTTACACTTCTAAACGGAGATTAATCAATGAGAGGGTACATAAAAAACTAAGTAAACAAAAAACACAGAATTATAAACACAGTAATTAACTCCAGGAAAAACAAGGACAGGAAATGTGATCATGGGATAGTAAACCTCAGTGGTGACAAATATTTACATATTAAAAAAATGTAGACACTGAACGCTGATTCAACCAAAAACTGTGTCCAAAACATGCTGGAAGGATGTAAGGAAAGAACACATGTGTGTGTTTATGTGTATGCGCGTGCATGGTTGTGTATGTGTGAGGTGGACAAACTATAAAATATCTAAATCAAAACAAAAAAATCTCATTTTCCATAACAGAAAGTTCACAGATACTGTTTTTTAAAAGTGCAGAGGTAAGAAATAGCATAATTAGCATGATATATTAAAATGCCAGAAGTGAAAAATTATTTCTACAGAGTTTAAGTAGAAGAAGGGGACTGGCAGGGAGCAGGGAGGGAAGTGATTTTTTTTTTTCAAACCTTGTTAAATCTGACTTTTTAAACTATATATATACTTTATTTACAAATTACTTTGTAAGATTATGATGAACTGCAGAAAAAAACTATAAACTAATCTATTACAGTATCAAAGATGAGATTAAAAGTTTTCACAAAACTTTTTTCTTTTAAAATAAAAAGAGCACAATTCCTAATAAAACCAGTGTAAGGAACACTAGATTCAAGACAGTGGTTCTTCTTACATAAACATTAGCATTAGACTTAAAACTTAAGTTCTTATAAGCATTCTGCAGCATAATTAAATTCATTTTATTCTCAAGTAGCATTCTCTATATGGTTTACTAAAAATTAAATTGTTTAGTAATTGTCAACTCTCAAATTCAAATAAGATGGTTTATCACATATACTTATCATTCTGTATTGTATATATACACATATACTTGGGAGTAGTTTTTTGCGTTTCTTAAGTACTGGTCCTAGAAATCTCCAGATGCTTTTCCAGTCTCACAACGCGAGTAAAATGTATTTTCACTGGATAGAACTCCTTTTTCCAACTTTTCCTAAAGCTTATAGGGAGGTTAATTTTGTTTCAGTAGATTCAATTATTCTGCTATTAAAGAAAATGAATGCCCCAAATACTTTACCTATTATACATGACA
>NW_016806447.1:1550505-1577304 GCF_001698545.2 Rhinopithecus bieti
AATGAATGCCCCCAAATACTTTACCTAAAAATTATACATGACAAAGTATTTCAAAGCTTTATAAGTAGCAACATATTAGATTTTTTTAACTTAATTATATATTTTAGATCTGATATATATTATATTAACAGTGCTAATTTTGCAAGATGATCACTTTTTCTTCTTTCTCTAGAGATGCATTTCTCCTATGACCATACTCTCCTTTATTCCAGTCTATATACTTAAATTTTTTCATAACCAAATCATTCCAATGTTTATGTTAACACTGTTTAAAAAGATTTCTTTAAAAGGTAGCATTTATATTAATGGGCATTTTTTAAGGTCATTGTCCTAAATCTAAGGAATATGAATTTTTACAGATAGTCATAACTCTGTACATTCAATGAACAGTATTAGGTACCTACTGGGTTGGATACTGGGCAGGATTCAAAGATAGACAATTCATATTTCCCACCCTCAATAAGCGTAAAATCTAATATAAATACCCATAGTAAATAAATAGCAGCAATCAAGCTTAAATCTGTGAACGTGCTGCGAAGTACAAAATCTTTAAGCCAACTCAAAATAAGGGTGTCCAGAGAAAAGACCAATCATTGACGTTTACTTCAGTTCTCCTAACTCTACTATTCATTTCCCCAGGGTTCTCTCAGATGCTTATTAAAGAGCAAGAAGTAGTTGTATAGGTCCATGCAAACCTGAAAAGGATAATGTAATTCCTTCCAGAGGATGTAAAACAGCTAGTACTGAAACTGCTTTCTGCCACACATAGATCAGTATCTCAAGTCACTGAATACTATGTTCTTGAGAACTTGCAAAGACTATTTTGAGTTGTTATAATTTTAAAAAGTAGTAAGTCCATGACCCAGGGTATTGGGGGTATAAGGGAACACATTTATGCAGAATAAGTAAACAGACACAGTAAGCTATGTTCCCCAGTTAATTAAGTCATTTATGAAAAAGAAAACTTGAAAGCAGCAAGCAGAAAATAGCAAGAATAGGAAGTGTTTTAATACATGTCAAAGAGAAAAATATGGAGTATGAAAGCAATGAAAAACAATCTTGTTTACTATCCTGTATGTTCTAGATAACCAAACAAGTCTGAATATTGAAAAGTTGTTCAATATACTCAGCAGAAATCCTAAACATTCAATTCTTATTTTGGCTTTACATTTGTAAGTTTTCTTTTGTTGTTATTCCTATAGTTTTTAAACGGTGTTACATATGTAACTTGCCTGAGTGAGAAATAAAAGGAACAGAACTGAAGAACATGGCTGACAGTTACCATGAATATATTGAACTTTTACTTTCTAATAAAGCCTTATTTCTTCTAACATATGTCCCTGTGCCCAGATTAAAACTCTTTTTTCCACTATAACCATACATACATGAAAATTCATTTATGCCAATGCACGATCCTGTTCCATCCTAGTATCTTCCAAGTGTTAACTGGGTGAAATTATTACTGAAAACTTTTAACAGTGAAAAACATCAATATTTAAATTCTGGATTGAATCAAAAGCAGGGATATAAGAAGAAAAGAGTAGCTAAAACAAAGTGATTGTGGCAAATACAAAATTATTAAGACTTTTAAAATGCATCTACAAGACAGCGTGTACAAACTAGGAAAATATCAAATTTTTAAGCAAAAGCCAAGTATAAAAATACCTTTAAATATTTTTTTCAATAGTATCCAATAATGAAGATGAAAAGAAGCAGTTATGTTTATATTACATAAATCAGCATTTTTCTATGTTGGCAAAGATACAACTGAATAATAACTCAATGCAAAGAACATCATTAAGAAGAGTAGGATAGCTAAAGGTTAAAATATTTTCTACTTTCTGTAGCTAACATCAGAGTCTTACTTCCACTTTATAAGATTGTGCTGTTGTTCTGGTGTGTTTTATTTGCGATAGTGATGATGTTACATGTGTAACTTGCCTGAATGAGAAATGAAAGGAACAGAACCAAAAGGATCTTCTGGAGGATGGTTATGTGGAGCAGAAAGTGAGTCTACATTCTTATCTGAGGATGCTCTCTCCTCGAGCCTATCTGCAAAAATAAGATGAAATGAAATAAAAAATGAAATAAAAATGATCTTTAAATTAAAAGTGATATACAACATAAATAAAAGTGAAAATTAAAGCACCAGCCTTTTTGAAAAATATTAGGTTCAGAATCTATCATTCTAAGTATTAGGGAGCAGTCCTGAATTTAATACATATTTATTGCTGCAAAAGCAAGTTTAACAATATAATCCATGATAGGTTTCACTAAATACAATTAACCTAATAATAAACTTACTCTGGTTCATTTAAATACTACTTGTCCTCAACTTTAATATATTGGGCCTGAACTCAAACCCAGCTAAATAAAAAGAGTCATATTTGACAGACTGTCTCCAAAAATAAATTTAGAAAAAATCTTGCAAATGGTCATTCATCCATAAAGTAGGTAAATCTTGCTTCTCAATAGCAATAAAAATTCACTATATTTTACTTTTTTGTTCATTTTTCATACTACTTTGTATTATCAAACCATTCTCTCTCTCTCTCTCTCTCTCTCTCTCTCTCTCTCTCTCTCTCACACACACACACACACACACACACATGCCCCTCCACACACTCACAAAGACTTATATAAAAACAGAGTTTATTGACTGACCCAGCAAGTAAATTTGAGTATCTACTATGTGCCAATGTGCCAGGCACTATTCTAGACAACTGGCATGTAATGTCAAACAAAACAAAGACCCCTGACCTTATGCAGATTATATGCTGGTGTGGAAAAACAAATAATAGGCAATAGACATAATAAGAAATGTATATGGTGTGTTAAAAGCTATAGAGAAAAATGTAGTGCAGGGTAACAGGAATTCAGGGAATGCGTAGAGATTTTAGTAGTAGACTGATTCTAATAGTCACTAGGTAAGAAAAGACTTGAAGGAAGCAAGGGAGTGAATACCTAGGAAAGAACAATTGGGAAGAGAAAGAGCTGGAGGCCCAGTGTATTTGAGTTGATATATCCTGACTCCCTAGTAATGATTATCTTTTCCCTGCTCTTAAACTCTCCATATAGGTCAGGGATGGGGGCTCACACCTATAATCTGGAAGACCAAGGCAGGAGGATTTCTTGAAACCAGCCTGAGCAACACAGAGAGATGGTCTTTTGATTTTCTTTCAGCAAGCATGTAATGAAATTTGGATCTCTCCCGATCTTTACAGAATGTTAACTTCACAATATTCTGTAACAGTCAATAACAAACACATTACTTTAAAAACGCAAAAATAGGCCGGGCGCGGTGGCTCAAGCCTGTAATCCTAGCACTTTGGGAGGCCGAGACGGGCGGATCACGAGGTCAGGAGATCGAGACCATCCTGGCTAACACGGTGAAACCCCGTCTCTACTAAAATACAAAACTAGCTGGGCGAGGTGGCGGGCGCCTGTAGTCCCAGCTACTCGGGAGGCTGAAGCAGGAGAATGGCGTAAACCCGGGAGGCGGAGCTTGCAGTGAGCTGAGATCCGGCCACTGCACTCCAGTCCGGGCGACAGAGCGAGACTCTGCCTCATAAAAAATAAATAAATAAAATAAAATAAATTTAAAATAAATAAAAAAATAAAACGCAAAATACTACTAAAAATTGAGGCTGCAGTGTGCCAAAATTGTACCACTGCATTCCAGCCTGGATGACAGAGAGACCCTGTCTCTAAAACAAACAAAAACCTCTCCACATAGTAAACACATACTAGTTGAGAACTTCCTGATTTTTGTAGGATGTCTCTCTAGCCTCCGATTCTTGGCAATCAAAACTCTATTTGAGACTCATTCTACCTCCTTTCCAGACATTTCGAGCATTTCTACCAGCAGACCTTTGGTCCACAGCCATTTGAAAAAATCCAAATCATGTTTAGACTGACCTATATTCCAAGAACTCCATGGTAAGCTGTACTGGTTTCAACTGAGTTTTAAGGGACTGCAGTGTAGGGGAGGCGGAACCCAAGTAGAGCTGGAATTCCCTAAAAATGACTTTCAGCCGGGCGCGGTGGGTCAAGCCTGTAATCCCAGCACTTTGGGAGGCCGAGACGGGCGGATCACGAGGTCAGGAGATCGAGAACGTCCTGGCTAACACGGTGAAACCCCGTCTCTACTAAAAAAAATACAAAAAACTAGCCGGGTGAGGTGGCGGGCGCCTGTAGTCCTCCCGAGTGGGAGGCTGAGGCAGGAGAATGGCATAAACGCGGGAGGCGGAGCTTGCAGTGAGCTGAGATCCGGCCACTGCACTCCAGCCTGGGTGACAGAGCAAGACTCCGTCTCAAAAAAAAAAAAAAAAAAAAAAGACTTTCAATTTTGGAGTGAAGCAAAAAGCCCCAAGTTCAAGCAGAATCTCTTCTAACAGTGCTGTTTACATTGAATGTACATTTCAGTTACCTGGGGATTTGTTAAAATGTAGACTCTGATGGAATGAGTTTGGGGAGGATCCTGACATTCTGCACTTCAACTAGCCCCCAAGTGATACTGATACTGCTGTCCAAGAAGTACACTCTTGAATAAACAAGGCCCTAGAGTCTATAATATTCTAAATATAACTACTCCTATGGGCAACTAATTCTTTCAAAACCTTTATGACAATAGGTACAATTACCAGCCTTTACAGTTAACATGAATTCTGCAGTATCTATATGAAACTTTGGATTGTTTAAATTTTTACTTAAAATTTTGTTGAAACACTATCACACATTTTATGGAGGCACTAATATTGAGTTACTAAATACATCTGACAACTGTTTTATGAACAAACACAACTTCCTAAACTTAAGGGCTCTTTTCAAATCCAACACTGCATTGGTTAACAATGAAAATTTATTTTGGGTATTATTTTTCAAGGTATTAACTGTATACTTAATGCAGGAAATCAGTAACAAATGCTCATTTTACTAAAAACTTTTTATTATTTTGTTGTCAAAACACCCATTAAAGAGAAGCCAGTCCCATAACATCTTTCTGCAAAAGGTTGAAGAATAATTTATATAACAAAGGGTCCCTAACTTATTGTGGTGGGAGGCTGCAATCAAACCTTAAGGAGAGGATTCAGATTCACTGAGTGAGATGACATGTGGTTACCTATTTATTCAGGCCCTCAATGCATTTATGGAATCACTGTAAAACCAGTAATGATGCCTTGTATCAGAATCCTCCTGGACTCCCCCACTCTTCTCCATTTCCCAAATTCCAGTGTATAAAGCACTGAGGACAGAGAAAAGAGGGGTTGAGGAAGAACAAATGGAAGAGACTGACTCAGAGTGATGACGACAGCATGTCAATATCCAAGGACCCTCATTCCTGAAAATTAAGACCAAAAGTATTTTTTAAGTCTGAATTAGAAACAGACTTTATACCTCAACCATCTGCATCATAACTGCTAGGATTTCTGTATAAAATGTAGTTACCTGGACCCTACCACAGACCTAATGAATCAAGTTATCTGAGTAGTAACTTAGGAATCTGGAATTTTACATACTCTCTGTTTTTTTTTGTTTTGTTTTGTTTTATGTTTTGAGACAGGGTCTCACTCTTTCACCCAAGCTAGGGTCCAGTGGCATGATCACGGCTCACTGTGGCCTCAATCTCTCAGGTTCAAGCAATCCTCCAATCTCAGCCTCCCAAGTTGCTGGCACTACAGACACAGGCCACCACGTTCAGCTAATTTTTTATTTTTTGCAGAGACAAGCTCTATGTTGTCCAGGCTGGTCTCAAACTCCTGGACTCAAGCAATCCTCCACGCCCAGTTTCTCAGCGCATGTTTGTTTTTGAGACAGAGCCTTGCTGTTTCACCCAGGCTGTGATACAGTGGCATGATCTTGGCTCACTGCAACCTCTGCCTCCAAGGCTCAGCCTCTGGAGTAGCCGTGACTACAGGCACACCACACTTGGTTAATTTAATTTTTTTAATTTTTTGTAGACATGAGGTCTGTATTGCCCAGGCTAGTCTCAAACTCCTGGCCTCAAGCAATCCTCCCACCTCAACCTCCAAAGTAGTAGAATTACAGGCAAGAACCCACCACACCCGGCCCTCTCAACGTATTTAAAGCACTACTATACTAATAAGTCCCAGCTTATAAAACTGTGAAGTTATCACTAAGGTTCTTTAAATTCTCATGCACTGGTATATTACATCCATCAGTCTGTGGTAAATTTATGGTACGTATATAAACAGTACTGTGAAATTATGACAAAACTATACACATTATCATGTAGGGGTGAACTTGTTTTTATATAAGGGTCCCTATAAGTAAAAATATAGAAGAACTTTGCTCTATGCAAAGTTCATTTATCCAGTTATTTCAAAATAGGAATCAGAATAAATTCATTGTAAAATGAACGTTATTGTTCCACAAAATGCAGAATCAACTTTTCAATGGAATTTTTAAAAAATCATTTATGTTTCTAAAGTTCACATGAAAATGTGGGTCTCAGGACACAAAATACAAAATAAATATACACATTAATTTTGTAATTATTACCTATAAATAAAATCTAATGAAATGGTTATATAGAACTACTTTGTAAATACATAGTCATCCCTAAAATGTTTTTAATTACATTTTCAAATGACTGGTTTTCTTTAGATTAGAACAAAGCTTGATTATCCAATATAAGAAACTTACCTCCTGCCTTCACAAAAGAATTATGTTGGTGAATAAAGACAGTATCTTTTCAAGAATTTTAATTGATACAGATAGCGAAAATACAGGATTTTAAAATCTTAGAATCGAAGTATATTCCATAATATCATCACGAAATTAAAATAGTCTACAAAGTTAATTTTGCTGCTCATATGGATAATGGTGTAAAAGGCTAAAAGGTTAATGAATAAGGTTTAAAAGCACAGTCGTCATGTGATACTCTTGAAACTGGTCTAATATACTTGAAAAGTTCTGTTATTCTGCACTGAAGGAACAGTAATAGTTCTGAATTTGCTAAAAAAGATGAGGGTTAATATTTTACAATAAACTATAGATTCAGATGCTTATAGCCATTATCATTCTGTGGCTTCATAGATGAAACAACAACATTCAGTGGAATTTATAAAGCAATCACAATATCTTTAGTATCTTCTATTTTTCCTTTTAGTTATTTTGATCCAATTTTAAGCAGAAAAAATCCACCATCAATAAATGAAATGTATTTCATGAAGTAATAGTTTTAATTAACAGGTATAATTATACAACTATTTGCACAAATACAAGTTTATAAATTCCCCAAAGCATCTGTGTTCTAATTAGTTTAATGTATTAAATATTATGACAATTTTAAATTGTCATATTAAATATTAAGATACTAAAATATTATGACAAATTGCTAAAGTTTACATACTAATCGGGATATTCTGGTACAAAAAAATAAAATACAAAGTTAAATTTTTAAAAATATCATTCAGACAAGCTTTATTATTAATGCTTAAATTTGATTTAATGTTTTCTTCTTACTAAAATTAAGAACAGGTAAAACAATTCTGAACCATAAATGGTATTCATTTATAGTGAAGGTGAAAGCAAGAAGAATCTAGTTTATTTTACATATTAAATCCCTTTGCCTAGTATATGGAATCAACTGTTTTCTTAAAGATTACTAAAAAATGTTGTTATCAATTAGTAATATTTTAGAATTTTGATATCTCAAAATACTATTATGATTTGAAAATTACTTTCTGGATAATACACGTAAAATATTTCCTAAACAGCATATTATTTTCCTTTTTTTTTTTTGCTTTTAAACAAATAACCATGAATCATTTTCAAAATAAAACCCCAAATGGAAAAGTATTATTCTGAATAATCATTATACTGGCGATGCCTCTACTTTTAAGGACCATATAAAGACTTTCAGATTCTCACTGGAAAGTGTTTTATAAACCAAATATAAATTATTTTAGAAAAGACTTTGGAAAATTGTTAATACCTCTGTCAAGGAAAAGGGTACAAATATCCTACACGGCATTTCAACTGCATCAATAGTTTATTCATTTTGGAAAATGACAGGATTTATATTATACTGATGGGCAAATTTTTGGAGTCATTGAACCCACTATTTCGGAATTCAAAAAAGTGAAAGTTATTAAACTTTAAGAAAGTTTAATATAATGACCAACTATCAATTTTCATTGCACAATTAGTCTTCTAATAAACTCTTAAGGTTCTGAAAGAGTTCTTTTGCCCATCAATATAATATAAATTCTATCAAATAGATCAAATATTAGGTATCTTATTGCTTCTGAAAGAGGTGCTAAAGATGACTAAATTTTACAGTTAAGTTAAACTCTGAGAGGAAATCTTTCTAAACTATATTTTATATACAACTTTATAGTAATTACAAACTGTTTTATTAAAGACATTTCACTTTTTTGAACCCTAAAAGAGTGGGTTCATTGACCCCAAGTCACTGAACAATGAATATCAATTATTAAGAGAAAACAGACACTTTTCATCAAATTCCTTGCTATCATTTGTCACTTCTGCTTTTGATGTGTTTGCCCACAAAGCCCCTTCTAATTTGATGGTTATATCACCACTGACAAACTGATAATTTAAATATAATTTTTAAATGCTGGCTAAAAGTTAAAAACCTCTTAAATCATGACATAAAGGCTTATACAGAAAGTGAGAAAAGGGAAAGTGGCATTTATTTATTGAGTGCCCAGATTTAAAGACATCATTTAATTATCTGGACAACCCTATGAAATAGGCATCACTATCGCCAGTTTATAAATGCGAAAGCGAGACTGACAGCAGTTGAGTGACTTATCTGAGATTACAACCTAGTTAAGTAACATTGCCAGGGGTGAAAATTTATGTTTTCTGGTACTGTGTGCCAAATTAAGTGCATCAGACTTGTGACAATAATTTCAGTAGCTCATGGACCATCTATGTGTTTTTCCAAATGGCTAAGGTTGCTCCAAGTCTAACCTTCACATAAAATTCCTCCTGCACTTTCCTTTGGAACTTAGTATCTTTCTATAATTAGTACTGCAAAGTCTGAACTCTCTTTGGCATACACACGTGTACACAGATAATGCACAATTTACAAATGCTATCTGATCATGAAGTTTAAAATTCACACATTATCTGATCATGAAGTTTTAAGCTATTCTTAAAAATAGCTACTTAAGAATTTTACATACTCAACCCAATTTTTATGAAGTTATATACATATAGGCATACTCATATGTCACTCTTGCCTATGCTAAGTAAATAAAACTACTTTCATGTCATTACAAATTCTAGGAAGCTTAGAATAACACATTTTTATAGGATACAAAATAATGTGAATACCCATTTCATAAATTCATTTTTTAAAAATAATTTTTTACCTAAGCAGTTGAAAATACTAATTTAGCAAACCCTGGTCAGTACACATTAAAATTAATATATTTTGCTTTAAATATAGTCCTATACATTATAATGATTTGGCTACACCCTGTATCTACCCCTTCCATCACTCTGAAAGAGCTGGGCATGGTGGCTCACACCTGTAATCCCAGCACTTTCGGAGGCTGTGGTGGGCAGATCACCTGAGGTCGGGAGTTTGAGACCAGCCTGACCAACATGGAGAAATCCTGTCTCTACCAAAAATACAAAATTCGCCAGGCATGGTGGCACATGCCTGCATCCCAGCTACTCGGGAGGCTGAGACAGGAGAATCGCTTGAACCCAGGAGGCGGAGGTTGCAGTGAGCCGAGATCGTGCCATTGCACTCCAGCCTGGGCAACAAGAGCAAAACTCAGTCTCAAAAAAAAAAAACTCTTGCTTTTGGGCCTACTCAACATAAATTCTAGGAAAATGTCAAACAAAAAAGTTGTGATTTAAAAAAAAATTGTTTTAGTAAGATATGATTGGTTTTATTAAGAAACCTTTATTAATAGTTCAGAACGTATTTTTATATCGCATTTAATCAATTTTCATACTTATATAACCAATACGTAAAATACAAATTTAAATCCCAAACAACTATTCTTACAGGAATTTTATATAAAATATATACCAATTCAGAACAAAGCATTTCATCTATTAAACATTCTCATAAGGCCAATTACCTAAATGAAATAGGACCTAGGAACTACAAACTAGGGACTATTAAGACCTTCTTTTCACATGCAGAAGGGGAAAACACACTTGTTTTGTGTGCACACCTGCATAAACACACACACACACACACACACACAAGCCTCAGAAACCTGAAAATTATCTACATACTCTAGAAGTGAGCTTTTTGCTCCTATTTTGCGACCTACTCAAAACACTCGCACCATTCTTTCAAAAAGAGGACATTTCTAAAATGTGTGGCGAAGCTTGACATATATTAGGTAGTTCAAAGAAAAGCAATGATTCCAAGTAAAAACATTGAGATATCTGATTTAAAGTGAAAAAGAATTTATTTAATTTTGCCATATCAGGACAACAAAGCAGCCCTTTTATGTCACCACTCATTAAAAGGGCATTACAAAACATTAACATAATGTAGTAGCCCATGTTTTCTTTCAGGCATTTTCAAAGGGCATCTCAGACCCACAATATTTTCTATTGAGTGTGCAGAAAAACAGAGTTGCACAATCATTACTAAGGCAAAATAATAATGTCTCCCTTTTTATTGAAACATCAATGTTCCATGTTTTGGAGATATTCTGAATTTAACATTCATAGTTATGCAATATTTAAGTTTTAGGATATTAGCATACTATCAGCAATGCTGGGTTTAATAGCTACTATCAGGTAACTGATTTCTAATGCACACAACATAATTTGATAGTATAAGAAAATGGCCTGATTTTTGCCCTCAAATGCACAAAAAGAATTTCCCATATACATTCTCAAAAGTCTTTGGCCTTGCTGAATAATAATAGAGCTGTTATTTTACTGTGAAGCAAAATAAGCCTTCAAGTGTCCCTTACTTGATCTTAGAAGGTCAAATTCTCTGTCCAATAGTTCCTCTTCTGTTAACTTAGAAAAATTATCCTCTCCAAAAGGATTCCACCCTGACATATCAGGTGGGTTGCTGATGTTCTTCTGATTTGTGAAATTTGCAATGGCCTCTTTATCAGCAACTGACCTATAGTAATAAATGAGAAAGAAAAAAGATGGAGAGCAAAATTAAAAGTAATAAAAATTCACAATGCCCTAGTTTATACTTTATAAATACTTAGAAAACCAAATCATTTCCTCATGACAGAGATGACAGACAAAGGCATGAGATGGAGAGAGACAACATATGGGATCTAGATCACCTGCATAAGGTATACTAGCTCCATAATCACCTACTTAAGGTAAACTAGCTGTGTACCCTTGGGCAAGTTCCTTAAGTTCTCTGCCTCAGCTTCATCTGTAAAAAGGAGTAATAGTATCCACCTCATAGGGTTACTGAGAAGATTAAATAATTTAATACACATAAAGCAAAGCGAACAATATCTAGTAAAAATAAGAATAAATATTAACTGTTATTATCATAGGAAATAAGCCTTAAAGAAGAAATCAGTCACCTATCAGACAGTATCACTCTAAAATCACTACTGAACACAGTGATCAAATGCCTTGGTTATGCTGGGACACCAGAGTAATTTTCCTTTTGACAAAGGCATTCCCTATATACAGCTACTAACAAAAGATGAATTGCTAGGACTGCTTTAAAGGTTAGCTAAAATTAAATGAGGGTTATTTTTGTATATAATAAATTATTTATAGTATTTAAAGGATCTAGAGTCTGGAGCCTGAGACCACTGGTTCTATGAAAATTATCTTACAGGGCTGTAGGCTTTTAAGAGAAGATGAGAATCTAAAGATTTCTTAACCCAAGAATCTCTGTGTACCTCTCCCTGCAACCCAGCCTGGAAATATAGTCATGTACCACACAATGACCTTCCAGTCAACAATGGACCATATATATAATGGTGGTTCCGTAAGATTAAAACAGAGCTGAAAAATTCCTATCACCTAGTGATATCGTAGCCATTGTAACACCATAGCACAACAGATTATTCATGTGTTTGTGGTGATGCTGATTTGAAGACACCTACTGGGCTGCCAGTTGTATAAAAGTATAGCAATACAATTGTGTACAGTGCATAATATTTGATAATAAATGACTGTATTCTGCTTTATGTATTTACTATACCATATTTTTGAGTTATTTTCAAGTATACTCCTTCTATTTATTTTATTTGAGGTCGACTGTAAAACAGCCTCAGGCAGGTCCTTTAGGAGGTATTCCAGGAGAAGGTATCGTTATCATAGGATATGACAGCTCCATGCCTGTTATTGCCCCTAAAGAACTTGCAGTGAGACAAGATGTGGAGGTGGAAGATAGTGATACTGACAATCCACACCTTAGGCCAGGGCTAATGTGCGTGTTTGTGTCTTAGTTTTCAACAAAAAAGTTTAAAAAGAAAAGTTAAAATAGAAAAAATCTATAGAATAAGAATATAAAGAAAATACTTTTGTACAGTTGTACATGTTTGTGTTTTGTGTTACTACCAGAGTCAAAACATTTTAAAATTTTAAAGTTTATAAAGTAAAAAACTGAAGTTAATTTATTATTGAAGAAAAAAATTTTACATAAATTTAGTGTGCCCTAAGAATGCGGTGTTTATAAAGTCAAGTCTATAATACTGTACAGTAATGTCCTAGGCCTTCACATTCACTCACGACTCACTCATTGACCCACCCAGAGAAACTTTCAGTCCTCCAAGCTCCATTCATGGTAAGTGCCCTATACAGATGTACCATTTTTTATCCTTTATACAATATTTTTATTCTACCTTTTCTATGTTTAGATACAAAAATACTTACCATTGTTACAATTGCCTATAGTACTAAATACAATAACATGCTATACAGATTTGCAGCCTAAGAGCAATAAGTTATATAACAAAGCCTAGATGTGTAGTAGGCTATACCATCTAAGTTTGTGTAAATGCACTCTACGATGTTCATACGATGATAAAATTGCCTAATGATGCAATTTCTCAGAACATGTCCCCGTTGTTACGCAATGCATGACTGTATAGCATAAGAATGAGACAATGTAAGAAAGCTATTAAGTTCCTTCCATAACTCATATCCAAATCTTCTTAACAGTAGTAATGAAGGGAGAATCCTAATGTTCAAAGTAGTATCCCAATTTCGCAAGTCTTAACTGATTCCCTAAATATACCTAACTGTTGAGAGCTCATTGTCATTGCCACCAAACAGGTCTTAGAAGAGAAAGAAAAAGGCAAAAGTCATCCATTTAATCCCTTAGTCCAAGACCCTTCAGTATATCTGAGCCAAGAATAGGATACTTAAATATTTACTGAAGGCTAGCATATAATAGAGGAAAATAAACATAGTTAAGTTACCTACAAGTAGATAGACTTGCTTAGTAAGTAGAACTTACTATCTTAATTTAAAAAACAATTCAGTTTAAAAACCATTCTGGATGCATTAACTGCCAAGCAGTCTGAGCCTGCCTCCTGTGACAGAGTCCCATCTCTAATTCCAAAACTATCTCTAAGAATTTTCAGTCCTTAAAACACAGATCAGATGTGTTTTTATCCAGAAAATTGAAGGGAAAAAAAAACAGATCAGAGTGGGTAAAACTCAGAGAGAGATGGTGGGCATTCCCCTTCCTCTCTGTCAATGATTCCTTTTAGAACTTTGATTCCCTATATGAATCACCCTCTTACTATTCCCAAAATAAATTTACAGATTCCCATTGGCAGACTGTAACTCAATAGGGTATCACCTTAACCTAGTTTAAACAGGTATTAAAATATGTCTACAAGTTATCTGACATTCTTTCCTTCAAAGGGTGAAACTGAATTTCGCTGCCATTGAACATGAGCTAGATCTAGTGACTCAATTCTAACAAATGAAATACGGCACAAGCAGCAGCCCATGACTGCTGAGACTAGGTCTAAAAAGACATTTCAGATTCCTCCTTCCTCTGTCTCTTGGATCACTTGTTGAGGGAGAAACCAGAATCAATAATTCCTTGTTCAAAATAATTTTTGCCTTGCCAAAGAGAAAACTCAAGCAGTCTTTTGGAGAAATCCATGTGGCAGGGGACTGAAGCCTCCTGCCCAAATCCATGTGAGTAAACTATCTTGTAAATTACATCCTTTAGCATCAGTCAAGCCTTCAGAGGAGAGCCGAACCAGCCTTACCAGACACAACCACCCTGTTAAGCCACTCCTAAATTTCTGATCCAAAGAAAGTATGTAAGATAATAAATGTTTACTGCTGTTTTAAACCACTAAGTTGTGAGATAATTTATTAGGCATCAACAGATAACTAATACAACAGGGCAATTATATCATAAGAAGATAACGTATGCATAGAAAATGTTTATTTTAACTATTATTGGAATATAAAACAATAATACTCTCTGATATTCATAGTAAAGATAAATTAACATGGTGGAAGAGTAGAAAGTTTAGCAAAAGATAGTGGAAAAGAAAAGGAAATAATCATTCCAACAAAGATAGTGACTCTTTCCCTCTGTCTAAGGATCTACTTAGTTTCTTATATTCTACTCAAATAGCCCCTTATCCACTTAGAGACAAACATTTAACCCCAATTCTCTTCTTCCACTGACTTAGTTATAAGCAGGAACATTAGTGTAGAGCTCTTTTTAAATTGTTACAGAAGACATTACACTCAACATATAATCTGAGGTTAAATAGGTATAATAATATTAATGCAGTAGCATTGATGTACCAAGTGTGGCTGGAGCAATGTTCACACATGAAGTTCCACATTTCTAACCTTTAGTGGCTGACTGTGTAATTTTTTCTACCATATCCTTAAATACACAATTTCATAGGAGTGGAGTAAAACAAGTCTTATGCACTTTCCTAGATATGCAACCCAGTATTTCCTAACCTGGGGAATGCAAGATGACTTTTGTGATAACTTATTTTTTAATAGTTACACAGAAATTAAAAGAAAAGTATCTAATGTATCAAACCTGTGATTTGTCGAATAGCATCACTACAAATGAGAATAAAGCAGGCAGTGCTATAGTAATTAATATACATTACAGGTATCAGCACCTTGCATGCCAGTGTATGCCTCAAATCTCTGGATATTCAACTTTCTTTGTAACTAATCAGAAGTTTAGACAGATTTCCAATTCATCATCCCATTCTCATCAGTGACATAACTTTGCTTCCAGGAGCTGACAGACTTTTAGAATATGAAGTATACACAATATATATGCTACGTCAGAGAAGAGAGTTTAATATCTTTTCTACTTTCCAACTAAATACACTAGATTTGACATTTTTTTATGCTAGTTAGCTTCAAAAGTGGAAAAAAGCAATCATCTAATTAATACAATAGCCTCATTGGTATCTTTAAGCAATCATCAAGCAGAATATCCGATTTTTAATGAGGAAAATTATTCCATTCTTATCACTAGGGGACTTAGCAAATTTATTAGATTACAATTTACATTTCATACTTTATATTTTAGTGGATCTTATTTGTTTAAAATGTATAATGTTTTAATTTTATTATACACAATAATGTTCCTAATTATTAAAGAAAAAAAGCACTACATGAGTAAAGCAAAAAATTTTAACTAGAGTAGATAAATGACAACAAGTTTGGCAAATACTGATCTGAAGTTTTTTTTTGTTTGTTTTTGTGAGATGGATTCACCAGGCTGGAGTGCAGTGGCATGATCTCAGCTCACTGCAACTTCCGACCCCCGAGTTCAAACCATTCTCCTGCCTCAGCCTCCCAAGTAGCTGGGATTACAGGCGCACACAACTACACCCAGCTAATTTTTGTATTTTCAGTAGAGACAGGGTTTCACCATGTTGGCTAGGATGGTCTTGATCTCCTGGCCTCGTGATCCGCCTGCCTTGGCCTCCCAAAGTGCTGGGATTACAGGCATGAGCCACCGCACCCTGCCTGAGCTGGACATTTAAACTGGCCTTTAACCATATACTCTGCTTTCTCCCTAGACAAAACTGTCCTAATTCCTCCACCCCAATTCTTACTTTAGAAAAGCAGTTCAAGAAATCAGTTCATGTTTCTGTCTCCCTCCCTACCATACCTGCCCCACCATCTGTTCCTTGTGCATGTGTGCACACATGCACACACACACACGTGTGCACACACACAGAGGTTGGGAGGCGTTCTATAGCAAACTGCATACTTTAGCTCTCTCTTGAGATGCAGTGTACAAGTATGCTACTGATGCTGCTGTTTCTCCTGCTCAACTCTGAGCCAAAGCTTATAGACATCTTTTCTCAGCTAAGGTTTCAAATCCTTAAATAGCATTGTATGAGAACTTCTTCAGTATTCCTGTAACAAAAGTCTAACAGCTCCTACCTCCTAGGTATCTAAAAACATTAGGAGACATTCATGATGATTCTTAATTACAAGATGCCAAAGCACCTGCCATTTTATATGTAAAAGAAAATTTGTACCAAAGTTCTTTAATTTATAACTCAACTAACCAATATATCTAAATAGCCAAAATATACTATTCCCAACAATGTTATGGTAACGAGTATGTTTACTATATATCATCTTAAAATATATGTATGTAAAAATGTTTATACATATTTAAATTAAATTATACAACCTTTATGAGTAAACAGTAAAATTAATCAAAGGTAATAACATGTAAATAGAAAAGTCTATGAGGATTTATTTTTAACTGCTAAAGTCACTTGTTAGGGTGGTGTTTATACTTACATTACAAAAAATGCCTATACACACAAGTCAAAAATATCCTTAGCCCTAAATGCTATTAGATGTTGCTACGCCTTACCTACAAATAACAGTAAGCAGAACTAACTGAGGAAATGGAAGGATGGGGATGCGAAGGGACCAGAAGACAGGACTAGGAAGAGAGAATGCGTGGCTCTACAGAAAAAATAAGTCCAAATTAATTTAAGAGAACTTAATGACCGACCATTCAACAATGACTTCCACTTCCACAATAATTTCCTTTGTTTTCACCGGAAAAATACTTGCCTATTGGCACTATAGGAGGAGTCCATTATGGTTCCAACCTGAGCTGGAAGTGATGAAGTGTAGGAAACTAAGGCTGGTGAGAACTCTTGAGGGGAGGTAAGATATTCAGGTGATGCCTGCTGTTGAGACGGCTGATGTTGAGCTAGCATCTGCTGTTGAAAGAAAGCCTGCTGATACTGCTGCATCTGAAAAAAGAAATGATATTATACAAAACAATGCTCCAGTCCTAAAGCACTGTCAGCACTGCATCTATTTACTATGTTCCTTCCTTTCACATTGGTGACAAAATCAGAAACCTAAAAAACAATCACCTGCAGGAGCAGCTCTATTACTAGAAAACTACAGCAAAATGAAATAAACCTTTTTAAAAAGTTGTGAAGGTAGGCTCACTTGGCCAGAATCAAAATCCTCTTTTAAATATTTCAAGAAAAGAGTAGCTTAAAGTCACTAATACAGTGGTTGCTGTTAAAAAAAAAAAAAAGTCAAATTATTCTCTGAAGCAAATACACTCTCCATTTGGGTTTCATTTTTTTACTCAATAGATATTTGCTGAATGAAAGAGACATGTGACAAAAGACTATAGGTAAGACATCATTTCCCTTACACAATAAGAGAAGTATGTTATCGGTCAATTACTATGTGCCATATTTAGGTGCCATAGTTCAGTGCAATTTAAAGTTGTTTGAGAATATATGACTTGCTTTGATAAAAGACATGTCAATTAACTTGATTTTTTATTAAATTCTGCATAATATGATTCATACTGTGAATTCCAACACCATAATGTACACTCAGAGAAATCTCTAGAAATTATTTAAGTTACCATTGTTGGATACTGTGATGCAGAAGGTTGTGGCTGATATACCGAATGCATTAAAAACTGTTGCTGAAGCATCTGTTGCTGCTGTGTTGCATGTTGATACTACAATGAGAAAATCAAATTAATAAATGTTATTCATGCCTTTTTTGTGTCAGAGCCCTTTTTCAAAGTATTGATCTTACCATAATCATGATTTGAGAAATCAGCAGTCCAAACATCAACACAAAATAGTTATACTCTAAATTACTATAATTTGTTAATAAATATGCTTATCATCAGAAACCTAAAAACCAATCATCTGCAGGAACAGCTCTATTACTAGAAAACCACAGCAAGATGAAATAAACCTTTTAAAAGTTTTGAAGGTAGGCTCACTTGGCCAGAATCAAAATCCTCTTTTAAATATTGAAGAAAATCCCTAATACAGTGGTTGCTATTTAAAAAAAAAAAAAAAAAGGAGTAAATTATTCTCTGAAGCAATTCTCTGATCCAGAACTGGTTTCAAAATTATCAACAAAACATAACAGAGATTCAATTAAAACCACTTTTAGCACAATTTAAGAACGTTTAGAAGAAAGCTACCAAAACACATTTACCACCTTTTCCTAGAAGATAAAGACACAAGAAGTGACTTCTAACCAAGACCCATTACACTAAATCTACACTCTCCTTTTATCTCCCCTCCAGTGGTGTCCTCTGGGCATCCCATGGTATCACCTACTTACCACCCTCCACTCTGGATCTATGAACCAAAACCAGGAGGGTGACAAAAATCTGAGACAATGTTACTTCTGCAAAGCTTAATATCACTTTTCCAACAACAGCATTATTAGTCTGTGAACTCAAAATGTAACCTCAGATAATATTCATTATAAACTGCAGTACTTATTTGTGAATACTAAATGTTTCCGATGAACATTCTTTTCTTTATAAGGCCACAATGCAACCTATTTTAGAGTATTCTTAAGTATTTCACTGATTGCAAATTAAATATTATTTCATAATCAGAAAATTGGGGAAAGTGTTTACTCAAATCTAGAGTTCAAGGCGCCCATGATACAAAAAGGAATTCACTGATATTCAATTTGCTGCATCAATTTCACACTACTTCCATATCTAAAGGAACAAAAAAATTACCTGCTGCATATAAGCATCCTGAAGTAGGTGGTGGTGGTGGTGGTGGTGGTGGTGCTGCTGCTGCTGCTGCTGCTGTTGCTGTTGCTGTTGCTGTTGCTGCTGCTGCTGGTGAGGATGACGATGCTGTAAATGGAGTTGCTGTAATCTCCAATCTCCCTGCTGTAGTTGCTGGAGTACTCTATGCTGCTGTGGTGGTTGTTGAGGAGGTCCCTGACCCAGTAAAATTTCAGGGCCATTTCCAGGTCTTAGTGCCCCTAAAGACAAGGTCCCAAACACTTACATTAACATACTAATGATTTCAATTAAAAAGCTGGATTTCAACATGCTCATCTCAATAGTAATTTAACTAAGGCATTTATATCCTTATTTATAATAGAGAAACTTCCATATGCATAGAGTTTATAGGGATTTACTTTAATTATAATAAGTACTGAAGAAGCTTAATTTTGTCATCTACAACTCTGAACAAGTCAACATCTTAGAAACACTTCATGTTTCATGCTTCAGCTCTCCATGAACACAATATCCATGTTAGTTTGTTCTACACTGCTCAACTATATCATGTACTATCATGAGTATGTATCATTACCAAAACAATTCTTAGTCTAGAATTCCATTTTCCACCTATTGAAATTCTTATTCTTTAAAGTTTAGCTCAAATCTCTCTTCCTTGTTCCTTCGACTAGCACTTCCACTCAGTTTATTCCATTTTAGTCTGTCTTGCACATATTAATGACTTACATGGCTATTTCCTAACCAGGGACCCTGAGGGAAAAGGTGATGACTTACTCATCTGTTAAGAGTCCCAAAAAACCTTTTATACAAAAGAAGATTAATAAATGCTCACTGTAAGGAATCTATTAACACTGTCTCCTAAACAGATATTTATTCATAAGCTCCATAAATTATACCCTAGGCAAATCCTATATATAAACTTTAAAATTAACTAAAAGTAAGATATACACTTAATGCAATACATTAACACACTATAATTTCTATATTCTCCTCTAACTTACCCTACATTCAAATGCAACTGTTCAATCCTAGAGGATAAAAAGAGAGGGGAGAGAGTGCAAGGAGGGAGACAAGGGTTCTTTTTTCATCAGTGTTAGTATCCTCAAATTTCCTCAGACCTAAGTACAACAGCTTTATGAACATAGTTTTATAACTATTTCTAACTTTTCTACTTATAAGGAAATGCATGTTCATTTTAACTATCCTTGAAAATACTTATAGAAATGTAAGTTAAAAAATGAAAATCACAAATCCACCACACAGATACAACCATTATTAGCCTTTTAAGTGTATTTCTTTCCAGGTGAAAGAGTATTAAAATAACTACTCAAAAATCATTCACTTTGAAATCTTTTTTTAATTGACAAATAATAAGTGTACATATCCATGGGGTACATGTTGATGTTTTAATACATATTTTGCAAAGTGATCAGATCAGGGTAATTAGCAAGAGCATCATCGCAAGCATCGTCTTTTTTTGTGTGTTAGGAATAGTCAACATTCTCTTTCTACCTATTTGAAATTATACAAAATATTGTTAACTAGTCATTCTAAGTGGTAGAGAATACTAGGATTTATTCTTCCTATCTGGCTAAAATTTTATATCCTTTAGTAAATCCCTCCCCACCCCTCACTTCCCCTATCCTTCCAGCCTTTAGTATCTTTTATCTCCTTGAAAATTTAATAACAGTAAGTAACTTTAATAACTTTATAATAAGTAACTTTAACAACAACCTAAGTAACTTATAGGTTAAAAAAGAAATAACAAAAGGGTCAACGTAGAGCTCAGGCTGTGTGGCTTCAGAGAGTGGAAGCCCCAACGCTTTTAGCAGCTTCCATTTGGTGTTGACCCTGTGGGTACACAGAAGTCAAGAATTGAGGTTTGGGAACCTCAGTCTAGATTTCAGAAGATATATGGAAACGCCTGGATGCAAAAGCAAAAGTTTGCTACAGGGGTAGGGCCCTTACGGGGAACCTCTGCTAGGGCAGTACAGAAGGGAAATGTGGGGTCAGAGTCCCCACAGAGTCTCTACTGGGGCACTGCCTAGTGTAACTGTGAGAAGAGGGCCACCATCCTCCCGAACCCAGAATGGTAGATCCACCTACAGCTTGCACCATGCGCCTGAAAAAGCTGCAGACACTCAACAGCCAGCCCACAAAAGCAGCCGGGAGAGACGTTGTACCCTGCAAAGCCACAGAGGCGGAGCTGCCCAAGATCATGGGAATCCACCTTTTGCATCAGCATGTCCTGGATGTGAGACCTGGAGTCAAAGGAGATCATTTTGGAGCTTTTAAATGTGACCACCCCACTGGATTTCAGACTTGTATGGGCTCCGTAACCCCTTTGTTTCGGCCAATTTCTCCCGTTTGGAACGGCTATATTTACCCAATACCTGTATCCGCATTGTATCTATGAAGTAACTAGCTTGCTTTTGATTTTACAGGCTCATAGGTGGAAGGGACTTGCCTCGTCTCAGATGAGACCTTGGACCGTGGACTTTTGGGTTAATGCTGAAATGAGTTATGACTTTGGGGGACTGTTGGGAAGGCATGATTGGTTTTGAAATGTGAGGACACGAGATTTGGAGGGGTCAGGGGTGGAATGATATGGTTTGGCCTTGTCCCCACCCAAATCACAACTTGAATCGTATCTCACAGAATTCCCACATTGTAGGAAGGACCCAAGGGGAGGTAACTGAATCATGGGGGCCAGTTTTTCTCGTGACAGTGAATAAGTCTCATGAGATCTGATGGGTTTATCAGGGGTTTCTGCTTTTGCTTCTTCCTCATTTTCTCTTGCTGCCACCATGTAAGTGCCTTTCACCACTTGCCATGATTCTGAGGCCTCCCCAGCCATGTGGAACTGCAAGTCCAATTAAACCTCTTTTTGTTCCCAGTTTCTGGAATGTCTTTATCAGCAGCATGAAAACGAACTAATACGTATATATAGTATGACTCCTTTTATTTTATTTTATTTACTTACTATTTTTGAGACAGAGTCTTGCTCTGCTGCCCAGCCTGGAGTGCAGTGGCATGATCTCGGCTCACTGCAATCTCCGCCTCCTGGGCTCAAGTGATTCTTGTGCGTCAGCCTCCCAAGTAGCTGGGATTACAGGCATCTGCCACCACGCTGCCCAGATAATTTTTGTATTTTTAGTAGAGATGAGGTTTTGCCATGTTGGCCAGGCTGGTCTTGAACTCCTGGCCTCAAGTGATCCACCCATCTCGGCCTCCCAAAGTGTTGGGATTACAGGCAGTGAGGCACTATGTCCGGCCTCCATTTATTTTAAATACAACATGAATTATTTATATCTGTATATATACATGTAAAAACATAAAAAAGGACTGGGAAGATGAACATTAAACACTGCTGGTTAACTCTGGGAAGAAAATGGAGGGAGATGTTCACATTTTCACTGAATACTACTGTATAATCCGAATATTTCAAAATACAATACTCATGTATTAATTTTGTATTCTTTTAAAGGGTGAAGAAATGTTAAAAAAAAATGGAACATTTTTCCAACTTAAGCTGAAAGCATGTAAGAAAGAGAAACATGGCCCCTGACATCAGGAGTAGGCCTGGCAATCACAGCTAAGTCTTGGTGCTCTCCTGTTGAATAATCTCATACAACATTAGACAAGGCCACTATGATTGTGATGGATCAAAACAAGACCACTCCAAAATCATGTCTGAAGAGCGACAAAACCATGAACATTGTCCAAACCCCAAAAATGTCTCAACATCTTTTAGCTACTGAGGCTTTAGCTTCCTTCCTTCTAGACAAAATTTATATTAAGAAACCTAAACATATCATAACACAGTTTCATTTTATTTTATTTTATTTTATTTGACACAGAGTCTCATTCTGTTGCCCAGGTTGGTGTGCAGCAGTGCAATCTTGGCTCACTGCAATCTCCACCTACTGGGTCCAAGGGATCCTCCGCACCTCAGCCTCTGGAGTAGCTGGGACTACAGGTGAGCACCACCACGCCATTGCTCAGGCTGGTCTTGAACTCCTGGCTTCAAGCAATCCGACCTGCCTTGGCCTCCCAAAGTGCTGGGACTACAAGCGTGAGCCACTACACCCCGCTTCATATGCCCTCTTCTTGACAGTATGCAATACAGAGCAAAGCCTACTTCCTTTCTTCCTTCTCTCTCTCTCTTTTTTTTTTTTTTTTTTTAGATAAGGTCTTGCCCTGTCACCCAGGCTGCGAATGGTGCAATCACAGCTCACTCTACCTTTGAATCCCTGGGCTCAAGTGTTCATCCTACCTCAGCCTCCTGAGTTGATGGGACAACAGGAATGAACCACCCTGCCCAGCTAATTCTTTATTTTTTGTAGAGATGGGGTCTCACTATGTTCCCCAAGCTGGTCTCAAACTCCTGGCCTCAAGTGATCCTCCCACCTCAGCCTCCCAAAGTGTTGGGATTACAGGCATGAGTCAGCATGTCTGGCCTCCCACTTCCTTATAGCCTCTCCAAAATTACCCAAAACAAGCCCAAATCCTTTAATATGTCTTTTCAAGCACCGTCTTCCTGAGACACCCCACAGATCTGAATAGTTTAGGAGTAATAAATATAACTTGTTCAACAACAAGTGTGTTTCTAGTGTTCTTTGACTGGAGGACACTAATGCATGATAAATAAGACTGATAGGACCTCCAACCCAAAAAGCTATAAAAAAGACAAACTAACACTGAATGTTTACTATGAGACAAAATTTTCATAGATATCACACCTTATTTACTCCTCATAACAGGAAAAGTAGTTGTTATTCCATTTTACATAAGAGAACAGTGGCGTTAAGAAATGATTAAATAGGAATTAAATACAAATGATTTCAAATTCACATTGTTTTCCCTTTTCCATGGAATACTCCTCCAATTATTGTACCTGATTACCAAAGAAGTACATAGCAATATGCCAGATAAAACAGGATGGGTGCAGTGGCTCACGCCTTTAATCCTAGCACTTTGGGAGGCCAAGATGGGAGGATTGCTTGAGCCCAGAAGTTCAAGACCAGCCTGGGAAACATAGGAAGCATAGGGAGACCTTCTAAATCTATGAAAAAAAAAAACTAAAAAATTAGCAGGCATGGTCGCCTACACCAATAGCCCTAGCTACTCAAGAGGCTGAGGTAGGAGGAACGCTTGAGCCTGGGAGGCACAAATGCAGCAGCATGATCATGGAGTGCCACTGCATTCCAGCCTGGGTGACAGAGTAAAACCCTGTCTCAAAAATAAACAAATAGTAAATAAATAAATAAACAGGTCAGGTGTGGTGGCTCACGCCTGTAATCCCAGCACTTTGGGAGGCCAAGGTGGGTGGATCACCTGAGGTCAGGAGTTCGAGACCAGCCTGGCCAACATGGTGAAACCCCATCTCTACTAAAAATACAAAAATTAGCTGGGCATGGTTAGCAGTTGCCTGTAATCCCAGCTGCTTGTGAGGCTGAGGCAGGAGAATTGCTTGAACCCAGGAGGCGGGAGGTTGCAGTGAGCTGAGATGGTGCCATTGTACTCCAGCCTGGGGGACAAGAGTGAGACTTCGTCTCAAAAAAAAAAAAATAAATAAAAATAAACATTACCTTTCCTGAACATATACTTTACTTGATAACAGTAGTTAACAGTTAACATTTATCAAAGGCATATCATGTATCAGGTATCACATTAAACTGCCATTTAATCTTCCCAATAATCCTATTAAGACAGGTACTAGTACTTTTAGAAGCTATATTAAAAAATGGGAGAAATAGGACTCAAATCAGGTCCGTGAGACTCAAAATGTAGGCTCTTAACCATTAGGGTATCCCATTAAAAACATTTTAACATTAAAACACGACAGATTGATCACGAAATAAAGTGCAAAACAGGATTTCTTTAAGGTGAGTCTTCAGATTATACCCCCAGATCCTTGAGAAAGTAAGTTTACTCTAATGTTAGGGATATTTCTTTGGAGGAAAAAAATTTTTTTTAAATACCACGCTGTACCATCATGCTTAGGAGATACTTTAGATGAGTAAATTTTCTCAAAATCAGTTAAGTTTTATGTTGTAATATCCATAGCGATGGTTCAAGATAGTCCCTCACCAAGACTTTAGGTGCAATGCAAAGACATACAACTTTGTAAGACTAGTGTTTCAACTTTCTTTCTTTCTCAAATAACATAGACTTTTTCCATACCTTTGAACTTTATTTCCAACCTCAAACCCTACTACTTGATGACTCTAGGGATAAGAGTTTGTATTTATAGTATCAAAGCAAATTGTGAGTTTTTTGTACTATACTTTCATATTGCCAGTAACTTCCCTTTGCCTACAAAAATTGAATTGTTGAGAAACCAACCGAATTTAGTAGACATCAGTAGAAAGTTTCTGAAAGCATTATGTTATCTGCTTTACAATATTAAGGATCACCTGAGGTTAGGAAATCAAACCATAAAAGGTTTATTTACATTAACCTTTAAGAGGATGAGATTGGCAGGGCTCTATTACCTTTTGGTCTATGGTTACCAAATTCACCAGGAGCAAGGACTTTAACAGGTGTTGCTGAACTTTGAATGGTCAGCACACTGGGAGTGGCAGTAGTAGTAGAGTTGGCCTTTGGTCTTTGTCTTGGTGCAATTGAGGTTTCTGTTGGTCCAATGGTATCTGTTATTCTACAACAGAAGAATATATTTCATTCTAAATATTGGGATTATTTCTAATTTACTATTTATTCTATAAAGCATCCAACTCAACAGATGCATTTTAACTATTACTGATAATCACATTAGTCCTCATCTTTCTCCTAAGGCTCATTTTCAAGTATCAAATGTTTACTAAAGATAGAAAAACAAATAAAACTAACAATTTTCCTTAAAACAGTACACAACCATTCATAGTCTGCTATCAAAACCAGCAGAAAGAGAACATAGTCCCAGAAATTGCTCTTAAGGAGATGAAATGATCCTGAAAGGAAATAAACAAAAACCTTTTCATAATGTTTTGGACAAAACTGGGAGCCACTCTCTGAACTTGTCAGGGAAATAAAAATAAGAAACAACAAGGAACAATCTCCCTTTGCTTGGCCTCCAAGGCATAAAAAAAGAAAAGACTGTGGCCTAGGGCATGTTAAACAAAATAAGCCAAAACTTTTAATAGGTGCCACCTGCTCACATTCAACTTACTGACTCTTTAACTTTGCTTTACTCAGAACACAGAATGGAAAGCCTATCAAGTTTATCCCACTAGGACTTAGTTTAGGCCCCAGATGTGGGTAGTTAAGCAGTAAACACAGTTTTGAAATCAAGAGACCATAAATATAATGTGAGAAGACATCGACATTTGCTTTTTAAAAAAAAAAGAAAAAGAAAAAAGGTAAAATCTTTATATATTTATCAACTTGCTTGCTTTCTATAAATTAAGTACAAAAATTCAAATACTTGTTAATAGGACCATATGTTCACCTTCCAACAGGATTCACAATATCATTATTAAATCCCCTTACACATTTTCAAGTGAATACTTAAAATTTTTACATACATATGATTTATGAAGCACACATCTGCTGCATTTGCATCTATCAACAAGTGCACAGATCCAGTTATTTCCCAGTATCTGTATGTACCACAAGAGGGAACCCTACTAACAACTATCTTTCCAAGAGGAACCAAAAAAAAAACGTGACACAGAATCAAAAGATCTTAGAATTACATGTATGCTGTTTTCTGAAAATAATACTAATGCTCTAGATGGGATGGGGATGGTAAAAGACATGAAAATTGAACTAATAGGCCAAATATATATATATATATATATATATAT
>NW_016806447.1:1577580-1588602 GCF_001698545.2 Rhinopithecus bieti
ATATATATATATATATATATATAATATACACACACAGATATATATACACACTGTATATCTGTATATATACATATAATCGGTATATATATATAAAAAATCAATTATATCTTGTTTTAATGATAATCAAGTATTTACTGCCATTGAATTATTGATGCACCATTACAACCAATGCTATACTCCCTAAGCTCAAGTAATTTGGGGGAAATACTATACACAATCTCTCTGTTTAACTATCCATTCTGTATTAAGTGGCTAGTACAGGCCAGACCTGACATTGCCTTGTTGCTGATGTAAACCCTCTTTAGAGATTCACAACACACATAGACACAGCAAAAGCCCTAAGAAGCGTATTAAAAGTCTGTATAGTTTGTTCACTCTGATGTCTCCTGTTTTACCAAAGCGCTAATATGTATTGTACATTTACTGATATCCAGCAAAACACTGCACAACACCCTGTCCTCAAAGAATTTACAGTATACCTAGGAAGACAGGGCACATGTTAGTGGAAATGTAATAAATGTAAGATAGTAAAAATCATCAGTGCCAAGCTAGTGCTGTCAAGAGTTTATGGAGATGTAATTGTACTTTTAACCTAATCTGGCTACAGAAGGCTTCAGGTAGAAACTGGGGTTTAAAATTTTCTTAATAAGTTTGATTTCATTAGGTAGTGACGGAGAAACCAGGTATTCTATGTGAAGGAATGGGAAGAAAATGCCTGGGCAGATTGGCATAGGGAGATACAAAATTGACTGAAGTTAAAAACAGTAATCATTGCATCAATACTGCCGCATAGTCTCATTTTCACTATTACAACAGTCACAGAGCTGTTTTTCTGCTTCCCTTCTTTCTCCTCGCCATCACCTGAACAAAATCATTGTAATTTTCCTAAAACTCAGACTCACACTCTCCTGCTTAAAATCCTTCAATGTTTCCATCTGCCAGGCCAGTGATTCTCAGTGTCTCCATCTTTAAGACACGTCAGATAAACTTCACATCTTAAACCATACCAAGAGCAGATGCAAAGTTCAGGGAGATGAGAGCGACCTTTTAAGAAGGCAAAGAGTACCACAGATTGAAGGCAGCTGAAAAACCCACAGGTGCTTTTTGAAAACATGTAATGAAACTGCTAGTAAATAATTTCTCCTCCCAAAATATGCTCTTTACATGAAAATAACTAAATTTTTTAATATTAAGCTTTGTATACATTTAGATTTTTTCAAGTTTTCACTAATATTCATAGACTAAATTTATATTAACCAATAAGTACCAATCAACCTTATTTTTTAATATACATAATGTTCAGATTTAACATACTATAAATAAGCACCGTGAATTTTAATAGTACTATTTCATTGTCTTGTAACTCCACAGCTATAACTTGCGTTAGGGTGAAAAGAAAATCAAATCATCATTCTTGTTCAGCTGACTTAAGAAAATTCAACTGACAAATCCTACAATAATTCCTAATTACCACTCAACTATAACAGTGGATGCTACTTAAAGCTACGTCATAGATAAGATCGATTGTTGGTCAAGCTGGATTCCTGCAGGTTAGATATAACTTTACACCTTCATCTCTTCTCAAAAGAATATTTTGAAATTCAAGTGAAGGAAGATATTTTAGAGTAATACCATTTTGAAAATAAGTCATTCACAAATGAAATTTTAACATTTATAAGTAACAGATCATTTACAACACGTCACAACCAAGTCTCAAAGAGTAGAACTGACTAGAAGGTTGAAAATTAACTGACCTATAGGCCAAAGTCCAAATTTCTCAGCATGATATATAAACAAAGTTGTTCATGACGGGCATTTATCTACCTCCTGTATATGTCCCCCTTTGTCCTAGTCTTGTAGTTTCACAAGGGTCACTCTTGCCTAAACTGCCTGCCAGCTATAATTTCACTCCCCGCCCTTCCAGGTGATTGACTATTCACCATTCAAGGAGGAGTGCAGCAACTCCCACCCGCAGGGAAAGCATTCTTTATGTGCTCCTGTTTCTCCGTTCCCAGTCTTTCCCTTCCTCGACACTCTCAAAGTAGCCTAACATCTATCAGGTTGTAATTGTTTACTTGTCAATTAGAATGTGAACTCCTTGGAAATAAAAACTGTTTTCCTTTGTGTTTCAATTGTCTATATCTTGCATATAAAAGCATATGAACAAATATATTTTGTATTGGGTAAACAAACTTTGCATAAATAGCATACAATACAAAATTGCTGTGACCAAGAAATCTCCCCAAATATTATACCTGTCTGATAATCTAAGATACAATCCTACTTATTAACTTTTAAATTCAAAAAAGTGTGAGGGGGATAAAAATCAGTCATTAACAGATTCAGTCTTAACCTACATAATATAGTCCAAACTTATTATTAATAATATAATAAATACTCTGAAAAATAAGATTGAAAACATATTTACCAGCCTTAAAAACTATTATAGTTATAACCACTCATTACAAATTCTACAAAGTACATACATATTCTATATATTCTAGTTGCCTGTAAGAGCTATTTTTTCTTTCCTTAAATTTAAAAAATAAACATACTATCTATAAACTGAAAACACAGTATTTCCTAAATTAGAGTTGCTATGTGATGAAAATGACAATCCCTGTCCAAAAAAAAGACCCACTCTAACATCATCAAACAATCACTTGTCATTGAGTGAACAGTTCCGGTGAGATGATGCCAAACCCTTTATCTAATAGTTTTAAAAGCTTATTTTGTATTTGCAATCTCAATTATACCACATACAATAAGCAACACAACATCTTTTGTGGATGAAGATGATATTTAATCAATTATACTTGCTAGGATTAAAAACAAAACCTATCATTTTTTTTTAATGCCTTTTCAATTTTAACATAGTTTTGCCTACCTGGCTTTTATTTGGCTTTTCCTAGCAGCTGCTTCACTAGCAGTCATCGGTTCAGGAAGAGCTGAAGGAATAGAAGAATTCTTGGAAGGAAAAAAAATAAAACTTCTCATTTTAGTTTTTTAATTGCAGAAAGTTTTTGTAAGCTTTGGATATATTATTGAACTTTAAAAGTACTATGAGACGCTATTACTATCACATCAGATACCTATAAACTGTTCACATATATTCACCAGATCTAATCTGCAAATATCACTACATGTTACACAAATGTCAATTTCATATTCATGTGTCATAGAAACCTTGGAAAATAAGCAGAAGAACACCATTGTGTCCATTTATAAGTGGGTAAATCTTGAGTAAAAAAGAAAGATTATATTACACTTGTAAATCAATGACTATTTTGCATTTTGGAAAAAGCAACAAACACCAAGGATAAGAATCAAGTGTTGTTTCTACATACTACAGATAATTTTCAAGACACTGAATGTAAGGCCTGGAAAATGAGGGCGGAAGGCCTTGTTCATTTGTTTATACTCAATGTTTAGTTCATTGTAGGTACTCAATAAATACTTGCTGAGTAAATGTCGAATGAGTCTACTTATCTACTTTTAGAACTGCAAAGCTTTCAGCTTCAACAGAGAAAATAATACATCAATACGGCAAGGGCTTCAAAAAAAAGAAAGGCACCACATTCCTTCTTTTTTTCTTAGTGGGGTAGATTAAGTTACACATAAAGGAAACCCTACAGAAACAGGTCGGGCCAGATGATCTTTACAAAGTCAAGAATGGCTTATAATCAGTGATGATTCTAGAGGCCTTTATCAACACTGACAGAGACTTGCCATACACAATTCACCTAGTGTGTAGTTAAATGCACTGTACAGACAGTGAATAAAATTCAAAGCTTTTAAATAATACTAACTATTGCCAACTGAGCACCTTCCATGGACTAGGCACTGGGTTTTACATGTAATCCTTATAATTACTATCCTTGTTTTACAGAAAAAGAAATGGACATAAAGTAACTTACCAAAAGATTCAAAGTCAGTCTCTGATAAGGACAAAACTGAATCTGGGTCTCTGTTTACACTGCCTGTGCTTTTTTAAAAAAAAATTTTTTTTTAAGTTTTAGGGGATATAAGTGCAGTTTTGTTACAAGGATATACTGCATAATGGTGAACTCTGGGCTTTTGTATAACCATCACCCAAATAGTGTACATTGTACCCATAAGGTAACTTCTCATCCTTCATCCGCTTCCCACCTTTCTAAGCTTCCAATGTCTATTACTTCATGTCAATATCTATGTGTACACATTGTTTAGTTCCCACTTAACAATGCCTGTGCTCTTTATACCAAAGTTTCCCAAACTTAGTTAACACAGTGCTCAGTATCTCAGTAATTGTTTACTTCTAAGAAAAAAAAAATCTAATAGTCCTGTTTATTAAATGGTTAGGCCCAAATAACTTAATAAAATTAGTTTGTGCTAGGTCACAAAGATGTCCCTGTGTTTTCCTCAAAAATGCAAAATATGCTGTCTGAGTCTGCTGCAGTTCCCCAAGGTATCTCAGTGCACAGTCTGGGTGCAGAAGCTTTGTACCACAAATATAATCAAACACACAATCAGACCACTTGTCATGAAACAAGTAACTCTGTGGTTTAACAGCAGCAATAAACAAAAAAGTAACTCTGAAAGTAAATATATTTACATATGATAAAATGAATTTTAAATTCATATCCTACTTGAAAACCTACTTACATTGATGTTGGAGATTGGACAATCCTTTTTGGCAAATTTAAATGCAAAATATGATACTTGAAATATATCAGGTCTATGTTCTGGATCTGGTTCAAGCATGAACCCTGCAAGAATAGATCAAAATGTTAAGAAGTTTTATGAAACACACATTATACTACGTAGCGGCACACATTATAAGGATAAAAAACACATATTTTCTGTTCCATTCTAAGATCAGTGATGATTCTAGCAAACTTTTTTTTTTTAAGTCAATAAATTTTTATTCAAGGAATTCCATGTTGTGATTTCTTCCCACTGTCCATCAAGGTCACTTTAGATCCTCTAAAGAGCTGGAGTCATCTTCAAGTTTGCCCTTTTTAATGAAACTGATCCAGTTGCCATGTCAGCCCACAATTACTTTGGCTTCGTCATCTCCTTTTAATATGGGTATACTGAGGAAGACTTCAAAATTCACCAAGAATCTTTGGGATTTAATTTATTCAACCAATTTACTTTAGGGTTCTTCATACTGTAGGTGGTGGGGATCTGCCTGGTTCTCAATTTGACACCCTCTCAACATGAATGAGTTCAAATCACATTCATTCCTAAGCGATCACTCAAGAATAGTACAGATGTGTGGAATATGCCAATACCTAAGGTAAAAAAGTAGATTATCTGGTTTTTCATAACGTTTAGTAACTGTCTTTTTCAAACTTTTAGTAACTGTCTTGTAGTTCCTTCTCACAGATCTAACAATGGTCCTGTGATAAAGTAAAACCACAGAGTTACTCTATGAGGCGTTTCCAACGACATGCAGGCTACAGGAAAAACCCCATTGGGACAGACCTCAACCGATTCTAGCAAACTCTATTCATACCTATAGAAAATGCAGAAATTGCTATTTTATAAATAAAGCGTTATCCCAAGCTAAGGGTAGATCAGTCACAGAACAGGTCTACACTACAAGTATGAATGACAAACATGATTATTCTATTGAAAAGTGACACAAAAGAAAAGTGAGTTTAGTGAACACTGGGGAATTATTCAAGAAAGTTCCAAGGCGATAGTAAAAAGGTCCTTCAAGATAATTCTATTCAAAATAATTCTATGCAAAATAATTAATACCTGTATTAATTTTTAAGTGATCCTGAACCATTGAGAAAAGTCTCAATTGTGTACATTATAGTCTAACAAAGTAGTAAAGGATTGGCACTTTCGTTTTCCAAAAACATGCTCTCTTCCCATACTGATGCTAACAACATTTACCATAGTTCTGTATCTTAACATGTTATCCATATCATGCTCAGAAATATGGGCAGAGTTTTATAGTTTTTATGAACAGATTTCAAAACAACCTTACAGCATTGCCTGAAATGCCTGATCTTTTTTCTACCAAAATGACCACTACCATTTGGTAGTACTCTATTACTTGGATAATTTTTAATTCTAAATTTCACAAGGTTGACATTTATACTCAATTCCATAAGTAAAAGATTTTGTTAAGACATCTCAAAGTCTATCTCTGCTTCATTAATTAACACTAAGTTGTTATAATGTTTAAATCCTTCTTAAACTACTTAAAATGTAAAATTTAAAGAATTGGATGATATTCTTAAGTTTACTAATAATGTATAAAGAGATCTAAGTATGTAAATGGGTTACATAAAATTATAAATCAAAATGAATTAAATCTTCCCTTCAAATTTAAGTAACATTTTGAATACAGAATGTGTGATACATCTCCAATGACATGATAAACTTATTTTGGCTAAAAACACAGTTATGTGGAAGTTATAATTTATTTGAGAGATTCTGAGCTCAGTGTAAAATATACAAAAACTCTGCAGGTAACTTGATTTTAGATATTCATAATGCTAACATATATCACTTATAAAATTGATTTTTTAATAATTTTACCACCACTGCTAGATTGAAATAACTAAAACATTTTAATTCTAATATTTGCTAGTTTATATTCAAACTCAATCCAGAAAAGATCTGAGGAATCCACAAAGTTTATTTTATCTTGATACTAACAGATATTAAATGTTTTTAACATAACAACAGTACACAAAATGGGGATAAATTTGAACATACTGTTAACAATAAATACTTATTTATATAATTTTAAAACCAAACAAATCACATGAAACCTACCTAATTCACAAACGTATAGTCCTATTTTCTATTCTAACAAATTTACTTGGCTTTTAAAATCTAATTTCAACAATAGCTAATTATACATATTTAGTCCTATAAAGAACCTGAAGTGGCACACAAAACTAACACTTTGTTAAATATATAACAAAATTAAAACTAACGGAAAAATAATAGCTTGGGGTTGGACAGGATAATGAGGTCAGTTATAAACTACATATGATTTGGTCATAAATGCAGGCCCAAAATGTGCTCTCCATTTTTTAGCTGTCAATATAAACAGGGCAACATGATCCATTACATGAATCACAGTGTATCTAATACAAAAACAAATCAGGTGCTAAGGAAAAACACTATTCGTGATACTGAAAGCTAGAGAGCAAATTCTCCGTTGAGTCTTTCTAAAGATAGCTCACACAAAGTGAACAACATCCTTAGGAACAGCAGTGAGTGACACAGGGTCATGTTTTAAACACTCTATCAGTATGGACTAGTGGCCTAAATGCCATGCAGTAAAAGAAAGGGGTATGGTACAAGAATGTATTTCTTTTGTGGCCTGGCTTAATCCATGAAAAACTTTTTAAGTATCCAGAGAGGAATTAAATGATAGTTCAGGCATTCCTGGTTTTTCTTTGTTTTGTTTTCTTTCATAGCAGTTGAGAAGCATCGAGGGAGAAAAAAATAAATTTGAGATTTTGTGTCCTAACCTATATGTGTACAAGTATTTCTGTCACTCAAGTTAAGCACACCATATCCTCTAATGATTAGGTAGCTAGGTTGCAGGTAGAATTGATATTATCTTATAAGCAAACACAAGGACCTCGAATTCCCTGGGTCATATTTTCATGTGGGAATATATCTGCTGGAGCCAGTTTAGTCTGCCTAACTGTACTGATCCCATTTATGTGACATAAAATCAACTCAAAAGGTCAGAACTACTATTTATTTTAATAAAGAAGAACAGAAAATATTAGAGTATATTAATATGGTAAATATAAGCAATATTTCATGAAATGTGATTCAGTTTACGGGTGTATATTCTGTGTGTGGTGTGTATACCAGGTCATAACTAAAATGTATTTTTTATTAATATATTGAATCACAGTCACAAAAAGTTTGAAGCCACTGTGCTAGTGTAAGTGCCACGATCTCTATTACTATAACTTATTCTCCCCCATGGGAAAGACAGTGATTTGTCATATCGCTAGACTAGAAAAAAGAATGAAGCACCTCCATCCGTCAATCTCTGATGATCTTTCTTTCAGAACAGGTTATTTTAGGAACATACATGTTCTCTGCTGAGCCATATTTTGTAAGTAACCTGCCTCTGTGAAAGAAGTCTAAGGTTTTTCAGCATTGCCTATGACTGGATGTTTGTAAATTTGAAGGTTGGGAACACAGGAACAGGATCCTTTGGCTTTAGATCTAAATTTTATTCTGCAATTTGCTTTATCAGTACTAAAAAGTTGACAGTTTTACCTGATGAGCTCCAGTGGACCATCTCTGACTTGGTTCTAAATTCAAAGTATGAAAAGACTAATAATCATACCTAAAACCCACAGGTAGAACTCTTGGCTACATTTTTATCTCTGAATATTTCTAAATTGAGTATTATCAGCAAGTTTAAAAAAGGAAAAAATCATGAAAGCATCTTTAAGCACTTAAGTTAGATAATATAATTTACTGAACTCTTCAAGAGAATGGGTTGCAAAATGTACTACTGGATTACTGAAGGATGTAGTCTAGAGTGCAGACGTATCACATTTAATACAGCTAAACACTGATTCAAGAAGGACAATTTCACTCAGGCATGGTGACTCTCGCCTGTAATCCCAACTACTTAGGAGGCTGAGGTGAGAGGATGGCTTGAGCTTGGGAGTTCAAGGCTGCAGTGAGCTATGATCTCACCATTGCAAACCAGCACAGGAGACAGAAAGATCCTGTCTCTTTTTTTTTAAAAAAAAAAAAAAAAAAAAAGGAAGAAAAGAAAGAAAGTGACCCTTCAATTTTATAGTTTTTCGAAAGCCATTTTCTCCTGCAAATAATTAAACCTCGAGTTTAGTGTTTTATTAATTGCTACTTCATGACAATAAAACTATATCATCTATTAACAAAATATGCTTTTGGGGAAAAGAAATGGATTAAGGAATGTATGTGTTCAGTTCACCTAAAAGTAGTATTTCATGATTAGGTTTAAAAACAAACAAAAAAGGCAGAGAAGCTAGAATACACCCTTGTTAACTCAACTTAAAATGATCACGTGAATCATCACAAGACCATTACCACTGAATCTGATTCTATTATAAATATAAAATCAACTTTTTAAAACTTAGCCATAAGAAATAACATTCCTCTGCTCACTCAATTGTGTAAATCTTTCTATTGACACAAATACTACTAACACAACCTAAGAACACAAAATAGAGCTTCAGCACTGAAGGTAGTGTATGACTAAACTACAACAATATTTCCTATTGATGTACACACTGGTCTGAGGCAATTGAATTAATTATGCCTATACTAATATTGCACAGAAAAGCACAAAATCCCCGTACATTCCAACAAAAATAGAAGCTAAAGGAGCTGCTGTTGCAGCAAAATTCATATTATGGTTTAGTCAAGGACCCAAGCCAAAAATTAAAGTAGCTACCATTCAAGTTACACAAAACAAAGGATCCATGCCTGGGCCTAGATAAAGTTAAGCCACCATCTCTAATCTAACAGCTCAACAAATTTAAAAAGAAAATACTTTGGATAGAAGTCTCAAAACAATTTTCTGCTTAAAATTTGTTTGGTTTTCCCTCCATAAAGACACATTTTCTCTCCCACAAACTTCAAGTTATTACCCTTAATTTCCCTGAAATGAGAAACATCCACTCTAATTTTCCAACCATAAATATTTCATGCATCAACATTATTTCTATCTGTTAACCTATAGACATTGTTACAGAAACTTATATGTTACTATACGTGTCCTACATACCTTATTATACGGGTGCTGAAATGAAACTAAATTTAACAGCTGATAATATGTTCAATCATAACTAAAACATTAAGTGGCACTAAATAATGCCAGGATAATACATTTGGAATAGTCCTGGTAACTACCCCAAAAAGTTACTGATCAGAGCCCTCTCTCTACAGCTATTCAAGTAGTAACCCAGAGCCGATGACTGAAAAGCTCCAAGGAAACCCTATCTTAATCTTTCATTTCAAAGGTACTTTGAAGTAGCTGAGATTCTTTTTTTCAAAAATAATATAGGAGAAGAGAGTGGGTGAGGTTATAGAGGAAACAAGACTGGCCATGAATTGATAACCACTGAGGCTGGGTGAAGTATTTTCATGAGGTACATGAAAATTTATTGCACTGCTCTGTCTTTGTAGAGATTATTAAATTTCCATAATAAATTTGAATTTAGTAAAAACAAGCAAGCAAAGTCCTGGTTTCCCACAATATGGGTATTGAAATAAATTTAAACCTAATCGAACCAGTCACAGTGGTTCACACCTGTAGTACCAGTTACTCAAGAGGATCAGCTGAGCCCAGAAGGTTGAGACCAGTCTGGGCAACATAGCTAGATCCTGTCTCTAAATAAATAAATAGCCAGGCATGGTGGCTCATGCCTATAATTCCAGCATTTTGGGAGGCTGAGGCAGGCAGATCACTGAGGTCAGGAGTTCAAGACCAGCCTGACCAACATGGTGAAACACTATCTCTACTAAAAATATAAAAATTAGCCGGGCATGGTGGCATAGGCCTGTAGTCCCAGCTACTCAGGGAGCTGTGGCAGGAGAATCACTTGAACCTGGGAGGTGGAGGTTATAGTGAGCCAAGATCACACCATTGCTCTCCAGCCTGCATGACAGAGTGAGACATGGTTTCAAAAAATAAATAAATAATAATAAAAATAATAATAAATTTAGCCCCAATACATGAGCTCTTAAGAGCAAAGATAAAGAAACCATAAAGCAGTAAGTGAGAAGACCCAAAAGTTTAAAAAAAAAAAAAAAAAAAAGCTTTTACCTGGTGTTCATCATTACCTTACTGCACAAAATAAGGAGATAAGAAAAATAATCTTAGGAGTTATATTTACAGTATATTCTAGAATAGATGATAATTTATGGTAAGCCTTTGGTAGATCCAACATTAACACATAAAACCAAATTCTGGCTCGCCGAGGGACTTCCTCTTTGTTAGTCCTCCTTCCCAACATGGCGCAGTCTATTAACATCACGGAGCTG
>NW_016806447.1:1589296-1595918 GCF_001698545.2 Rhinopithecus bieti
AAAAAAAAAAAAAAAAAAAAAAAAAACAAATTCTACTTCAAAGCATCCGAAGACATTTCTGCAGGGAAAGTATGTTCTAGTATCTGACAGCATGTCCTGCCCCTATCCAGAAAATCAGAAATTAAGTTAGATAAAGAATCATAATATTGATATCAAGAGTAGTTGTAGTGCTAGTTGTTCCAGTAATAATGACTGCAGTATTAAAGGCTATCTCTTACTAAAAAGCACTTTTCGTCTTTCATTTAATTCTCACAATAACCCTAAGAGGTGGGTACTTTTAAAATGACCCTTTTAGAAATGGGAAGACTGAGATAAATGGAGGTGCTCAATGTTCCATATCAAACAGACAGAGCAGATGCAATCCAACACTGGCTCTAGAAGTCTTGCTCTTAATCTCTGCAATGTACTTCTTTAATCACCTTACAACACAGGAGCCAAAAGAAAACTGAGGCAGCCAGCTTTCGGTACATTATTCATAACTATTCAGTAATCCTGTTAGTTATGCTTCTCATTCTCCTCTAAATGGTTCTCTAAGTTCAACTCTTGGATCTGGAAATGCAAAGTGCTTCTTTCCTCATACCTCATGTTGGCCCCATTGTTTGTCTACTGGGAGAGGTAACAAAAGCTAAGAAAAGTTCTAAACAATTGACTCCATTACTTTTAAGAAGAAAAGTCTCCAGGAAAGAAAGAAGAACTTAATAGTTCAACTAAGCTTTATGATGAGTAAATAATGGTAACTACTTTTGACCTATATTATAACAAGTATATTCAAATTCTTAAGTAACCACAAACCATACAGTTTTAACAAAGATTTGTCTAAGCTATTTCATTTTCAAAATTTCTGTGTGCTATAAAATGGATGCCAGTGGAACTAATACTAAAAAGATGTATATCTTCTTATGTTTTATCTTATGTTAATATATGGAAAAAACTACATTGCATGAATACACAACTGACAAAAGTTTCACATTCAAAAACTATGAAGGAAGCTAGGAATTCCTGATTTTCTGAATGTAGGATTTATTTAAAAGTAATATAAATCACTAACTACATATTATAAACACAGAGACACTGAAATAAAATGGCAAAAGACACAAAAGGCCACATTTGAAAAATACAAAAAATAAAATCGCATGCCAGACATGGTGGTTCATGCCTGTAATCCCAACACTTTGGGAGACTGCGGTGGCAGGACTGCTCAAGGCCAGGAGTTTGAGACCAGCCTGGGTATACAGCAAGACCCAATCTCTACAAAAATTTAAAAACTAGCCCAGCATGGTGGCACATGCCTATAGTCCCAGCTACTCAGGAGGCTGAGGTGGGAGGATCGCTTGAGGCCAGGAGTCTGAAGTTACATTGAGCTTTGATCACACCACTGTACTCCAGCAGGGCCTGGGCCACAGAATGAGACCTTGTCTCTTAAAGAAGACAAAGAAAAAGAATAAAATTGTGAAGAATCTAAATGTTTTCTAAAACACTACATTACAGGTAAGTACATAATGGTTTTAAAATCTCTACTTTATTAAGCTTTTACTACTCAATACAGTATTTTTAAAGTCCATAAAGCCCTCTGACAGGAGGTAAAATACCAGAAATATTATAATTTCAGATTGACTTGAATGCTTTTATGTTTTTTCAACCTTTCATTATTTTTGCCTAGCTCTCAGAAATAAGTTCAAAGACATAATACACGATCAAATTTATACTAGCAATGATAAAAACTAAAATTAGCACATTTACTGACAAATAAAGGAAGCATATAATACACTGTAATGCATCAATTAACTACAGCCTAATTAGATCTAAAATTATCAGTAGTATTTATTTTTTCCATCTTACTATTACAAACACACATAACCCCACCCCACTCCCACATATATACATACACACACACACAGAGAGAGAAAAAAAGAAAAACCTAATCACAAGAAAATAAGATCCTACTACTGTAAGCAAATTAAATCACAAGTCAGACTAGATTTCTTCTATGCTCCCTTTTCTTTTGGGCATTTTTTATCTTTTTTGGAATTTTACCCTTTTATGATTTACACAAGCGTCAAAAATTATAAAACTTAGACACTTGTCAAATGAGTAACAAATATTTCTAATTTATGAGTTTGGGTTCATGAGTCTGGGGGAACTTTTAATGGTTTAAAGTTATATGGCAATGCATTAATCTTTTTTTAATACAGTTCCTGGGATTAAATGTCTAGCTTATAAATTCCACATTCTACTGTTATAATAATTTCACACTTATTTTCTTCAGGTACATTTGTTTTATTTTTATATTTAAATCTTTGATTTATCTGCAATTTTAGCATAAAGAATGAAATAGAGATCCAGTCTTATTTTTTGTCCACAAATGGCTGAGAAAGTTGAACTGCCATCTTCATCACACAAACCTCAAATATATTTCTATTTCTCTCTTTTCTATTCCAGTGAGCTGGAAGCTACAACAAGGGGCACTTGAACGCAGAAAACAAAGCAGAAATGCTAGACACACTTAATGCTAGACACACTCCATGTTAAGAGGAGTTGTTTAAATATTGTAGCTGCCTAATTTAATAGCTGATGGTCCTTCCCCCTCCTCAAATCTTTTTAATAAATTTTACCGTGTAGATATACAAAAAGTTAAATTACAGTACCTACCAAAATGGAAGAAAAAAATCTTAAAGGAGGTTGGAAGGAAAGTATTCTTTTGAAATCAAGGGCCTCTCAGAGACTGGCCCTTCTGACATTATCCCTTGGTGTGTGCTACTAAATTTTACTGAGGGGCTTAAAAACTTCTATATTAATCAATAATTAGGTTGCTTTCATTCTTACGTAAGTTTTCAAACACCTTTTAAAATTTTTTTTCTTTACTATAGTTTCACAAAATTATAATATATGAAATAAAGACTGGATTTAAGTAAAGGAATGTAAATAGTAGGCCCTAAGTACAGTATCCTACAATATTTTCATATATATTTCCAAATACTTACTTATTAAGCAATGTATGTTATAGGAGTAACGAGAATTGTCTGGGATTGTGAAGTTGCCATCACAGATAGCAACCTGACTCTCACCAAAAGGAAGAGTGAAGAAACAAAGTTTATACAGTAGACATCCCAGTGCCTGTAAACCAAAGAAGCATGAATATCATTAGAGCTCAAGTAAGGAAGACATAAAATAGCCAAAACTAAATGTTATTTTAAAAGGCATGTTTCTATACTGCAACAATCTTTTTACAAATTACTTCTCAAACAAATTAATACATTTAATATTTGAAAAGACATTTAACTGTATCATTTCCATGATCTTCTATCACATCTGTGGCTAGTTGGCCGAATTAATGGTATCATAAAAATTAGAAGTAGCTTGTTCCTTTTGGAAAAAAATTAAACTTTTCTTTCTTCCACAAGGAAGATATATACTTAGTACATAACTAGCATATAACCAACAAAGTACAAGGCTTCTTCTTTAATAGCATTTTTACAAATTAAGTATAAAGCATGTTTAAAAGTTCTGGGATTCCAAATACGAATTAGCCAGCACAGTTAAACTTATCAGACAACCATCAGGAAATTCTTAGTATTTACCAGGCATACCTCATTATTTTACACTATAAAAATTAAGTTCTCTGTTTCTAGATACAACCCTCCAACTTCTACTGCACATTATACTAATTATATTTGTATTTGTAACCCGGGTAATCTATATTAAAATTCAAAAGGGAAGTGCTCTGTCTGCTTAACCTGCATGGCTTCATAACTATCAAAGCACCAATAAATCTACTTGCTGACAATGAGGGCAAAACACCCTAAAATACCAATTGCATCTATAAAAGTAGCACAGGAAATTTCTAGCTAAGGTGCTAACAGCTCAAACTTGAGAAGGATTTTTTTGTAAGTGATTTTTTGGCTCAAGAAATCATTACTTTTTCCCAAGAAGTGTCACCTACAGGCCTTAAGAGTGTAAGGGGTATTTCCAATTCTAACCAAATTGTATAAAATTATCCAAGTTAGTATACACTTACATCAGCAATACTGAAATTTAGCCTTATTATCTAAAAATTAGCAAGTCAGCTTTCCTTTGTTAAATTTTCTCCACGTATCAACTTAGTAAACTCAGCTAACAAGTGCACTAATTTTTATAATTATTATGAATTAATTTGTATAATTATTACAATAGACCTAAACACCCTTGGTGAGTTCAGCAACAGTAATTTACAAAAGATTGTTTTCCATATTGTAGCAATATTCCAATGAAAACAGTTCAAAAGCTCTAAAAATTTTAATGTTAGTTCAAAAAAATTACTGGGTTATTACATGACAAAATTATAAAGATTTGAAGTAGGGATAACCAGTTCTGTATGGTTACAAAAGATTTATGATGCTTTTTTCTTGAAGGAAGATATTTTCAGCTCATATACAGCAAATTGAACATAAGGCTCCCTTAACAACACTAAAAAAAAAAAAAAAAATGCTATTAATGGTATAATGTCCACATTAGATTACATCTTTCTTTGCACTGTCTAGATGATAGTCTAGGCAAAAAAAAATCTCCATTTTAGCCAGTTTTATTTTGTCAATCAAACTTTAGGAATTTGTCTTGTGTTAAGAGTAAATGTTGTAGGGTTCCCAGATAACAATTTTAGCAACGCAAGTATACTTTAAAAATATATAAATCTAAATACTCTGCTTCATAAAGTGTGAACACAATGAGGAATACTAATTTTTTCACATCAAAGGTATTTCCCTTTTTATCCATCTCAATGAGAATTGTACAAGAAACAGGAGGGAACCAGTGAATTCTCTAATTCACGAATTAATTTTCTAATTAGAAAATTCACTTAATTTTCTAATACAATTTTCTAATTGTACAAGAAACAGGAGGGAACCAATGAATTTTCTAATACTTTATAAAATCAGCATCCTAAATCTCAGGATAAAATAATAACCTAAAACAAACTTCCAAGCAAAAAAAATTATTTTTAAAATAATTATTTTCTAAAATATGAAGTGCTAAATATTTCAATATCATACTTCAATACCATAACTCTCTGAATCAGTACTATGTTAAAGCAGGATGAAAGATATAGTTCTTGGCCAATTTGAATTGAATATTTTTTTCTGGATATTACTGAATTCACACCTAAAACGTTGTAGCAAACTTGTGTTTCAGCTGAGCTAAGTAAGACAGCATAAAAATGGCATCATGGAAATTAAAATTCTCCCTCTTTCAAGCATATAAATATGCTGTTCTCTATGTGTTTTTTGGGGTTTTTTTGGGTTTTTTTTTTTTTTTTTTTTTGAGTATCTATTTGTAAGCCCACAGCTTACAGTTTTCCCATCACAGAATCTCTACTCTGTAACTAATACATAAACAGTACAAATTTTAAAAGTATCATTGACAATTTAGTATGCTACCTCACTGGCATACTAAATCTGAGGAAAAAATAACCCAAAAAAGGATCTCCTTCTTTTTGTTAAGGTATTGGATAACAGTCATGTGCTTAGAGAATAATTTTTTTTCAATAAACCTTCAATGGCTTCAAAATGAAAAGTATGATGCCTATTGTTTATCTACTATTGAAATACTCTTTTCCGGTAATATGGAACTCAACAGCAGCACAAAATTAGGCCAGAAAAGACCTTCATAATCACGTCTTCTAATACCTTCATTTTATAAATTAAGATCCAGTTTAATTTGCTTTCTACATTATAATAACCTTCATCTTTACTATAAGCCACTCAATGAGTCAAATGCTAATGCTGCAGAAAGCAAACTAAATTTGAGTTATGTAAGCTGGAGATCTATAAGTAGTGCCAAATTAACTAACAAACCTATTGTTAATTGATTATATTATATATATGATTTTTAAAAATTCATCTACCACAAGGAATTACTGTTTGGTGAATGTATAAATGTTATATAGATAAAAGATATTAAAGATTTTTTTTAATAGCCTTACAAAAGAATATTTGTCTCTCAAGACTTTGGTACCCCAACCCTAAAAGGGAGGAGGCCAGGAAAGGAAAACCAAGGAGACACTCATTTGGTTTCACACATTATGCTTGACAATTTTCTGAACATTATGTTTTCAAAACAAAATAAATCTGATATTTCTGTAAACCCTAGAACTATTTCCAAAGAATTTTATTCCTCAATTCCTAATATGGTCACTTGTGATACATACGGCTAAATAACTGTTGAATTTAAATGAATTAACACTTAAAATACTCTTTTCCTAGTTTATTAAATACAATCACAAGCATATTTTACTTACAGAATATGTTCCAAAGAGATGTCTATATTCTAACAAAGTTCAACTACAAAGAAATATGATCTATCTCAGTAATTATATCCAGATATATACAGGCTAAATGATAAAGACCTTCCATGTACAGAAGCTAGTCACTGGTATGTTTATACTGCAATTAGAAAAACATTTATTCATATCAATTTCCATTAAAAGATCCTAAAATATTCCAGAAAATTATTGTATAATGACTTAATAGTTATGTCGAGCTTTTCTGTATTTTGATCAACCAAAATTCCACTAAAATAAATGTTAACAATCATATATAATCTAAATCCTAAAAAAATACTGTGGTTAAAAAGTTACATTATACTGAAGTTT
>NW_016806447.1:1596472-1616731 GCF_001698545.2 Rhinopithecus bieti
AAAGTAGCAGTGATGATGCAGTCTTAACACTTTCATTTTCTACATACTTTTCAATGCATAAAAAAGTCAATCCTTTTAACATTAAATAAGAAGTAAAAGCTTAAATGTTTTCAAATTTACTTCCTTGACACAGTAGTAAATCTCTTTTGAGTTTGTTTTTATAATTGTTTAAAAGTAATCTAGTTGCTACAATCTAACTGCACTCATTAAGTATATTTCTAATACTGACTGCCATAATAAGCTATTTGGAATCAAAAAGTACTGTGAATAAATATCTATCCACAGAAAACCCCCATATTTATTATGAACAGAACATTTTAAGGAAGCAGTGCTCAAATTTCATGTTAGAAATGATCAAAATATGAATGGACATCCTATATCATGGCATAATTTAGGATTCGGATTGGATGGTCTTACAGTTTATTTTGCAAGAAGTATCTTAAAACTCAACATTCTACTATGTTACTTTTTCCGAATCACTCTGACTGGTGAGAGAGTCTGAATACTACTACTATGGAGGAATGACCTAAGAAAGCAGAAATATAAACTTCACCAAAACAGGATTTTATTCACTATACCCCACCCCAGCATCAAGATAAAGTGTTGGCCCTTACTAAATACTTGTCAATTGAATGAATAGTTAGTCCATTAATTGAGCCACAAAGGACCAGAGAACCCCTTATGAACTTTTGTTCATCGCTAATAAAACATTCAATTGAACCTCATACTTCAGAAGGCAACAGCAAGAAATAAAATGTCTAGCAGGTCAGGGATGCTTGGACAGAATCCTATACAGCAGCCACTAAACATCACAATCCAATAAATTTTTTAATATAACATGTATTTTCCAATAAGCCAATTCAATACTTTATTATTCTTGTGTTCTTCAGGACTTTATATATTTACTAACGTGTTTTGTTTTTATTAAATCTAACATAAGCATCATAGGCTAAGTTTCCTGAGTAGTAGTATGTAGCGTCGAAATCCATGGTATTATACAAATGGGCCAGAGTAAAATCAGCTGTATTTGAACTATTTCAAAATATTGCAGTTCAAATGATGGCTCTGACATAGTATTAGGCAATAGAGAATTTGTGAGGAAGTGATGAAAGGCAACTCAGAAAAGCTAACTATTTAGAAAGTCCTATTCTGAGAGATCTTTCTGCATTCTGTATCACTTTATTAAGATAACCTAAAATTTACAAACAGTTCCATTTTCTAAAAGCAGAAAGCAGAAAAGTCAGCGAAAGATTCTCACAGGTACTCTAGCAACCACAGAAAGCACAGGATTAAGAGAACATAAAGTAGACATGACATATTTCCATTCCAGAGCTTTCCAGTATATCATTACAAAGTTACAGTGATGATGCAGTCTTAACACTTTCATTTTCTACATAGTTTTCAATGCATAAAAATGTCAATCCTTTTAATATTAAATAAGTAAAAGCTTAAATGTTTTCAAATAATTTAACTTTTCTTAACAAGCACAAACCCTCAGTTTCAGTAAAACAAGGATGTTTAACTGAATTCAAGAATTATTTCAAACTCCCTTTAACAATTTCACTAATTATTACAGCTTATTTAACAAATTTCTTTCTAAATCTGTTTAAAATGTAGATTAAAAAATTGGCATCTATGGCAAAATACATTTCCTACTGAGCTAGATCAGAGACACGAATTAATCAACATCTATGGCACAGAAATATTCCAAAGAAATCTATAAATGAAATACCTAAAATCTGTATTTAGCAGTGCTGGCCAGAGACTAGAGTTAACTAAAATTACCATGACAAAAGTGCAATAAAGACAAATACTTACTTTTTAATTTCTTCTTCTACTATATTAACTCCATCTTTTTGAGGATTAAGAAATTTATTAGTGGCACTGCCAAAGTCACAAAGTACATAGTTCCCACCATCATTCAACAAAATATTTTCTACCTTAAGAAAAGAAAATCAATAATTAGTATTTTCAAAGTGAAAATTAACTTTTTACAACCCTTGTAAAAAATGGTTATTTTACAAAGTTTATTTTTACACAATAAACACTGAAGGGTCTATGCCATATACAAAAATATGTAAATATGTGTCATATATATATATATATATGCACAGTACACACAAACATATATAGACATAAGATACCCAAATTATGAGGAAGAACAAATGAACGGGAGTAAAAATATACAATGTCTACTGCTTCTCTTACTAAGAACAGAGAAATGCTTCTTCCACCCCAGGTTGATTTGTACAGGGGCAAAGAAACCCTAAATCCTCCCTAAAACTGCTTTTATGAAAGAGAAGAACTAGTACCTGGCAGAGTCCAGCTTCTCTCTTTTACTATACTTCCACTTTTCTCCTTTTCTGACACTTTTGCTTCTCTATAGGTATAATGGAAACCACTGGAATTCCATCTTTGACTTCCAGTACCATTTTTATTTAAAATACTACACTGAAAAAATACAAATTTGACTTAATTTGGAGATCAGGGTTGTAGTAACTAAAATAAATTATTATAGTCAGTTTCTTGAATAGTAAAATGTGGGTTCAGAGCCCAATCTGCTACTAAGTAGCATATGGACCCTTGGACAATCTGCTTAACCACTCTTGTGCTATAGTTTCTTTATGTAAAATATGGACAATTAGAATATGAATCTGCCATATGGAACTGTAGTGAACATTAAATGAGTTAAAATATGCAAAGTGCTTAGAACAGTCTGGAATATGGTAAGCACCTAATAAATTACTATTACATGTTTTTTCACAATGTCTTTTATTTTTAAGATAGTCTTAGATAAGTAATTTATTTATTTCCATTTTATCAAAATACTGTTTCATTGTAACTTTTCTTCTATATTTCACTTTAGTATATTTTAAAATTTGTACAAAATAAAGATTCAGAAAGAAATCTACTGAAAACATATTTTTTACATATGTTTACACATATAAAAGAACTAAGCATATAAAATATGGACAATACAAAATTATGCAGTTAAATGTCTTCTGAATTTAAAGAAGAGTCAGCTGAAGATATCAACTTTGTATGCAAAAAAATTAATTAACCATAATAGCACAAAAAATCGTATCAAATTATTAGGGGAAATGGAAAAGCTGCACATTCAAAAGAACTACACTGGTTATCCAAATTAAGGCCAGAGGCCTGCAGTTAAGCATTTCAATCCTGCCTTATCTCCTACTGTCATAGGTTTTCTAGATGATGCTTTCATGATTAACAGCCTATATTCTTAGTGACATTTTCTCTTTTATCTTACAAGCATTTTATAATAAAATTTCATAAAATTCTGTATAATCAGTCAGAACTGGGATTCAATCATTCAATATTTATTAAGACTCTGCTGTCTACCAGGCACTATTTTAATTGCTTAAATATAGCACTAAAAATGAAAAAAAAAAAAAAGTCTTGGCCCTCATGGAGCTTACATTCTAGAAGGAGAAGGTAGAAAATAAATAACAGGCATAGTACATAAGCAAATTATACAGTATCACAGGAAGTAATACGGACTAATAAAAGGTACAGCAGGTTAGGCTGCCGTGATAAATAAGGTGGCTCACGATGGGACTCACTGAGAAGGTGAACCTGAGCAGACCTGAAGGAGTGGAAAGGGTAGCCAGGGGACTATCTAGGCATAAAGCAATTCAGGAAGAGTGATTTTTGTAATCTCAGTGTTCTTGTGGGCATGAAAGAGGACACCTGTGGTGATAAATTGTATCTCTAGCAATATAACGCCAGAATATTCAATATTCTTTGGGGACTTTTTTCAATGTAACAGGTGGGTACCAATATAACAGGTCAAGAGTCCACAGAAGATGAAGTGACCTTCAAGGTAACCACCACCAAATTAGAGAAAATAACAGAAAACTGTACTAAATTATAAAGAAATAGAAAAAGAGACCCACTTATGGTCTCCTCCAGTATCCCTTGAGAACACCTTGATGCTTAATATGGATTACAGGAAATAGGAGGAATGCTGGCTACTGAGAGACAACAGTGTGGACAGACATTTAACAAATATCAGTGAAAACCACATTTCTGTTCAAATGAAACCTTTTAAAGAAGCCTACTATAGAAAACAGGGATGCAGGGTAGAAGGTACAAAATCTGCCTCCACAGCCACGCTAGAAATCCTCAAAGTCAAGTAAACCACAATTTCAAATCTACAGTCATTCTTTACATGACCTCAGGAAATGTAGAAGGGGAGGGAGAGACCAATCTCAAAGCTAGTTTTTATACTGATTTAGATGAAAACAGTCCAAGAACATTTTAACTCCAACTTATTACTTAATCCATAGGTATTCTAAAGTTCTTACCTTCAGATCCCGGTGAATTATTGGAGTCTTACACTGATGCAACCTTGCAACAGCTTCACAGGTATCACAGAATATCTGTAACACTTCCGGTTCTGTAAAACCTGTCTGTAGCTTCTTATTCATTTGATTCACTACCTGCCCAGCTAACCAAAAAAGTAATTTTGAGAGAACATATTCTCAATAAATAAAGTCCATCATAAGCAAATTAAGACATGTCTTTACGGTTTCAAGTAATGGGAAATTGTCTTTTTCATAATTCTCATGTAAGGATGCTTATTACATCATATTGTACTGATTCAATGACACATTTTTTCACATTTTACATTTCAGAGATCATCTTAAAATAAAGATCTTATTAATGCTATTGCCCACTTTTTTTTTTAACATCTCTGAGATCAAAGCATATCTTATAATACTGGTTTGAAGAAATAGTTATTCAACACCATACTATTTATGGGCTAAACAGTGGTGAACAAAAATAAGGTTTCTGTTATCACAGAATTTACGGTCTAAAGGTAGAAGCAATCACACAAATAGATATATAGTAATAATTGTATATCATAACAATAATATGAAGAACTTATATAAGAAATCTAAATTTAAATTGTGAAGGAAGATGAGGAACAGAGGGTATCAGATCAGGTCTAAGGAAGTGATACTTGAGATTGAAGGATAATTAGGAATTAACCAGGCAGAGACTTGGGAGCACAATATACTAGCAATAGTGAGTACTATGTACAAATGCCATCAGTTTAGGAAAGAGCTTCATGACTTTGAATAACTCAAAGAAAGCCAGTATGCTTTCTTTACAACTTAATGAATGCTGATATGCTCTAGGAAGCAGAGGAGACAGTAAGGTGAGATGAGACTGGCAAGGAAAACAGGGATCAGCCATATTTTAGTTTCTATCTTGAGAGCCAAAGAAACTTCCTCATCTGACTTTCAAAAAAATCTCATCTAGGGTTAGGGGAATCAAAAGAGTCAAAATGGGCTAAGAGGTAAAGTCTATCCAGATAAGAGATAATGGAATAAAATAACTGACTAAAATCAAATTGCCACACATATACAATTAAGCCCTGAGAAAGTTACATATTACAATATAGAAATTGATAGTCTAATAATAATTCTTAATTATTAACAAAAGGTTAATCATCATTATATTTTAAGAATGCAAATAAATATGTGATTCACACAGAAATCAGTCTAATAAAATTGAGTTTGGGAATTCAAAAAAACATAAAGCATTCATTAACTTGCAACTTTCCTTTAACAAGGTTAGATAAATGAACATATGCTATTTTACAATCTATAACAAGGTACATATAAACTTGTTCCTTTTATTACTACTGTCTAAGCAGTCTTGTCTTTTCTAAGAATATTTTTCTCATAGCATTTTAAAGCAAAAAGAAGATTAATTTTACCTATGAATCCCCAACTTTCAGAAAACTCAAGTGTAATTTGTTCAGATTATCTCAGAAGACTGGGGCACCTGACCATGCAGCAACTTCCACCACTCCCTCAGTTGGCAGACTCCCTGTCTTTTAATTAAACCCAGCCTTCTCTAGTTTAAGAATAATTAAACAAGATTTTTAAAAGTGCTTTCTTGGTGTATATTCACATCCTTGAAATATCCTATCATAGCTAAAGAAATCATACCCTTGAACTCACTCCACCTCTTCCAAACTTCCAATGTTATAATAAGCAGAATAAACTTTAAACAAACTTTAATTCCCTTTCTTCTATCCAGAGACCTTTGAAGTAGAAATCCTCAATCACAAAAAACAAGTCCCCAGAGAAAACCAAAACTATATTTGGGCTGAATTTCAAATGAAATCAATAAAATTTCATTACTCAAAATCAGAGTTTTCTGAAAATTAAAGCTTAAAAGAAGGTATTCTAATAAAAAAGGTAAAAAGTCAGATTTGGAAATCAAACATTATATACTTAAGGTCTTTTAAAATGAGATGCCCCACCTTTAAACAAGGGGCTTGCAACTTAGCTCACACCCGACCAATCAGGTAGTAAAGAGAGCTCACTAAAACGCTAATTAGGCAAAAATCAAGAGGTAAAGAAATAGCCAATCATCTATCACCTGAGAGCACAGCGGGAGGGACAATGATCAGGATATAAACCCAGGCATTTGAGTCGGCTACCCTCTTTGGGTCCCCCCACTTTGTATGGGAGCTCTGTTTTCACTCTATTAAATCTTGCAACAGCAAAAAATAAATAAATAAATAAATAAATAGAAATAAAATAAAATAAAATGAGATGCCTACAACTCTCAATTCTTTCCATATTTTCCAAAGAGGTATCATTTCTAAAACAAAAGCTTTTATACTCTGCCAAATTTCATCACTAACATTAAAAGTCAACATTTTCTAACCTCTTAAAAAGGTGTTCAACAACCTCCCTGAGTACACATATTACCACTTAGTTTAAAAAAACCATAAATGCAACCTATTATTCCATTTAAATTTTGATAATGTGACTTTTTTTTATTTTTACAACTGTGATGGTTAATACTGAGTGTCAACTTGATTGGATTGAAGGATGCAAAGTACTGATTCTGGGTGTGTCTGTGAAGGTGTTGCCAAAGGAGATTAACATTTGAGTCAGTGGGCTGGGAAAGGCAGACCCACCCTTAATCTGGGTGGGCACCATCTAATCAGCTGCCAGCACAGCCAAAATAAAAAGCAGGTAGAAGAACATGAAAAGACTAGACTGGCTTAGACTCCCAGCCTACATCTTTCTCCCATGCTGGATGCTTCCTGCCCTCGAACATCTCTCCAACTGCTTCAGCTTTTGCGGTCGGACTGGCTTCCTCGCTTCTCAGCTTACAGATGGCATATTGTGAGACCGTGTGATTGCATGAGTTAACACTCCTTAATAAGCTCCCCTTTATATATATATCTATCCTATTAGTTCTGTCCCTCTAGAAAACCCTGACTAATACAACAAGATTATTCAATTTCGTCTGTAGTAGATTGCATTATTGGTCGTCAACTTTCAAACTTGACTTTTTACAGGCACTTTGTCATGTAACTCTGCAGTTTGTCCCAATAAATGAGGCAGATAAATTTCCTGCTCTTTGATTTGGGCTCAGTCATGTGATTTTCTTTGGCCAACAGAAAAAGGTAAAAGCGTCACTGTCCTAGTTCCAAGACTAGGCCTTAAGAGGCCTCATTTGCTTCTACATTCCTTCTTATGTTTCTATCATCCACATGAGAAAACTATCCCCAGGACAGCTTGCTAGTGCCAGAAAGAGGATGATGGACATGTGAAGCAGAGCTACTCCAACTAATTCCAGCTAACCACTGTCATGTGAGCAAGCCCTGCCAAAATCTGCAGTGTCACCCTACCAAGCTAAGTTGAAAGCAGCTGGCCCATGGATACACAGGTGATAGATAATAAACGAATGTTATTTTATGCTATTGAATTCTGGGATTTTTTTAATTAAGCAAATACTAACAGATATATAATCCATGGGAACATATGTAGAATACTTCCTAAAAACAGATATTAAAATTTCATAAATTTTGATAATTTATTCACGAATTATTCATAAAATAAATGTGCTCAAAATACCAATAATGATTTCTAGAAGTCTGAGACCTAAAGTACATAATTTCTCTTTATGTATCAAAATATTAGCAAATACAGCAGTACCAAACCACAAATTTACAAAGACAAAAGATGATTACACTTGACAAAAGATGACTGTAAACACTGGATACCTAAAACCACGTAAGGGGATATGAGCTATATAACATATTCTTTTACTCTCTATACAGTTTTATCCCTACATAATAAAAACCAATGTCCCTGAACTATATACATTATATAGGTTCCCTTACTAAAATACCTTGTTAAACAACTTTATGTAATGCAATTAGCTATTACAGAGGAAGTAAGGGGAGAGTATTTAGTCCTCTATTCTTTGCCCTTCCAAATCACTCCTTCCCTGTGGGAGAAAAAGGAACTTATCTAATTGATTCATCTGAGAAATGAGATTACATACACTCCACTGAGAAAATTGAGCATACTCCATTCAGGCCTTCTGGATTTCTTCTATTAAGAAATAATTGCCCACTTAGAGGGTACAACTGATCTGCAATACATATAGTAACATTAGCAGGTAAAACATCTGAAGAAAACTTTGAAGAAAGAAAGAGAAAGCATGGTTTCGCTGTGTCCCCACCCAAAGCTCATCTTGAAATCCCACATGTTGTGAGAGGGACCCATTCGGAGGTAACTGAAACATGGGGGCAAGTCTTTCCTGTGCTGTTCTCACGACAGTGAGTAAGTCTCACGAAATCTGATGGTTTTAAAAAAGGATGTTCCCCTGCACAAACCCTCTCTCTTTATATGCTGCCATCCATGTAAGATATGACTTGCTCCTCCTTGCCTTCCGCCATGATTGTGAGGCTTCCCCAGCCACATGGAACTGTAAGTCCAAGTAAACCTTTTTCATTTGTAAATCACCCTGTATTGAGTATGTCTTTATTAGCAGCAAGAAAACGGACTAATACAGCAAGGAAAAGAAAAAAAAATTAAACTAAAATTAGCTGGGCACAGTGGTTCTGCCCTTAATCCCAACACTTTGGGAGGCTGAGGTGGGAGTACTGCTTAAGGCCAGGAGTTCCAGACTACCCTGGGCTACAAAGTAAGACCTTATTTCTATAAAAAATTAGGAATTAAAAAATTGGCCGGGCATGGCCATGTGCACCTCTAATCCCAACTACTCAAGAGGCTAAGGCAGAAGGATCACTTGAGTCCAGAAGTTGACGATGGACTCATGTGGATGACAGAGTGAGACCTTGTCTCAAAAAGAAAGAAAGAAGGGTCAGGGGTGCAAAGAAAAAAAAATGGACACACTGAAATTAATATCCACAGACAACAAAAGATTTGCAGCTAAAACAAGAACAAGGTGTATCTTTTTCCCCAATATCCCTACATGGTAACAAGGTGTATTTCAGCAAAGAACACTGAGAGAACACGAAAGAGTCAAGCTGGGAGTGGTGGCTCACACCTATAATCCCAGCATTCTAGGAGGCCAAGGCAGGTGGATCACTTGAAGTTAGGAGTTCAAGACCAGCCTGGCCAACAAGGCAAAACCCTGTCTCTACTAAAAATACAAAAATTACTCAGCTGTGGTGGTGCACACCTGTAATCCCAGGTACTCAAGAGGCTAAGGCATGAATGAGAATCGCTTGAACCCAGGAGGCAGAGGTTGCAGTAAGCTGAGATGGTGCTATGCACCCTCTAGCTTAGGTGACAGAGCAAGACTATGTCTCAAAAAAAAAAAAGTCCTTGGAAATTAAAAATAATATAATAGAAATACAAAATTCTATAGGAGAGCTAAAAGATACAGAGGAATGCTTCCAACAAAAAAAAAGAATAAAGACAATAAGAAAAGAAAATCAGAGGATTATCAATCTAGAAAGCTCAAAACATCTGAAAGAAAATGAGAAGTCCAGTAAGAGACAACTGAAAATGGAAGACAAAAAACTCCACAAAAGCATACCAAAACAACAAACATAAGACGCATATATCTTGAAATTTCAATACGTCGTAGATAAAGGAAAGATTCAAACTAAAAGTGTCCATGGAGAAAAGATGTCACATAAAAAAATTAAGCAATCACAATAACATTAATTTCTCAACAACACTAAGAAAAAAGTGGAATGATATCTTCAAAATTCTGGATCAAAATTATTTCCAACCTATAATGTTTTAGCCAGCCAAAGTAACGATCAATGTGGGCACTGAATAAAAATATGTTTATATATGCAAGGTTTCAAAATGCTTCTCCCAAAATCCAGTCAGAAAGCTACTGAAAAATACACTCCTCCAAATTAGGGAGTGAAAACAAAGGTGTGGCGTAAGTAGCAGGGAATCCAAGACAGAAGGGAGGCAAAGGGAATTTCCAGAAGGACAGCTAACTGCTGTTCAAAATTAAGCAGGATGATCAGTCTCCCCAAGAGGTGTTTTTAAAGGAAGAAAAAATGAAATCAACACAAATATTAAAATGTCTAAACATACTGCATAATTATTTGTATGTCTATTGGAAAATACGGGACTAAAATATTAATATACATGAAGAAAATTAGGCAAATGAAAAACGAGATAATTACTAACTCCAGGAAAACAAAAAGTATAAGAAAATACAATTACAGACACCATTAAATGGGAAAATAAATACTGATTTGGTCTAAAACCTGAGCGTATCTATACTAGAAGTAAAATTCCTATCTTTTCTTAGAGACAATATCTAAAACATCAAATCAAAAATAGCACTAGAAAATTTTCTTTCAAAGGCCTCTTCATGTACAGAATTACATACATACTTCCCTTGATTTTCTAAGTCCTTTCTCTTTTGTACCCTTAGGAAATCACTAAAATTATTGATTCTCTTTTCTATAATGCAGTGTGGAAATATGGAAGTAAATATAAGAAACATCTCAAATATTTTAAAGGGACTACCTCTGAAGAGGGATGAGGCAGGAAGGTATTGATTTAGCCACAGCTTAAGAGAACTATTTGACTTTTTTTATTTTTTATTTTTTTGAGACAGAGTATCGCTCTGTGCCCAGGCTGGAGTGCAGTGGCACAATCTCGGCTCACTGCAAGCTCCACCTCCCGGGTTCAGGTCATTCTCCTGCCTCAGTCTCCTCAGCAGCTGGGAATACAGGTGCCCGCCACCACGCTTGGCTAATTTTTTTTTTTTTTTTTTGTATTTTTAGTAGAGACGGGCTTTCACCGTGTTAGCCAGGATGGTCTCGATCTCCTGACCTCGTGATCCACCCACCTCAGCCTCCCAAAGTGCTGGGATTACAGGTGTGAGCCACTGTGCCCGGTCAACTATTTGACTTTTTAAACCATATACATAAATTACTTTGATAAAAATTTTAAATTTCATATACTGCAGAGATTGATGCTTTGAACACTGGATAACTATTTCTAAAAAATTTTTAAAACAAAATTATGCATTCCTCAAAAAACAGATATGATCATTCTTTTACTTTAAAATTTGCCCCTAAAACTTGAAGGTCATTTGATTCCCCTTTTAAGATGTCTTCTAAGTGACAATTAAATTTATCCACGGTTATGATTATGCTTGATTCAAATATCTTTTAAAAGTTCCAAGTAGTCAAGGGCTAGGAGTAAACTCTAATCTAACTAAGAATTAGCACTATAAATGCTAGAATTCAGGAAAATGGGGTAGAAAAAAATGAGTATCTTCTCCTAAAAGAGATCACAGTACAGTACTTTATAGTAGAGAAGATAAGATATAAAGAAAAAATGATCCAGAAACATCTGTTTGTTAAATATTGTGTATGGAAATAAGTTACAAATACATCACAGTAGGCATTGTTACATTGATTCACTTCATTTCCCCCATACTTCCCTCCTTAAAATACTGCAGTCAACAAGATCATACTCTCTCCAACATCATCATCATATCCCTCTTCCTTCTCAACCTTCAGGAAACTGTAAGAGTTCCTGGGATAGTAATTAACAATCATTACTGTCTGAAGAGAATGTAAATGTAAACCAGGGCTCCCTAGAACCACAAGTGCCAAATATGGCTTGCAAGTTTGTAGGAAATAGAATTTTGCCTCCACCTTTCCACACATTAAAATTTTAAGGCCGGGCACGGTGGCTCACGCCTGTAATCCCAGCACTTTGGGAGGCCGAGGCGGGCACATCACGAGGTCAGGAGATCGAGACCATCCTGGCTAACACGGTGAAGCCCTGTCTCTACTAAAAATACAAAAAATTAGCCGGGTGTGGTGGCCGGCGCCTGTAGTCCCAGCTATTCGGGAGGCTGAGGCAGGAGAATGGCGTGAACCCGGGAGGCGGAGCTTACAGTGAGCCGAGATCGCGCCACTGCACTCCAGCCTGGGTGACAGAGTGAGACTCCATCTCAAAAAAAAAAACAAATTAAATGTCAGGAATTTTTTTATGATGATGATGATGATTAAGGTATGCTACACAAGTATTTATTTTAAAATATCACATTAGGCCCAAATAAAATGTGATTTTCTATATTCTAATGTTTACAAACACCACCAAGAGACTACAAAAAAACAGGTTTATAAAGTCTATAGATCAAAATGCAACCTCTAAATTTGTTAAATTTAATGTTTACAATAACATAGTAGAGCGCTGGAAAAATCTTACAACATTAATATTGACACATTAGGCTCTTCTTGGTTGGATTACAAAAGAATTCTATGGAGAGCAAGAACTGTAACTCTGTACCTGCTTAAATTTCCTATTTTAAACTCAATATCATTTTTCTCATTCTGCATTTACATGCTCATATCATAATTGCAGCAACTATGACTAGGTTTTAAATAATGTTTTAACAATATTCCTAATTAGATAATGAAAAGTAAGATTACAATAAGTGACTAGAATAAGTTAGCAGCTGCCCTGGAAACAACAAAGGTATCTAGTAACCCATTTAAGGATAAATTTTTTGTTATAAAACAAATGCAAAAAATACTTACCTCGACAATATTCCATTAAGATAAGGACTTCCCATACATTATCACTAATCGAATTAACAGCACAGTCCAAATAACCCACAATATTTTTGTGACCAGATAGCTCTTTCTGGAAAGAAAAAAAATGAAAACTGGAAAATGCACATTTTAGAGGTATAGAATTAGCAATGGTTTGAAGCCTAAACTAATATAAAGAATTTCAAAAGGCAAGAATTAAACATGAGTATAGAATCTAACATATTTCAACCAAGCAAAGGCTTCTATGGTTTCAATAAAAAGTTTACCTGCATGTGACTGTAATTTTCTAACAGACAAATATGAAAATTATTTTCAATTCAACTATGAAAATGGTTCATTCAAAAGTAATAGTTCCCAAAAGTGTACAAAGAACTTGAGAATAAAATATTAGAACTTTTATATTTGATTTTATCTAAAAAATACAGGAACTAAGCTCCAATATTTATTAACAATTACATTCTCATTTGTTGTGCCTGCAACATATTGCAATTTACGTGTAGCTATTACATGAATTTATAGATACATGCACTTTTAACTAAATAACCTATAAAATGAACAAGTGGCTAAAAGATTTCTAAAAGAAACCATAAAGATAATGCTAATACAAATATACGGAAATAAGAAAATGAAAAATCTGAAACTTTTGCATCTTTAACAAGATAGTCATCAGTATACAATGAGGTTAAGAATAATAATCTACTCTGCTCTACTGAGAAATTTAAAACAACTATTAAAATATTATTCAAAATAAATTTACATCAACTATCATTAGCAACAAACCTAGTTTTAACTATACAATGTAATTTGAAATAAGGGCTAAGGGCTACTGAACATGGGAAATTTATAAGGAAATATACATAATGGGGATGAATCATCAAAAAAGTTGACAGACCACCATTCTAAAGAACTAATCTCCCTAAAAAAATGTTCAAAAGCATAAGATTTGAGTGTGCTGCTCCTCATATATCTCTCAAAATCATACAAATTCTATTGAAACGAAGAGAGAAGTCTTGTACAATAGTACAAGACTATAACATCTCGACTCGAGTTAGAGAACTTAGTCTAAGCTTCTCCATTATCTTGAGGTAAATCTTTTTACCCTTCTAGCTAATAGCCTTACTTTTAAAAAAGTAAATGCCAAAGCCTAATCATCTCTAATCTAGCTAAGGAATAGAGAAAATAAAAGCAGAATTCAAAAAAGTCAGATTGTGCAAATGCACTTATTTGCTAACAAAAGGGATTGTAATATGTGTTAGTAAAGACGTTCATACAAAATAAGAAATCCCCCTCTTAGCAGGTGGATAAGTAGGAATGACATTAATAACAAGTGTTGGCAAGAACGTGGAAAAACACTTTCCTTAGAACATAAAATGGTTCAGCTGCCATGGAAAATAGTCAACATAAACTACACATGACCCAGCAATTCCACTCCTAGGTATATATGCAAAACAACTGAAACCAGGCACTCAAGCAAATAGATGTATGCATATATTCATGGCAGTATTAATTATAATACCCAAAAGACAGAAACAGCCCAAATGCTCATCAAATAATTTTTTTAAACTGCATCAACAGATGAATGATAAATTGTGTTACAGATATATAACGGGATATTATTCAGCCATAAAAAATAAAAATACTATAATTATGTGAACTTCACCTCAACAATCTTCAAATATACATATGCACCTGTGTGTGTGTGTGTGCAAGCACTCAAAAAACCATGGAGAAAGAGAAAAGAGGATGAAGAGGAGGGGAGAAATGAGAGGACAAGGAATAAGAATAAGAACAAGAAACCATCCAGAGCACTGAGCATATGCAATTCTAGAAAAGAAGGAAATTTTATTCTACTTTTCTTTTTTTTTTTTTTACTACTTAGGCTAGTTAAGTTAGAGTCACTGAAGTTTTTAATGGCCTATTAAAATATTTTTCACTTTTCCTAATATTTAAAAAGAAGTTTTCCCTTGTTGAAAGATGTCTTGCTATTAGAGTTCACAGGAAAACAATCAACGTTAGAGTATGATATTAAAAGTGAAAAAGAAAACTAACTACTGTTTGTGAATGAAAACACATACAGTGAATGCATAGGAACAGTAAACACAGAATTCAGACAGTAGGATTTTTTTGGATAAGGAGAATAGCAAAGGTGTACCTCATTTTATTGTGCTACATTTTTTAAAGTGGTACTTTGCTTTATTATGCTCTACAGATACTGCATTTTATACAAATTACAGGTTTGTGGCAATCCTGCATAGAGTAAGTTTATAGGCACCATTTTCCCAATAGCATGTGCTCAGTTTGTGTCTCTGTCATATTTTGGTAATCCTCACACTATTTCAAACTTTGCCATTATTGTAACAATAGTTATGATAATCTGTGATCAGTGATGGTTGATATTATTATTCTAATTGTTTCATGGCAACACAAACTGTGTCCATATAACACAGTGAACTTAATCAATAAATGTTATATGTGTTCTAACTGTTCCACCGGCTAGCCATTCCTCAGGCTCCCTCTCCTTGGGGTTTCCTACGTCATAAAATACAACAATACTGAAGAGTCCCACAACTCTTGTTTTAATCAAAAGCTAGAAATAGTTAAGCTTAGTGAGAAAGGCACATGGAAAGCGAAAGAAGGGCAACATTTAAGCCTTTTATTACACCAGTCAGCCAAATTTTGAACGCAAAGGAAAAATTCTTGAAGGAAGTTAAAAGTGCTACTCCCATGGACACACAAATGGTAAAAACGCAAAACAGCCTTATTGCTGACATGGAGAAAGTTTCAATGGTCTAGACAGAAGATCAAGCCAACCGCTACATTCCCTAAAGCCAAAGCTTTAACCTAGAGCAATGCCCCAACTGCCTTCAACTCTATCAAGGCTGAAGAAGTAAGGAAAGCTGCAGAAGAATAGTTTGAAGCTAGCAGAGGTTCGTTCATGAGGTTTAAGGAAAGAAGCCATTTCCAGCACATATTAAGTACAAAGTAAAGCAGGAAATGCAACAAGTTATTCAGAATATTTAACTAAGATAAATGATGAAGGAGGCTACACTAAACAATAGATTTTCAATGTAGACAAAACAGCCTTCTATTGGAAGAAGATGCCATCTAGGATTTTTAGAGCTAAAGAGATCAATGCCTGGCTTGAAAGTTTCAAAGGACAGACTAACTCTCTTGTTCAGGGCAAATGCAACTGGTGACTTTAAGTTGAAACTAATGCTTACTTGCCATTCCAAAACTGCTAGGCCCTAAAGAACTATGGTAAACCTACTCTGTTCTCTATAAATAAAACAACAAAGCCTGAATGACATCACGTCTGTTTCCAGCATGGTTTACTGAATATTTTTAGCCCACTGTTGAAATCTACTGCTCAGAAAAAAAGATTCCTTTTAAAATATTACTGCTCACTGACAATGTACCTAGTCACCCATGAGCTCTGACGGAAATGTACAAAAAAATTAATACTGATGGCTGGGCGCAGTGGCTCTTGCCTATAATCCTAGCACTCTGGGAGTCCAAGTGGGACAGATAACTTAAGCTCAGGAGTTCGCGACCAGCCTGAGCAACATGGTGAAACCCCATCTCTACTAAAAATACAAAAAAATTAGCCAGGTGTGGTGGCACCTGCCTATGGCCCCAGCTCCTCAGGAGGCTGGGGCATTAGAATCACTTGAACCCAGGAAGCTAAGGTTGCAGTGAGCCAAGATCACATGACCACACTCCAGCCCTGGACAACAGAGCAAGACTTCATCTCAAAAAAAAAAAAAGAAAGAAAGAAAGAAATTAATATTGTTTTCATGCCTGCTAACACAACATCCATTCTGCAGCCCATAAGTCAAGGAGTAATTTTAACTTTCAAGTCTTATTATTAAAAAATATGTTTCTTAAGACTATAGCTGCCATAAATAATGACTTATCTGATGGATCTGGGCAAAGTATATTAAAAATCTTCTGGAAAGGATTCACCATTCTAGATGCCATTACAAACATTCGTGATTCATAGGAGGAAGTCAAAATATCAACACTAACAAGAGTTTGGAAGAGGCTAATTCCAATCCTCACGAATGATTCTGAGTAATTCATGACTTCAGTGAAGGAAGTAACTGCAGACATGGTAGAAACGCAAAAAAAAAAAAAAAAAAAAAAAAAAAAAAAAAAAAACCTAGAATTAAGTGCAGCCTGAAGATCTGACTGAATTGCTGTGAAATGAGGAGCTGCTTCTTATGAATTAGCAAAGACAGTGGTCTCTTGAGATGGAATCTACTTCCTGGTGAAGATACTGAGAACACTGCTGAAATAACAAAGGATTTAAGAATATTACACAAACATGGTTGACAAAGCAGTGGCAAGATTTGACAGGATTGCCTCCAATTCTGAAAGAAGTCCTACTGTGAATAAAGTGCTATCAACCAGTATTGCATGCTACAGAAAAAGCTTTCATGAAAGGAAAAGTCAACTGATGTGGCAAACTTCACTGTTGTTTAAAATCCACTTATACCCAGTGTTCCATTATTGGAACGGCTGAGCATGTGGGAGTTATTTATATCCTATTGCTCAAGGTCATCGCCAACGTCTGATTTTTTACTCATGCAAAAATTCAAAAAATTGCAACCTCCAGCATAAATAGGTTAAGAAATTTCCACAGCTACCCCGCCCCTTCCTTCAGCAACCACTACCCTGATCAGTCAGCAGCCTTCAACATCAAAGCAAGACCCTCTACCAGCAAAAAGAACGCACTTTGCTGAAGGCTCCAGTGATCATCAGTTGTTTTTTAACAACATTTTTAAATTAAGGTATATACAATTTTTTAAGGCATAATGCTATTGTACATTTTATAGACTACAGTGTAGTGTTGTGGTGTTATGATACTATATCGGTTTTTGTCCACAGTTCCTGGTTCATAACTCCCAAAGCCTTAGTCACAGTCTTTTGTCATAATGTTGGGTGTCTGAGGCCCCAGGAAGTAGAAACTTTCTCCTGCCCTCCTTTCACCAGCCCTAAGGCAGCACTCTAATCGTTCCCCATCTTTCTGATTGTGGGTCTTAAAACCCTCCCCAGAGAGAGGCCCGCACTATACCCTAGGGGAAGGAATGCTGACATCATGAAGCTTCCATAAAAACTCAAGAGGACTGGGTTCAGGGAGCTTCCAGATAGCTGAATATATGAGGGTTCCTGGAGGGAGGTGTGCCCAGGGAGGCAAAGAAGCTCTGTACCCCTTCCTCCATACCTCATACTCTATGCATCACTTCATTTGTACCCTTTGCAATATCCTTTAAAATAAACCACTAATCATAAGTGTTTCCCTGAGTACTGTGAGCCACTTCAGCCAATTAATAGAACCTAAAGAGCAGGTGGTAGGAACCGCAACTTTAAGTTAGAAGGTGAAAGCTGGAAGACTCAGCAAGTCTGCTCTTCCATCTTCTCCTTCCTGCTTTATTCTAGCCATGCTGGCAGCTGATTAGATGGTGCCCACCCAGACTGAGGATGGGTCTGCTCTTGTGCTACCTGGGGAATGCAATAAGGAGACACTCTTAAGCAGGGAGCCTCTTTACCCCTAGGGCTGACTCTGGAACTGTGTGAGGTGCTGCTGGATTCTACTGGACACTTGGACAGTGCACTAGGAACAGATCTTAATTGACCAACAAGGAGTTCCTTGGTTTACAGACAGCAGTTCCAAAGTGAATGGACAACATTCCGTTCGGATGGCTGCTACTTTCATCAAAGAAGGTAAAAACATATCAGCAAGGTGGGCTGAACTGCATGCAGTTTTTTTTTTACTTTTTATTTTTTTAACAGTAATGGCAGAACTGAACAGTGGTGGAAGCCCCTCTGTTTGAGTGTTTTTACTGACTCACAGGCAGTGATCAGTGGCCTAGCCACACAACCTATGGAAATTTGAGGGGTGCATTAAAGTAGAACAAGTCAGTGCCCATCAGAAGAACTCCCTTCCAGATTGGGAAAGTGATTGGAATCAGCAAGCAGGTCTGTCCGCGTGCTCCCTGGAGGTGGCAATCTGGGTCCATGAAATGAGCGTACATAGGGGTACTGCAGCAGTGCAGACATAGGATGAATAAAGACGTGTTCTTTTTGCAACCTCACAGGCACATAATGCCAGTAAGAACTGTTCTAAGTGTCAGCAAGACAGACAGACTACTGATGGCTATGGATGAGATTCCCTGATAGGAAGGCCCTCAACATAGCTGGCAAGTGAGACTGATGCTGGTAGCCCTCGGGGGCCTATGAATAGGTCTTGACAGGAATAGACATTGACTCTGGACTGGGCTTTGCTTATGCAATGGAAGATAAAAATGCTCAGAATGCCATTAAAACAAAACAAAACAAACAAACAAAAACCAAAGCAAAAGACAGTGTATAGAGTTAGAGGGCCAACTATCATTTCTTCAGACCAAGGAACACAATGTACAGTCCATAATGTGCAACAATGGGGCAGAGAAAGGTCCTCCACAGAGTAATAGTTTGATATAGAAGAATAGGGAACTGAAACATTGATCTAAAATGGGGAGATAAAAACTGTAACCATAACTTTTGTATGCACTGGGAAGCCAAAAAAATTGTGTGACTTGCTTCCTTGCAACATTCACTTTATTGTAGTGGTCTGGAACCAAACTCACATCTCCAAGGTATGCCTATACAGGGATACAGTTGTGGAGGAACACACACAGAAGGCTCCAATAGTACTTGCAGAGCTTAATTTCTTAATCTGGATGGTGAATAAGCTTGCTGTTTACTATATAACTGTAAATATTTCTATCCTGAAAATACTCCACAATTAAAATGTATTTAAGAACAAAAAAGAAAGAAAGCAGAGTAGCTTTAAAGTATACAAGATGATGTGTGTAGGTTACATGCAAATACTACATTTTACATAAGGACCTTGAGCATTCTCAGATTTGAGCATCTGCAGAGTTTAGTATCTGCAGTGGGTCCTGGCACTAAATCCCCATAGAAGACCAAGGGACGACTATACTACAAATCACCAGATTATCTTCTAATTTAATGATCTTTAAAGATTATTATAAATAAGCAGCTTGCCTAATAGCTGGTTAATGTTATAGAAAACAAAACAGGCCAGGCACGGTGGCTCACACCTGTAATCCCAACAGTTTGGGAAACCAAGGAAAGCAGATCACTTGAGGTCAGGAGTCCAAGCCCAGCCTGCCCAACATGATGAAACCCTGTCTCTACTAAAAGTACAAAAATTAGCCAGGTATGGTGATGGGCACCTGTAATCCTGGCTACTTGGGAGTCTGAGGCATGAGAATTCCTTGAACCTGGGAAGTAGAGGTTGCAGCGAGCTGAGATCACGCCACTGCACTCCAGCCTGGGTGACAGAGCAAGACTCAATCTCAAGGGAAAAAAAAAAAAAAAAAAAAAAAAGGCCG
>NW_016806447.1:1617239-1629367 GCF_001698545.2 Rhinopithecus bieti
AAAAAAAAAAAAAAAAAAAAAAAGAAAGAAAGAAAGAAAGAAAGAAAAAAAAAACTTGCCAAATTTCTGAAAGAGAATTACTCTTTCACTTACCATAATTGTAATTTCCCTTTTACAAACATTGAGGTCTGGCATGTTATTGACATACATTCGCTTCAATGCACATCGGATTCCACCGTGAGTACGCACGAGGAAAACTGTGGAGAATCCACCTAGAAAAACAAAGCACCAATTAATTTAAAAGAAACATAAACAAATGTCAAAATCATGTAATATAATTGTAGAGCTTAATATTGGACAAAAATAAACAATGACTGTACCCAAGACAAAAATAAGTGCAATAAGCCACTAGTAGATTAAATGCCAAAACACTGGCTTCCTAAGTCAATCATGAAGTAGTACTTAGAGGAAAACATGCTTCTCGAATAAAGATGCTTCCTCTTAAAGGCTAAAATTTCACCTTTTGCACTAGAATACCTCTTATGTAGTATAATGAAAAATGTCACAATTATGTTACTAAAGTTTGGCATACACAAGTGATTGCCTACGTATTAGAATGTCCCTCTTGGATAACAAAACACTGATGTTCTTTAATATGAGACATCAATGGGATCAGATAGGTGCTTCCCTCCTCCAGTTCCAGAAGACGAACCAATACTGTTCTAAGCCCATCACAGGAATCTCATTTCCCCTTATCAGTAACTGATTTAGGATTGGGTATGTAACTAGTTCTCGCTAATTGAATATGTAAAGTCAGCCCGAGTTGCAGGGAATGATTTTCCACAGATAAAAGAGACTGGTAGAGAAGGCTCTGCTCTTTTGCTTTTTAATTTTGTTGCCTATGATGTTTAGACCTAAAGAAGTCATCTATGGCCATAATGGAAGAAAGAATCAGAAAGAAAATGATCCAAAACACAGACATTTGGCTTACTGAATCAGCCAACTCTGGAACCACCTCCCTCTAGAACTCACATAGTAAATGTCTTCATTACTTAAGCCATGGTTTACAAGGAAATTCTGTTTTTTGGGTTTTTTTGCTTTTTGTTTGTGAGAGGGAGTTTCACTCATTGCCCAGGCTGGAGTGCAGTGGCACAATCTCGGCTCACCGCAACCTCCGACTCCCAGGTTCAAGCGACTCTTCTGCCTCAGCCTCCCAAGCAGCTGGAATTACAGGTGCCTGCCCCCACACCTGGCTAATTTTTTGTATTTTTGTAGAGACAAGGCTTTGCTATGTTGGCCAGGCTGCTGGTCTCGAACTCCTGATCTCAAGATCTGCCGGCCTTGGCCTCCCAACGTGCTGGAATTACAGGTGTGAGCCACAGCACCTGGCCGGAAATTCTGTTAACTGCAGCTGAGAAAGCATCTTATCTGAAGCACTAGGTAGGTATTGTAAAGAACAATTCTGTCATATCTAAACAAAGATTTCCACATGAAGTTTTTTAAATTTATCTTGACACAGAGTATGCTATTGCTTAATTACTTTTTTAAAAAATAGTGTATCACTTGCATTAATTTGATAGCCTTTAAAAAGCAGCATCCTGAGCAATAAGCCACCTGCACTCAGGTCAATACAAGCTGTAAAAGGAAAAAAAAAAACTATTAGAAATACATAATAGGGGAGAAGAGCTCTGATAAGATTTGGCTGTGTCCCCACCGAACTCCCACTTTGAACTGTAATAATCCCCACGTGTCAAGGGCAGAGCCTGCTGGTGATAATTAAAACAAGTGGGCAGATTCCCTCAGACTGTTCTTGTGGTCGTGAATTAACTCCAAGATCTAATGGTTTTATAAATAGGAGTTCCCCTGCATAAGCTCTCTTGCCTGCCACCATGTAAGATGTAACTTTGCTCCTCATTCACCTTCTGCCATGATTGTGAGGCCTCCCCAGCCACATGGAACTGTGAGTTTATTAAATCTCTTTCCTTTATAAATTAGCCAGTCTCAGGTATGTCTTTATTACCAGCATGAGAACAGACTAATACAAGCTCCTAGGAAACTCCAGAATCAGTACATACTCTTTCCAGATTCTCTACATCTTTCATGTCCAGTTATAAGAAACTATACAATTTTCCATTTTGTAGATCTGGATTTCCACATATATAGTGTTAGGGAAATCAAATCAACCACCCCACAAGGTAGTTCTAGGAATAAATCAGATGATGACGATGTTTGGGAAAGGTACTTTATGTAAAATCTCTAACAATGCAGGGCACTACTTTAAAAGAAACTCACTTAGCACTAATTTCATATGTAAACATTAACAAGCCAGAAAGTAAAAGACCTAATAGAAAGGGCCACTTAAACTACCATAATTTTATTTGGTTACAAAAACTAAGGAAAATGTGGAAAGAAAGAATTTATCTAGATAAGGAGGTGGTACAAGTACAGCTGAGAGAAATCATCTAAATAGCATTTGTTTTGAGACATTTATCTATCTAGGTCTAGATAAATAAAAACAATGCTTTCCCAAACATAGCTTTGCATCAGAATTGCCTGAGGTGGTCTGTGTATGAATTTATCTTGAACAGTTTCCAAATTCTGGCCCCAAGTCTGAATCAGTAGGTCTAAATGGTGACCACATTTATATATTTATATAGATATACAGACATAACTATAGAGAGAGAGAGAAAGAGCACTAAAAATCTCCCTATTTGTTATACTATTATACTTTTGTATATGTTTTAAATTGTTTATTAGATGGAAGGACGAAAACAGTTCCCCTAAATGGTTCTGATGCACAACCAAGTTATGTAGTCACTGAACCAAGTTCCCAGAGGAACCATGGATCCTATATACCTATTCTTACCCTCCCACAGAACAATGTGATTTTATCCCTGTGAATCAGAGAAATGAGAAAAAAAAAGTATCAATAGGTTTTCTTCACAAAAACCATTCCCAAAATGAAAGTTTTCCAATTCTACTAACCCTAATTTAGACAGATCTTATCAAATGTTAAGTTTTCTGAATACAGAAAATACGTTCAACTTCAAGAAACGATTTCTACCTAAACAAGGTAAACAGTGATCGTTAATTGTATCTACTTTGAGAATAAAATGTAATAAATATTTATGCTTTCCCCAGTACTATCTTTTCAAGAATTTTCCGATAAGCTAATATTATTTCTGTTTGAAGAATGCACTTACGGAGAGGTAACCAGTTAGAACACTATAGTAGTCCAAGAGAGGAGTGTAATACTTACCACCAATCTATAGCTTATCAAATTCTTAAGTATTTATTTTTCCTCACAGAACTCTTTCATGACCAACCCAATTTCACATTCATCACTCACTCAGGTACTTCTATCTAGAATTTGACTATATTATCATGTACTTCAGTTTTCCACAAATTTCTGTACATAAATCATAAGATTATTGGCAGTAACCACAGACTCTACATATATATGTACAATTTAATACTGTAAAGCACAGTTGTTATACTAATGCTAAATTGTATAATTCCAAACATGTAATTATGAGAGTATTATAAAGCATTCTAAATGTTCTCAAAAGACCATAAAACCAAAATTATGACAGATATTGATCTGATGAAATAAAATGGGAAATAAATGTGTACTCATGAAAGTAAGAAAAATGATTGGTATCTTTTGCACTCTATAAACTATATAAATTGTATAACTAAATATAGAAGTTTCATTCATAGGCGTATTCTTTAAAGAGCAGTAATTCTCGGCCTCCTCCAGCTTTTTTCAAGGGTAGGATATGAGATTTACACATGAAATAATTTCACAGGACACCTAATTGAAATCTTACCTCTGGTCTCCACACACACAAAAAAAAAGGTAACCAGATTAAAATGAAAGAGTAGCTTTGTTAAGCCAATCTAAATTTGTTTCAACTAAGAAGAATCATAATGGACAATTCTCCATCTAATCCCAAGTGCCAGCCACCCAGGATATCTCTCAATTTTTATACACTGTAGTACGGTAATAATAAAAGAAGGACAACACAGTTTACACTCACTTGGAAAGCACTGCTCTAGAGATGCCAGGTCTCTGTAGTAACTATATATGAACATATGGCATATACTGCTACAGACTAACTACTCCTTCTGGTAAGCCATTATTTATTGCTTCTAGTAAGCAATTATTTCTCCTTGCTTTAATTTGTCATTTCCATGCTTTAATTAAAACATTTTAATTTACTGATGCTATACATATTTGTAACTCTCCACAAATTCATTTAAAAAGATAACACAAAAGAATGAAAAGTGATAAAGCTAACGTATCTATCCTTCGTATCTTTCCCACAGTTCCTCTGAAATAGTTATTAATTGATCAACTAGAGGTACCCAAAGGAGTAGAAATTGATCAATAACAAAATAATCCTTAAAACAGGGCTAAGTAGTTCACCGGCAAATAGGAAAACTGACTTAAGGTCAGTCAGACCTCTTGATTCACTACCCCATTCCCCACAGCCAGGCCAACACTCGCCCCTACGCAGTATTAATTAAACTAGCAGTATATATGAGACATCAGGAAACATTTGGGGGCATGGGAACAGAAGAAAGGTGAGTGTAGTCCTGAATAAAAAAAAAAAAAAAAAAAAAAAAAAAAAAAAAGAATTAAGTAAATGCCTATTGAAAAGAGAACCCCCCCACCTGAACTCAAGACCACTGTTCAGCTACAAGAACACTGGCAGCGAGACATACTCACAAACAGAAACTGGAGAAAAAAAATTTTTTCGGGAAACAGGAAAAAACATACAGATAATGAAATGTGGGAGTCATAGAATTTAAAAGTGCCTTTCCGCATCATCACACTAAAGTGAAGCCCCAAGTCAAGAAACTTGTCCCATTTACACAAATCGCTTCCATCATCATCACTTTAGAACTTCACTCTTTAAAAGAACAGACACAAAAGATGATCAGACGTTCAAAGAAACCCTTTAACATGACAAGAGATTAAAAAAAGCAAACAGAAAAAAAGAACTTTGAAGAGGTGCTGGGAGCTAAAGAAATCATCCAAAGAATCTATAAATATTCTTAAGAGTAGAAGAAAGACATTGCAGTCATGAAATAAGAGCAGAGTTCTATAAAAGGGATATTTGGAGAATGAGAAATTACTTTTACAAAATAGAATAAAGAAATCAAAAGTTAAAGCTTCAACAGAGGAGCTAGAAGATAAAATTAAGGAAATATTCCACAATTTTTTCAAAGGATAAAAGACTGGAATATTAAAAAACCAGTTCAGGCTGGGCATGGTGGCTCACGCCTGTAATCCCAGCACTTTGGGAGGCCGAGGTGAAAGGATCACCTGAGGTCAGGAGTTCGAGACCAGTTTCACCAACACAGTGAAACCCCATCTCTACTAAAAATACAAAAATTAACTGGGTGTGGTGGCACATGTCTGTAAACCCACTACTTGGGAGGCTGAGGCAAAAGAACTGCTTGAACCCAGGAGGCGGAGGTTGCAGTGAGCCATGATCACGCCATTGCACTCCAGCCTGGGCAACAAGAGTGAAACTCCGTCTCAGAAAAAAAAAGTCCAGTAGATCTAGTATCTAAACGGCACTTCAGAAAAATAAAAGAGAAAATGAGGGGGGAAAATGTATCAAAGATATAACACACACACACACACACACACACACACACAATCAAACTTGAAGTACATCGGTTTCCACATGAAAAGGGCTCACCAAGCAAATACCCAGCACACAGAACAAAAAGATCCACATCAAGGCTCATCGTCATGAAATTTCGGAAGGCTCAAGATAAAAAGAAAATCCTAAAAGTTACCAGAAGAAAAAGATTGCATATTTCCCTTAGAATGGCTTCAGCCCTATATCCACACCCAGTCATCTCACAAAGCAATGGATGAATGTGTAAGCACAAGTAAGCTAATACTATTATTAAGTGGGCATATGATATACTGATGGCATTTTACCAAATACTTCCTGCTAAATTTCTAAATTTCAGTTAGACTAAAATTAGCCTAAAAACTTTTAAAGTTGCTTCAAGATTTCTCCATTTTCACAGTCATTATAGTAAGATAACCAACATAAGATAATTGTACAATAATATTAATAATGCCAGTAAGCCTGTAAACTCAGATGCCTGTAAAGGCCAGGCGTGTAATGTAAACGAGTAAACTGGGACAGTGCCCTGAGACAAGGGAGGGTAGGGGGGCTGTGATGAACTGCATTAGCACATGCCCTGTGTAAAGGCTACAGCAACTAATGCCATTTGGTTGATGTCATGTAAGAATGAGGGCCTACTGTTTCTCTATTTCTATTAGATGACAAAAAAAGACCTAGATATTACATACTGGGCAAGACTGAGTATTGTAAAATCATTTCAAAGAAGTGACCAACAAGAAATGAAAGGATTTTGTCCCTTACATTAACAGTGAATATTATGGGGGTTGGAGGTTTTGAAGCAATAAGCACTTCTATGTATAATGCCTGGTAAGTGAATAGGCACACAACACTATTTATTGAATGAATGAATCAATGAAAGATGGAAAAAAATGTTCCGCTAAATTTCTTCTTGGAATCCAGCATATCAAGGGGAAGGGGGAAGCAAGGCTTTTGGAGTCAGACATAAAAGTAAATACTAACTCCACCGTTACTAATTGTGTGACCATAAGCAAATTAATTTCTGAGCTCCAGTTTCCTTATACATTCAGCAGAGATAATAAGGTCTCCTCACAGGACTATTCTAAGGAATAAATGAGATTCTATATGCAAAGCACGAGTACAGTTCATTTCATAAACGGCAGCTTTTGTAACTACTACTAATACGATCAGTAGTATTAGGCTGCTGCTATTACTACTTGGCCAGGCATGGTGGCTCACACCTGTAATTCTAGCACTTTGGGAGGCCAAGGAGGGTGGATCGCCTGAGCTCAAGAGTTCCAGACCAGCCTGGGCAACATGGTAAAACCTTGTCTCTACTAAAACTACAAAAAAATGAGCCAGTCATGGTGGCATGCACTTGTAATACCAGCAGCTCGGGAGGCTGAGGCACAAGAATCGCTTGATCCTAGGAGACAGAGGTTGCCGTGAGCTGACATCACACCACTGCATTCCAGCCTGTGTGACAGAGCAAGACTCTGTCTCAGAAAGAAAGAAAAAGAAAAAAAAAAAAAAAAACACTGCTTCATCTTATGAAGGCTAGAGTTAAACTACACATTCTAAAGAAGAAGACTGGAAACTAATACATTGCTTGACAAACAAGCTAATAGAAAGACAGTAAAATTCAAGGAGACTATACTTACCTGCTTCACCATGCCCATGTCATACGTGCATAAAAGTATAAATAGAAGTACAAAATAAGTTATTCAAACCTCAAATCAGCTTATAAAATACTTTTTTAAAGAACTGGAAATGTGAGGTGTTAAATGAAGGCTAAGATCATCTCTTTTTTCCAACACCATTTGAGAAATGCAAATCAAAACCACAATGAGATACCATCTCATGCCAGTTAGAAAGTCAGGAAACAACAGATGCTGGAGAGGATGTGGAGAAATAGGAACGCTTTTACACTGTTGGTGGGAGTGTAAATTAGTTCAACCATTGTGGAAGACAGTGTGGCGATTCCTCTAGGATCTAGAACTAGAAATACCATTTGACCCAGCAATCCTGAAGGATTATAGGTATTATAATGAGTATATAACCTCAGCAAACCACCATGGCATGTGTATAAATATGTAACACATCTGCACGTTATGCACATGTACCCCAGAGCTTAAATTCAAAAAAAAAAAAAAAAAAAAAAATTCACCTCTTTTTTTAAACACCATAATTCACCTCTATGTTTTGGCTTTGTGTGCCTAATGGAATAGCAATTCAATATAGCCACTCAAAATAAGATCTAAATGAATGCCTCCCCCATCCATTTTAGGGAGGAAAAGCCCTAAAATTGTATTATGTTTATTAAAAGCATCACTCTGACTCTATTACCATAATATGAGAAAAAATATATGTCTGTTCTTTGTTCCTAGTTTCTGGTACAGAACTTCAGAACCACTTAGAATTCCCTAGCAGACATTTCTTTGTTATGCTAAGAGGTTAAGTCATCATGGGGCACTACATAGCTTCAGAATGGGGCTGATCATCATAAAACCAACTAGAGGTTAGAAAGATTAGATTACAGGGTTGGAACTTTCAGCCTCTCCCTTCCCTTTCCCCCCGCCCCCTACCTCTCTGGATAGGAGAGAGACTAGAGATTGAGTTCAATCATATGGCCAATGATTTAATCAATCATGCTTACTTTGTGAGACCTCAATAAAAACTCTGAATATGAGGTTCAGAGTTTCCTGGTTGGTGAACATACTGCTATACTGGCAGAGTGGTGTACCTGGCATGAGGATAAAAACTTGTGCACTCAGCACCCTTCCAGACCTTGTGCTACGTACCTGTTTTCGTTCATTCGTGTCCCTTCTAATAGAAGAGTAATTGTAAGCATAGCACTTTCCTGAGTTCTGCGAGTCACTGTAGCAAATTATCAAACCCAAAGGGAACCCCCAAATTTGTACTCAAGTTTATCAGAAGTACAGGTGACCCCCAAGACTTAGAGCTAGTGTTTGAAGGGGGGGTAGTCTTGTTGGACTACGTCCCTTAACCTGTGGAGTCTGTGCTAACTCTGAACAGTTAAGTGTTAGAATTGAATGGAATTGTTGGATACCCAGTTGTGTCAGAGAATTGTTTTTGGAACACAGCTACCTACTCAGGAATAAGTTATGGGTGTATTATATCTTCTGCTTAGGAAGATGAGAAGTATGCATTCAACTACCAATTAAGAAGCTTTAAATCTATCCATTATTCAAAACTGATTGTCAAGAAGCCATACGGTCCTCAAAATCAGTACCAAATATTTCAGAGACATGTAATACTGAATTAATGAGTACTTGATAAATGTTTAAATATTTGTGTGTCCATACAATTAGACTTCCTTTCAGGTTGTACTGCATTTCTTGAAAACACAAATTCCTGTCCAGACCACACAGCTGACTATCAATATGTCTCTTCTGCTATGTGTTAAGCAACTTGAGAAGGGCTTCATACAATAGTAAATACACGATGAATAATCAATGTGTCCAGTCACCTATGAATTAACCAAGCTTCTCTGACTTCCCATAAGAAAAAGGAGTTTTTTAAATGCTTTATTTTAATTAACATAAATTAATTTCTTTGACATGACAAGTAAAAGTGATCGATTCACTACAAGAAATTAATTTAGTCCAGCATAATTTGCACTTAGTGAACATCTCTCAGGTCTTAAACAGTACTTTATTTGCAAAGAACTGAAAATCGGCCTTGGAAGAAGTCAAATAAAAGTAGATACCATTAAATGCTTTTTGTAACTGTAGTTTTCCATGCATTTTCTTGCCCAATTACTCATTCCCAAAAATGACAAGACACTGTTAGTGAAATTGGGAGAAAAAGTATCAAAGTGTGTAGAAAAAAATGAGTAAAATATTTAAAACTTGATTCCCCAAGGATCATCAATGTATGCTAAAATCATAGATGAAAGGTTAATAAACAGGATATTCATATAGTACCCAAGTATGAAAGGAAAAACATCACTTTCCGAGAGAGATCTGGTGGTCACTAACACTGGGACAAACTGACATTATGTTTCTTAACATGTGATGCAGTATAAAGTAAACAGCATCGCCTATGAAGTACCCTTGCCAAAAAACCTTTAGCCTGAAAAAACCTTGAGGTTTAACTTCACATTACCAAAAACATACAGGAGCCAGAATGAGGAAAATGATTACAGAAAGAAGAAATCAGACAAAGCTAGACGTGGAACACTATACAAGATAACTAGACAAAGAGTCAATGTGACCCATTTTTTAGAGCAAGTGAGGGTTATTCTATGCAATACGTAATCCTTGACTGAATTCCAGTTTCAAAGAAACAACTGTAAAACATGTTTGTTGTTGGTGCTCAACTACGTGAAAGCAATCTGTACACATCATATCACTTTAGTCGTTAATGCTTTTTTAAAAGTTTCCATCCTCCATGAACTTCTTGTAATTTACTCATTAATACTTAATGAATAGTTAAACACATATACATCCTAACAGTCCATATATTATTCTATATAACTATAGTACTCTCTGTCCTACCTAAGAAAATAATTATTCTCTTGTACAGTCCCTATTCAAAATGACCCACATGTTGTAAAAATGTATAAAGGAAATGAAGTAAAATGTTATTAGTAATTGAATGTAGATGATGGGCATATTATTCACTGTACCACTCTTTCAACCTCCGTATATTTTAATTTTTTTTCACAATAAAATTGCAGGAAAAAGAACAAGAAACAAAGTATGTTTTCCCCAGGCGATTTCTCTCTTGCCAAGCAACAATTTCACCATCACCACTGAGAATTATCTGCTGATTATTCAGACTTGAAACATCCCCAAAGGCACCAGAAGTCTCTTGCCACAGAAAATGTTTATGGTATCCTAGGGACCTACATCCCTAGGATATAGTTCCTATATCTTAGGTCCAACATCCCAACACAGGCAGGCACTGTTTGTTTATTAAAGATTGGGCTGTTAGTGATATTTACTCCTATCAAGTTTGTTTTCCTAGGGACTTGAAGAAGAAAGATAGATGAAGGGATAAAATTACACATGGTCTTTCTGCGCTGTATTAATCATCAAACATCATGCAAATTAGTAAAACAGAGGAAATACCAAACTGTCCCACAACTTCTGGTTTCAACCATTGCCAAAGAAAACAATGTCATTTGAAAACAATCTTCAAGATAAGTGGAACAAGCACTTATTTGCCTGTGGGGTCTGAGCCAAAGGAAATTTCCTCCTACCCAGTGACCACTAGCCTGTGATACATCAGAGCATTGTTACTTTAGATTAAGGCAAGGACTCCAGGAGTTTCTTTAAAAAGTGGAAATACTACTAAAGAGTAATTAGTAACTTAAATTCTCACCAAACTTAGTACATCAGTAAGTGCTATCTCTCACAAGGCAATGAAGGAATGAGTTGGTACATCTGACTGGGCCAAGAACAGGAAGAGAAGAAGAAACAAAAAATATACTGTCTTATTTTATTCTCAACACATGTGAGGCATTTATCTTGTTATCCCCATTTTACAGATGAAGAATAAACCAAACAGTGAAAATGAAGGAAAAGAGCTAGCCAACACAAACCAGATACAATGGAGACAGAAGGACTTTTGGTTTTTTCCCATACAAATCTCACAGTTTAATGATTTTTACAGTCTACAACTACCCTTGTTAGAGTTAGGCCAGAAGAAAATCTAGGTACATAATTACAAATGGGAAGATGTGGGAATAACAGAATTTAGAAGGAACAAAAAGAAAATGAAGTAATCAAGAGAGAGTAATAGAGTCTCTAAAATTTTATTCTAAATAGAACCTTACTTAACAGGCAGCACTCCCTATATAAAAAAGTTCTGCAGGCCGAAAACCATGTTTGCTTTGGACTACTCAGTGCCTTAAAAAAGACTGCACTATATCAGATGACAATCTGTATTTTTCAGCTTTTCTTGAAAAACTTAGAAATAGAGAAACAGTAGGCCCTCATTCTTACATGACATCAACCAAATGGCATTAGTTGCTGTAGCCTTTACACAGGGCATGTGCTAATGCAGTTCATCACAGCCCCCTCTACCCTCCATTGTCTCAGGGCACTGTCCCAGTTTACTTGTTTACATTACACGCCTGGCCTTTACAGGCATCTGAGTTTACAGGCCCTACAACAAGAACTTCTAATAATTTACACACAACAGTATTTAGGCTTGAAATATTTATTCAATGCCTCTCTTGTCCACTAGGACGTAAATTCTGTAAGGGGAGAGACTGCGTACACCTTGTTTATCACAGTATCATCGATGCTTACCATTTTGTCAGACACTGAAATATCTGTTGAGTGAATAACTTAAAATCAATGAACTACTTCTCCTGGGAAGTTGTTCTAATTGACAAGCTATAATTGCTACATTGATCATCTATGAAAAAAAAGCAATTAATCTCTGATTATTTTCCCTTGACATTTACTACATTTCTAATATACTATTCAAATTCTGAAAAAAGAATTTAATTTCTTTACCACATAAATCATATTTAGTCTAATTATTACATGACAAACTATAATATTAAAATCCTTTTGAGTC
>NW_016806447.1:1631135-1659929 GCF_001698545.2 Rhinopithecus bieti
GCAATGTGGGCTCTTTTTTGGTTCCATATGAACTTTAAAGTAGTTTTTTCCAATTCTGTGAAGAAAGTCATCGGTAGCTTGATGGGGATGGCATTGCACATGAAAAAATGCTCATCATCACTGGCCACCAAAGAAATGCAAATCAAAACCACAATGAGATACCATCTCACACCAGCTAGAATGGCCATCATTAAAAAGTCAGGAAACAACAGGTGCTGGAGAGGATGTGGAGAAATAGAAACACTTTTATACTGTTGGTGGGACTGTAAACTAGTTCAACCATCATGGAAGACACTGTGGCAATTCTTCAAGGATGTAGAACCAGAAATACCATTTGACCCAGCCATCCCATTACTGGGTATATACCCAAAGGATTATCAATCATGCTGCTATAAAGACAAATGCACATGAATGTTTACTGCAGCACTATTCACAATAGCAAAGACTTGGTATCAACCCAAATGTCCATCAGTGATAGACTGGATTAAGAAAATGTGGCACATATATACCATAGAATACTATGCAGCCATAAAAACAGGATGAGTTTGTGTCCTTCGTAGGGACATGGATGAAGCTGGAAACCATCATTCTCAGCAAACTACTGCAAGGACAGAAAATCAAACACCGCATGTTCTCACTCATAGGTGGGAATTGAACAATGAGAATACTTGAACACAGGAAGGGGAACATCACACACCAGGGCCTGTCGTGGGGAAGGGGAGTGGGGATAGCATTAGGAGATATACCTAATGTAAATGACGAGTTAATGGGTGCAACACACCAACATGGCACATGTATACATATGTAACAAACCTGCATGTTGTGCATATGTACCCTAGAACTTAAAGTATAATAAATTTAAAAAAAAGAAAAGAAAATACCTTTTTTACCTCAAAAAGGAGTAATTCTTGAGGACAGAGGGAAACAGATGTCTATACCATGTCACCACTGCCAAGGAACATTTCCCTACCTTCACTCACTACCAAACTCTACTTTTCATCTCATTCCAAGTCCCCATTTTGCTTTTTCACACTCCCCTACACTCATTCTTACATTGCTGGAGCATCTGCTTCAAGTCAAAGAAACTACACCATTTAGTCATTCATTTATTCAATCAACAAAAACTACAAACAAATCAGAGAACTGCCCTTGTGAGCTGACATTCTAGAATGACTGAAACAAAATAAACAAGTAAAATATATAGTACATAGAAGACAACGATAAGTCCTGAGAAGAAAAAAATTAAAGCAAGAATAAATGGTCCCTTGGAAAATTGTGTTGGGAGAAGGATGGAGGAGGCTGAAATCTTTAATCAAGGTACATGGGGAAGGCCTAAGGTGACTTTGAGTAAAGATATAAAGAAAGTGAGGGAATGGGCCATGCAGACATCAAGGCAAGTACATTCCAGATAAAGAGAACAGGAAGTGCAAAGGCCCTAAGGCAGGAGGCATGGTTGGTAAGTTTGAGGAACAGAAAAAGGATCAGAAAGCCTAGAGCAGAATAAATAAGGGAGAGGAAAATAAGAGAGGTCAGAGTAAACAGAGAGCCAGATCATGCAAGGTCTTATTATGGATGAGGGTAATGTCACTGGCTTTTGCTCCAAGAGAAATGGAAAACTACTAGAGGGTTCTCAGCAAAGGAGTGACATGACTGGACTTGAATTTTAATATGACCACTGTGTGAAGAACAGAGTGAAGACAGACAAGATCAGAAGCAGGAAAATCAGTAAATCTGAAATAATTTTGTTGCAAGGTAATAGTGGTTTTGACCAGGGCAGTGGGAATTAGTGAGAAATAAAAGAATTATAGATATATTTTGAAGGTAGACCTGATAGGATTTCCTGAACGATTGGATATGAGAGAAAACAGTTTAAAAGACTGCAAGGTATTGGGGCTTTTGGACTGAGGAAATAGAAGAACAAAGTCATTAAATGAGATGGAGAAGACTGTTGATTTATTTAACATGGGTCTCATGCATTTCTGCATATACGTATTTTTTTCCTTTTGAGAAAAGGTCTCACTCTGTTGCCCAGGCTGGAGTGCAGTGGCATGGTCACAGATAACTGCAGCCTTGATCCTCCAGGCCCAAGCGATCCCCCAACCTCAACCTCCCAAACAGCTGGAACTACAGGCACACACCACCATGCCCGGCTAAGTTTTTTAACTTTTTGATAGAGATGTGGGTGTGGGGGGTCTCACTATGTTGCCCAGGCTAGTCTCCAACTCCTAGGCTCAAGCGATCCTCCTGCCTTGGCCTCCCAAAGTGCTGTGATTACAGGTAGGAGCCACCACAGCCACAATAGTTTTAGCCAGATTAACAGCACTTTGCTTCATATCTCAGAGCCTTAATTCCCACAGAGTTATGGGAAAGGGCAGGTGATACCTTCATATGCAGTGGGTTGCACTACATGAAAACAACCCTGAGTTTAGAGAATCAGAATCTTTAATGGGTAGTAAGTCTTCCCCTGGGGCAGGAGACTTAGTATGGTAAAATCTCAGACTTTTAACAGGTCTTGACGGACAACAGAGAAGGTGTGGGCAGAATATCAATAACACAGTTTTGGACATACCATGTTAGAGATGCCTACTGGACATCCACTGGGAGATGTGAAATTGGTGATTAGAATTCCAAGAGTAAAGTTCACAGAAGAGATAAAAACAACATATATATATTTGGGCATTACCCCTATTTGTAGCTTAGTTTTTAAGATCTATCATTTATAGCTGAGAGGAGGGGAATTATTATATTCCTGCATCTTAAAGAAAAAAAAATTCCCATTAAAGGCCAGGCGCGGTGTTTCACACCTGTAATCCTAACACTTTGGGAGGCTGAGGTAGGTGGATCACATGAGGTCAGGAGTTTGAGACCAGCCTAGCCAACATGGCAAAACCCTGTCTCTACTAAAAATACAAAAATCAGCCAGGCGCAGTGGTGTACACCTGTAATCCCAGCTACTCAGGAGGGTGAGACTGGAGAATCACTTGAACCTGGGAGATGGAGGTTGCAGTGAGCCGAGACCATGCTACTACTCCACTCTAGCCTAGGTGACAGAGTAAGACTCTGTCTTTAAAAAAAAAAAAAAAAAAAAAAAAAAAAAAAAATTTTTAAAAAAAAAACCAGTGGGGGGAAGTTTCCCCTTCTCGAAAAAAAAAAAAATTTTTTTAAAAAATACCCCAGTGGGGAAGTTTCCCACTTCCTGAGACTAGATAGAATTTCAATAACAGTTATAAGTAATCCCTAACTGAGTCAGTTAAATGAGGAGAGAGAGTTTTTGATGGACGAGGGAAAATACGGGTTTTTGTAAGCCAATACATGACAGGTCAACAAATTAAGCTGTGTATTTTATAAACTGACCGAGAGAAATGTCTTAAATGATTTCCAAAATGTTTTGTAAGAAATATCTTTATAAATGGATAAAAATAGACCTGCTTGCTAACAATTACTTGGTAAAACATCACTCATTTGTTTGTATATTTAGCTAAAAGATTAAGCTTATTACCTTATACACACATATACATCAATTTTGTTGTTACTTTTATAAAATTCAGAAAGAAGGGAGAATATCCTATTATGTTTAAAATTAACTAGCCTTGCATCTGTAATCATATGGTCTTACCTGCATATGTATATATGTCAAATTCTAATAAGACAGACTTGTTTTCATTTATAAATATCTAGCAGTACATATAACCATACCTTTAATATAAATTAATAGCATTAATAAATATAAAATTATTATGTACTATACAATTAGTAGAAAGCATATTTTAGAGACACACCTGCCACAAAATACTCAGTCAAGGGTTTACTGTCTCACCCTCTCTCTAGGCTTCAGCCTCCTCATTTGTAATTCATGTTAACAACTCAGATAAACTCCAAGGATTCTTCAGCTTTTAGGAATGAGAGACAGAAAGTATTCTAAAGTATCCCACAATCTAACAGGCAATAAGGATAAACAAATGAAATACCACAACAAGTGCAGTAAAAGAGTTATGTTTAAGGCACACAAAAACAAAAAGTGAGGTACATGCAGGGAAATTAGAAAAGGCATCACTGAAAAAGTAATACTAATATGTGAACTGAATCTCAGAAGAGTACATAGTACTTTACAAAGAGGTAGGTAAAGTAACGCTTGAAAGGAAAAATAAGCATAAAATATCAGAAGTGGAAGCACTTACACAATGGAAAAGTAAGGACCTCCAAAATTTGCTCCTTTATCAAAAAAAGCAACAGGATACTGGCAAAATTGTCAAAATCAACTTTTCACAACCCTAGAAATTAGCTAAAGCCTTGTAACAATATGTTTTTACTCAAGAATATTGGATGAATCTCAGTAAAAACAGCAAGCTTTGCAGCATTTTAACTTGCTTTATTCCCATCCTTCTCTCTCCAGCTCCATGATAGCCTTCAAGTCATACAGCTCACAACTGCAGTAGCTGTGAAAACTACCAACCTAGCATCCACTGGAGGAAACAAAACAGGTTTAGAGCTCACCAAAAAGCCCAAGACTTGTCACTGTTAGACCTGTCAGGCAGCTACCTAGAAAAACTCCATTCTCCAGGTTTGTCTTTATGTGACCTGACTCGGCACTCTATGCAAAAAGCCCTATCACCAGGGCATCTGTTTAAAACAATCAGCAGCAATTGTATAATATTGCAGCTGTCATATGCAGTGATAATAGCCACAGATAAAAAGAGGTTGACCAAAAAACTTAAATCGAAGTAGGAATGAGATATCTACAGGGGCTTCAAAAAGCTCTTTGAAAAGCTCTAGTTCCTAGTAATTTAGAGGCCACACACATGTATAGCAGAGTGTGCATGCCCAGGAAAGAACTGAGAAGGACCTAGCCTCTTACCTCTGTATGTCTTTAAGGCTCTGCAAAAGAAAGGAGCTATAAGGAGCTATAAACTGCACTGGAGCATTGAAGTCATGCCCCAACACACACCCTCAGCAAAAGCTAGAAGACTTATTGGTCCCAGGTGTTTAAGGAAACCTCTCTCCAATCATTAGTTGACCACTAATCTGAGCAGACTTCAGTGGCAACCCACAGGGTAGGGATCAGACTTCACAGAATTAGTACAGGAAAGTCAGTAACCAAAGAGCAACAACAACAAAAAAATCCTGGCAGTAGAGAATCCAGTTTCCAGAGTTGCCACATTACAATTATTTCAAATGTACAATTTTCAACAAAAAATTATAAGACATGCAAAGAAACAGAATAGTGCATACAGAGAGAAAGCAAGTTGACAGAAACTGCCTCTGAGAAAACCCATGTTAGACTTATTAGACAAAGACTTTAAATCAGCTACAATAAATATGTTCAAAGAACTGATAAAAACCATGTCTAAAGAACTAAAGTATGAAAATGATGGCTCACCAAGTAAAGAATATTAATAAAGAGACAGAAATTATTTAATAAAAAAAAAAAAAAAAAAACACCTTTAAGCCAGGCACAGTGGCTCACATTTATAATCCCAACATCCTGGGAGACCAAGGCAGAAAGGTCACGTGAGCTCAGGAGTTCAAGTCCAGACTGGGCAACATGGTGAAACCTCGCCTCTACAAAACAACAAAAATAATTAGCCAGGTGTGGTGGTGCATGTCTGTGGTCCCAGCTACTCAGGAGGCAAAGGTTGGGAGGATTGTTTAAGCTCAGGAGGTCAAGGCTGCAGTGAATCAAGATCCTACCAACAACAACAACAAAAAAAAACACTTTAGATTAAAAGGCACAAGTAGATTAGAACTAAAAGGATGGTAACACCATGCATATAATAACCAAAGGAAGGGCTAGAGTAGCTATACTAATAACAGACAAATTAGACTTTCAGACAAAAATTGTGACTAAAGACAACGAAAGGCATTAGAAATAAAAGAAATGACAAAAGAGCCAATCCATCAGAAAGATGTAATAATTACAAACATACATACACTAACAACAAAGCCCCAAAATGCATGAGGCAAAAACTGACAGAACTGAAGAGAGAAACAGATAATCACACAATAGTAGTTGGAGAATACTCCACTTTCAATAATGAGTGGAACAAGGAGACAGAAGATGAACAAGAAAATAAGACTTGAAAAACACTATAAACCAACTAGACCTAACAGACATTTATAAAACATTCCCCTCAACAACAGCAAAATGCACATTTATCAAGTCCACACAGAACATTCTCCAGGATAGAGCATATGTTAGAACATAAAACTGGCCTCCCTAAATTTCAAAAGACTGAAATCATATACAGTATGTTCCAACTACAATAAAATTAAATTAGAAATCAATAACAAAAAGAAATTTGAGAAATTCATGAACACATGGATATTAAAGAAAACATTCAAATAACCAATGCATCAAAGAAGCAATCACAAGGGAAATGAGAAAATACTTTTAGCTGAATCAAAATTTAAAAAACAGGCCGGGCGCAGTGGCTCAAGCCTGTAATCCCAGCACTTTGGGAGGCCGAGACGGGCGGATCACGAGGTCAGGAGATCGAGACCATCCTGGCTAACACGGTGAAACCCCGTCTCTACTAAAATTACAAAAAACTAGCCGGGCGAGGTGGCGGCGCCTGTAGTCCCAGCTACCCGGGAGGCTGAGGCAGGAGAATGGCATGAACCCGGGAGGCGGAGCTTGCAGTGAGCTGAGATCTGGCCACTGCACTCCAGCCTGGGTGACAGAGCGAGACTCCGTCTCAAAAAAAAACAAAAACAAAATTTAAAAAACAGCATACCAAAACTTAACGAAATGCAGTTAAAGTAGTTCCTAGAGGGAAATTTACAGATATAAAACACCTGTATTAAAAAAGGAAGAAAGATCTCAAATTAATAATGTAACTTCTGATGTTAAAAACTAGAAAAAGCCGTGGCAGGCGCCTGTAATCCCAGCTACTCAGGAGGCTGAGACAAGAGAATTTCTTGAACCCAGGAAGCAGACATTGCAGTGAGCCAAGACCACACCACTGCACTCCAGCCTGGGCAACAGAGCAAGACTCCATCTCAAAAAAAAAAAAAAAAACTAGAAAAAGCAAGACATACTATTCCCAAAGTAGAAGAAAGGAAATAACACAAATTAGGGTGGAAATAAGTGAAATAGAAGTTTTAAAAAAATTATAGCGAAAACAAAACTGAAACTGGGAAACCATTAGCTAAACTGGCCAAGAAAAAACTAGAAAAATAAATTAATATAATCAGGAATAAAAGGGGATATTACTATTGACATTAAAGAAATCAAAAGGATTATAAGGCAATTACAGGGTAAATAATTTTATGCCAACAAATCAGATAACTTGGATGAAACCGATAAATTCCTAGAAAGACACAAATTATCAATTTGATACAAGAAATAGAACATTTAAACAGACCTATAACAAGTAGAGATTGAGTAAGTAATAAAAGAAAAAAAAGAAAGAAAAGCCCAAGATTAGATGGCTTTACTAATAAATTATATCAAATGTTTAAAGATGAATTAACACCAATCCTCAAAAAATTCTCCAAAAAAATAGAAGGGGACATTTTGTCACTTATTCTATGAAAGCCAGAAAAATACATCACAAGAAAAAAAAATACAGACCAATATCCCTTGAGTATAGATGTTAAAATCCAACAAAATACTAGCAAACCAAATCCAGTATACATTAAAAAAAGATTACATTCCATGACCAAGTTAGATTTACCCCAGGAATGCAAGGTTGGTTCAGCATCCAAAAATCAACCAATGTAATAAAACATTAACAGAGGAAAGGGAAAAAAATCACATGATCATCTCAATAAATGCAGGGAAAAAAATTTTGAAAAAAATCCACCACCCAGCCAGGCACACTGGCTCATGCCAATAATCCCAGCACATTGGGAGGTCAAGGCAGGAGGATCACCTGAGGTCAGGAATTCAAGACCAGCCTGGCCAACATAGCTAAACCCCGTCTCTACTAAAAAAATATGAAAGCTGGGCATGGTAGCAGGCATCTGTAATCCCAGCTACTCGGGAGGCTGAGGCAGGAAGAATTGCTTGAACCCAGGAGATGGAGGTTCCAGTGAGCTGAGGACGTGCCACTGCACTCCAGCCTGAGTAATAGAGCGAGATGCCGTTTCAAAAATATTTTTTAAAAAAAAGAAAAGATCCACCACTGCTTCATGATAACAACAGTCAACAAACTAGGAATAGAAGGCAACCTTCTCAATATGATAAAGGAAATCTACAAAAATCCCACAGCTAACATTATATTTAACGGTGAAAGACTGAAAGCTTTCTCCTTGTGATCAGGAACAAGACAAGGATGTCTTTTCTCACCACTTTTTTTTTTAAATTTTGGTTGATACACAGCAAGTATATATATTTACGTCTCACCACTTCTATTCAATATTGTGGAGATTCCAGCCCAGGCAATTTAGGTGGAAAAACTTTAAAAGATCAACCAGATTGAGAAGAAGTAAATCTGTCTCTATTTGTAGATGTCATCTTATACATACAGACCGGGCATGATACCTCATACCTGTAATCCCAGTGCTTTGGTAGGCCAAGGCAGGAGGACTGCTTGAAGCCACGAGTTCAAGACCAGCCTGCATAACATAGCAAGACTCTACCTTTACAAAAAAAATTAAAAATTCACTGGGCATAGTAGTATGTGCCTGTAGTCCCAGCTATTTAGAAGGCTGAGGCTGGAGGAATGCATGAGTCCAGGAGTTCTAGGTTATGCTACTGTACTTTAGCCCGAGCAACAGAGTAAGATCCTGCCTCAAAAAAAAAAAAAAAAAAAAAAATTATCCTAAAAATTTAAATATATACATAGGAAAACCTAAAGAACATACACACACACACACACACACACATACACACACACACACATTCCCTATCAGAGCTAATAAACAAGTTCAGCAGGTTGCAGGATATAAGATAATTAGGTAAAAAGCAATTGTAGGAGCACATGTTCTCAGGATCTCCAGGGCATGTCTCACAGGCCACAAAAAATGAAAGAAAAAAAAATTAAAAGCAATTGTATTTCTTTTTCTTTTTTTTGAGATGGAGACTCACTCTGTTGCCCAGGCTGGAGTGCAGTGGTGCAATCTCGGCTCACTGCAACCTCCACCTCCCGGGTTCAAGTGATTCTCCTGCCTCAGCCTCCCAAGTAGCTGGGCCTACAAACGCCTGCCACCAAGCCCGGCTAATTTTTTGTATATTTAGTAGAGACGAGGTTTCACTATGTTGGCTAGGCTGGTTTCGAACTCCTGACCTCATGATCCACTTGCCTCAGCCTCCCAAAGTGCTGGAGTTACAGGCATGAGCCACTGCACCCAGCCTAAAGCAATTGGATTTCTATGCACTAGCAATGAACAATCTGAAATAAATTAAGAAAACACTTCTACAGACAAAAGCATCAGAAAAAATAAAATATTTAGTAATAAACTTAATAAAGACTTGTATACTGAAAACTTATAAAACATCATTGAAAGAAATTAGGGACCTAAATAAACAGACATTCATCACTCATAGACTGAAAGACTGGATTGAAATACTTCAAAAATTCTTTATCAAATCTCTGTCTTTGCAGAACTGGACAAACTGATCCAAAACTATATATGAAAATTCAAAGGACTCAAAACAGCCAAAACAATCTGAAAAAAAGCAAAGTTGCAGGACTCACATTTTTCAATTTCAAAATGTACTGCAAAGCTACAGCAATCAAGACAGTGTGGTACTGGTAGAAGGTAGCACGTAGATCATGGAAAAGAACTCAGACCCTAGAAATTCGCCCATACATTTATGATCAGTTGATTTTCAACAAGGGTGCCAACAGAATTCAATCAGGAAAGACTAACCTTTTCAATAAATGGTGCTGGAACAACTGGCTATTAGCATGCAAATGAATGAAGTTTGACCTATAAATCACATCGTATACAAAAATTAACTCAAGATGGAACAAAGACCTAAATAAGAGCTAAACTTATAAAACTCTTGGAGGAAAACATAGGTATAAATCTTCAAACCTTGGATTAGGCCAAGATTTTTTGACACTGACATATCAAAAGCATATGCAACCAAAAAATGACAAATTAAAATTCATCAAAATTAAAAATTTTTTAGGACACTATCAAGAAAGCAAAAAGATAATCCAAAGAATGGTAGAAAATATTTGCAAATTCTATATCTAATAAAAATCTAGTATCGAGAATCTACGAAGAACGCTTATCCCTTTACAATAAAGAGACAATTAACCCAATTTTACAAAAAGCAGAAGAATAGAAATTGGTCCAAAAAAAAAGATACACACATGGCCAATAAGCACATGAAAAGATGCTCATCATCATCAGTCATTAGGAACATGACTGATGAATCAAAACCATAATGAGATACCACTCATACTCACTAAGATGGCTATGATCAAAATGACAGATGACATGTTGGCAAGGATATGAAGAAATTGGAAAACCTCATAAATTGCTGGTGGGAAATTAAAATTGTTCAACCATTATGGAAAAGTATGGTAGGTCCTCAAAAAAGTTAAACATAGAGCTACCATATGACTCAGAAAATCTACTCCTAGGTATCAAGTGTAGAACAATCTAAAATATATATCCACTCAAAAACTTGTATATAAATGTTCATAATAGCCAAAAAGCAAAAACAAGCTAAATGTCCACTAACTGATGAATAACCACAGTGTATTATTCATATAAAGGAATATTCAGCCATAAAAAAGAATGAAGTACCAATGCATGTCAAAACATGAATGAAACTTAAAACATGCTAAATGAAAGAAGCCAGGCACAAAAGGCTATATTATCATATGATTTCATTTACATGCAATGCCCAGAATAGACAATTCCATAGAGACAGGAAACAGACCAGAGATTACAAGAGTTTGGGGTGGGGAGGGAGGAATGGAAAGTAATTTCTAATGAATACCGGGTTTCTTTGGGGGTTGATGAAAATGTTCTAGAATTAGTGGTGGTGTTTCACAACAAAGCAAACACACTAAAAATTACTAAGTTTTTTACTTTAAAGGGGTAAAGTTTATGATATGTAAATTATGTCTCAATAATTTAAAAAATCAGAGTGTAAGAGATTCAGTTCCAGACTGAATCTAGTTCCATATAGCTGAAGCACAGATCTCAGAATACGAAGTTACGGGAGATGAGGCATGATAAAGAGGTACACATGATTCTAATCATGAAGGATCATCATATATTATGCTCTTAGGTTCATACTTCACCCTGCAGGAGATCAGAAAACAACAGAAAAATGTTAATCAAAGATTTATATTCATCCGATTTGTTTAGGAAAGTAATTCTCTAGCAATGGCATTCCTATTAAAAAGTAAAGTTACAGGCTCACGCCTGTAATCCCAGCAATTTGGGAGGTTGAGGTGGGTGGATAACTGGAAGCCAGGAGTTCAAGACCGGCCTGGGCAACATGGCGAAACGCCATCTCTACTAAAAATACAAAAATGTGCAGGGGGTGGTGATACACATCTGTAATCCCAGCTACTCAGGTGGCTGAGGCATGGGAATCAGAGGTTGCAATGAGCTAAGGTTGTACCACTGCACTACATCCTGGGTGACAGAGCAAGATTCTGTCCTCCCCCCCCAAAAAAAGTAACCAAGAGACACTGAAACAAAAATAAAGACACTATTTTAATAGCAATTTTTAAAAATCAAGGATTAAGTCAAATAGAAGACACATGAGAGCTTTATGAGGGAATTATAAAATTTTAATAAAAAACATTAAAGAAAAGTTACCAAAAAAGGAGGGGTATATATATTTTACATAAAATATAAAGGAACGTTAAAGGAATAAGATGAAGTGGGGTAAGTCACTTTACCAATTATCAAGATTATAAACTCTGGCCCAGTGTAGTGGCTCACACCTGCAATCCCAGCGCTTTGGGAGGCCGAGGAGGATGGATCACTTGAGGTCAGGAGTTAGAGACCAGCCTGGCCAACATGGTGAAACTCCATCTCTACTAAAAATACAAAAATTAGCTGGGTGTGGTGGCAGGTGCCTGTAATCCCAGCAACTTGGGAGGCTGAGGCAGGAGAATCGCATGAACCTGGGAGGCAGAGGTTGCAGTGAGCCAGGAATGTGCCACTGCACTTCAGCCTGGGCAACAGAGCAAGACTCTGTCTCAAAAAAACAAAAATCAGAACAAAAAATTATAAACGCTGATAAGATTATATAATAATGGTGCAGAGATAAACAAAGGACTACAGAATAGAGCAAGCTCAGAAACAGAGTTGTGTATACATAAAAACTATAAAAAGTTCATAAATGACATCAGAGATCATTGGGCAAGGAACCAGTAAACATTTTGCTAGAACAACTGGGGTAGACAGAGGGATTTGATCTTTACCTCATAACACATCAAATACAAATTTCAGATGACTTAAAGATATAACTATTAAAAGATAAACATTCCAGGTCTTAATACATATATATAGGAGACTGTATATAACTTCAAAGTAGAAAATAATTTATTTAGATATAAAATCTCAAAAGATGAAAACTTCTATGTTAGACCATGTTAAAATTTAAATTGCAATTTCTGCTCCTAGAAACATGGCAGACTATAGGTTCAGAAAAAGCTTTCCTGGAAAAGCAGTTTTTAAAATTCTGGATAAAATAATCATGGAAGCAGACTAAGAGAATTATTTGGAGACAAAAACAAGAAGAAAGTATCAATCCATGAACTGGATGACAGACAAAGGCCAACATAAGGAAGAATAAGAAGGTCACACTGGGATAACCACATAAAGTCTAGACCCACAAAGCACTTTAGCCTCAATGTGAAATCGCCCACAACAGCAATTGGAGTAACTACCAACTTCTCAACAGCAAAACAAACGAAGACGGCAGTGAAATGACACCTTCAAATGCTAAAAGAAAATAACTATCTGCAGAGAAGTCTATATCCAGCAAAACTCCTTCTAGAATGAAGTTAAAATAAAGACTTCTCAAGCTAACAAAAAATGACCTTCACTAAAGGAGAGAGTGTCAGACTGAAAGTAATTGAGCCTAGATGGAAGATCATACAAGACCTTCTTCCTCAACATACAATAAAGAGTCACAAAGATCATAGCTGTTAAACACTGACTTCTAAAATAAGTATAATTTCTAATCTGTAGATTTTTTTTCTTTTTTTTTTTTTGAGACGGAGTCTCGCTCTGTCGCCCAGGCTGGAGTGCAGTGGCCGGATCTCAGCTCACTGCAAGCTCTGCCTCCCGGGTTCACGCCATTCTCCTGCCTCAGCCTCCCGAGTAGCTGGGACTACAGGCGCCCGCCATCTCGCCCGGCTAGTTTTTTGTATTTTTTAGTAGAGACGGGGTTTCGCCATGTTAGCCAGGATAGTCTTGATCTCCTGACCTCGTGATCCGCCCGTCTCGGCCTCCCAAAGTGCTGGGATTACAGACATGAGCCATCGCGCCCGGCCATCTGTAGATGTTTTTAAAAGTGACAATAGATGTAAAATCACAATGTCGTATCATAAGAACAACAGCACATCCTCTCAGGAGGAGAGAATGACAGTGATAGGAGTTAGAGTATTCTAAGGTTCTTACACAGGTGAGGCACACAGTTATAACTTTTTATTGGGATAAACCAACACTAAAACAACAGAAAAAGTATACATGTCTTCCAGTTAACAGAGGGCAGGAAATAAAATGGAGAAAAAAGAACCTTAAGTATTCCGAAACAAAGCAAGAAAAAGAATTAAAAAGATAATGAGAAGGCACTGTTTGAAGAGACTGACAAGGAGTCAAGATGAGAATTGGGAGACAAATTAGAAAGCTATTTCAGCATGAAGAAAAAGGGTCTCAAAACAATACAAATGACTTAAGAAGGGAGTACGGGCAGGGAAGGGTGAAGAACTTTTGTCTTACACCATTTATCTTACAATGAAAAGTTATTTCTTTATTACTTATGACACTCACATACACACACACACACACACACACACACACACACACACACACAGCTACTTCAACTGTCCAGGCAACAAAGATAATTCACAGAAAAGACACAGCACGTGAATTCGTTTCTCACTTGAGTGTCTAGGATTGGACCACCTATTCAAACAAGAGAAGTTGACTTGATGAGAAATTCAGGTATGAAAATCTAAAAATACATTTTAATAGTTAGATATCATGTCTACAATAGAAGCAAGGAAGCCTGGTTTACAGAAATAGAGATATGGGTAATTTGTGCATAGATCTATTACACAGAGAGACTGCAGGGGAATAACCAACAGGTATTCAGGTAAAGGAAGACACCAGGTAAAGGAAGACAAGTTCATTGAGCATTATGGAATAAGCTTCCTCCATCTTAAAATATTTTAGACAACTGCTAATAGGGTGAACAGAAAATCTTTGTTAAAAAAAAAATTTTGAAATACACTGAAAGGAAAGATCTATTAAACGTTTAAATGTATTCATCCTCTAAAAACTTCTCTACATGAAATACAATTTCAGTATTTACATTTGACACTTAATAAATGTAATATTACATTTATTGTATTTAGACACTTGTATACAAACAAAACAATTCAATCTAAAACCATTAACATGAGTCGAGTTTGCCAGTTTTTAGATGTTTATAACACACATTCTAATTTTATAAAAAAGAGCTCTATTTCCAAGCTTTAAAGACAGCTATAAACTATTTCAATTTAAAGTATTAACATGAAATTATTACAGAAGAATACAAAATTAAAAATTCATTTTTGGAACATCTAGAAATTAACCTGACACTAAACAATTTACAGACGTAACTACATTCTAGTATACAGCTCATTAAAGTAGAATTAAAACTATATAGGACAGTCTAACATTAGCAAACAAAGACCACCAAAATTTGTGTTACTGAATGTCTGTGGGTAGGTTAGGAAACATGGTAATTAAGTCATTGAAAATATAGAGTGTGCTATATGCGCTTTGTTAACTCCTCCTGACACTATCCTGTATCACTATACTAGCCCTAACATGTTGATGCTCCTGCATGCACTTTGTGTTAACTACCTCAAGTGCCAAGTAAACACAGTCTTCTGTAATTACTTCAGAAGGGGGAGGAGAGGACTACTGAGAAAAGTCTCAGCACAGAGCCAAAGTATCAGCACAGAGCCACTATCTGTTACTTCAAGACCTGATACCCAAACCATGGCCCAGAAAACAGATACATATTTATACATTCTGCCTGAGCCCAAAGAAAAGCACACTCTACAATTATTCAAATAGATTTATCTTGATGTTACTAAAGACAAACAAGACTTTCAAACTGAAAGAGTAAAAGTTTGCATAATTTCTCCTTTGCAAAGAGAGCTCAAGCTTGTCAGAGTACAGCATATCTTTCTCACCAACTTCCACTATTCCCTGCACTGAATATTCTATCGACTAAATCTGTATTTATCCTACTGATGAAAAACCACCTAGTTATTATTGTTGTTTTCTAACAACTTGGCCGGCCCACTGGGTAAATGAAGTCTACTTTCAACCTGAGTTGACAGGCAGGGACCTTCAACCACAACCAGCTACTTTGAGGGGTAAAAGGAAAAATCATCATCTTGGCACACCTATAACCCATTTATGGCATATCACTGTAACCATAGCAAATGAGTAGGCAAGATTTAGTCAAATTATTCTGATACTCGGACATAAGTCTAGACATAGCCTTACAAACATCTTATGTACTTTTGATAGAAAAGCCAAATCATACTAAGATAAAACTTGGATGTAAAACTCTACGTAAACAAATACACACATTTGAATCAGCACCAGGAACTCCATTTGTATGTAAGCTAGAAACACAAACTCTTATACACTTTCACTTTCCAATATTTTCATGCTGATTATAAATACCTATAACCACTATGAAAAACATCTAAGTAACTAAAATGCAAAACCTGTATGCCAATTTTAAATTGTAAACATAGGAAATCAAAGAATATAATGCAAGAGTATTTATGTAAAGTCTATGCACCATCTGAAATCATATGTAGGTTTTATATGCAAATTTTTCTGGGGAAAGGATCTACAGAACTTTCATGATATTCTCAAAAAAAAAAAAATCAAGTTATTTTTTAGTATCTTTACGGAAATATGTAGCAAACAGAACTTTTCCGTAATTCTGGTCCTACATATGTTTATATATCTACTTCTTTAAACGGTTGATGTAAATTGGCTTCTAAGGGTACCTGACCTATGTTGGCCTCAGACTCCTTCTTGTAAAAACGAGAACAGCACTGTTGCTCTGTCTTTTTCAGAAATGTTGGGCATATTAATTAGTCTGGAGTAGAAAGTTCTCCAGACAATTAGAAGTTTCTAATAAAATGTCAATATAAAATAATTTGATAATGTTATTATGGATATTCCCATGTGTGTCAGCATGGTCTAGAAAGACATTTAAAATTTCAGGCAAAGTAAGTGCCATAAAAAGAATAAGGCTTGTCTTAAAAACACTGATACCCAGATTTTAATTCTCTCAGCTTGTATTCTCTCATTCAGCATTTAGCCTCAATGTGAAATTGCCCACAAAAGCAACTGGAGTAACTATCAACTTCTCAACAGCAAAAGGAAGAAGGCAGTGATCTTGTAAATCTTTAACATTTAGGTTTATATTAAAATATATTTCAATTAAAAGAACAGTAGTTACGTGTACTTTTGGGTTAATGATGATTATACTGAAATTCTCAAGTCAGAATTCCAAGTATCCATTGGAGTTTCCCTAAAGAATATTGCCCATCCTAAAGTGACATGCTGGAAGACTACTATAACAGTCATTCCTTTGAGAACACATGATCATAGTTTTTCTAAGAACAAATTGTTTTCAGAGTAAAATAATTTGTTTTTATGCTACAGAAAGGAACCTAAGAAAAGAAAACTGGTTATGTTCTCCCTGGATGAGACTCTACACATGTATTTCTAAAACTATTCCTAATCGGGATGTCCCCTTCGATCCACCTTTGAAATCCTTAGGTCAGGTTCCTCACAGGCATCCAGCAGCTATCTCCCTCTCCTGTTTCTTTCAACCAAAATCTTATACAATTTCTTGCAACTCTCACTTGATGACAGTTATGACTTGAATATGGCTTTCTCTATGGACCTGGCTTACTGGCACTTGAGGAAACTAGTTCATTAAAAACATACCAAACTCCAAGACCTTCCTAGGCAGGAGCTGTCTTTTTGATTCTTAGGCCTAAGTCATAAGCTTATTGTAATACATTCCCACCAAATGCAGTGGCTCATGCCTGTAATACCAACAGTTTGGGAGGCCAAGAGAGGACTGCTTGAAGCCAGGAGTTTGAAGCCTGTCTGGCCAACGACGTGAGACACCCCCCATCTCTACAAAAAATTTTAAAATTAGCCAGGCGTGGTGGCACACATCTGTGGTTCCAAATGAGGAGGAAGTATCCCTCAATTGAGCCCAGGAGTTTGAGGCTGCGGTGAGCTATGATCATGCCAATGCACTCCAGCCTAGGCAACACAGTGGATGCTATCTCTAAAATAAAAAAGAATACATTCCTAATCAAAGACAAATTATCTTCAAGATAATCAACATAAAACTTTCTCACATTGCTGAAAGGTCAACTCATTTACAAAAAAATGTAAAACATATGAGAAAAGTTTATAAAGCTGCAAGACCTAAATGAAGAATAACTTTACTGACAGACACTTTTAAAACTTAATAAAAATGATAAGATACACCATATTTCTGGAAAGCACTACTTAATACTTTCAATATGCCAATCCCTCCAAATTAATATGGAGTTTTCATACAATGCCAACCAAAATCCCAATACTATCAAATTACCTAGGGTATTTATTAAACCTGAAGTTTTCTGGACCTTTCCCTAAACCTGGAATTGAATCTCTGGGATTCAAGTCAAGGAATCTGTTCAATAAAGCACCCTAGATGAAATTTAAGAATCTCTGCATTACGCCTGTTAGCTACTAATAATCCATCTGAAGGCCATTAACAAAGCAGATATTCATAATGGACTGATTTGATCACTTTTGGGGGTTTTTTCCTTCCTTTTAGGAGACTGGCTAAGGAAGAATGCAACCTGTGGAACCAACAGAACTGGCATCACCTGAGAGCTTGCTGATACTGCAGAAACTCCGGCCCTACCCAGATGTACTAAATGTAAGCAGTTTAATAAATCCCAGGTGATTCATATACTTATTAGAGTTTAAGAAGCACTGTGTTAAGGACTAAGACTCCCCAAAAAATACAATGTTTTAAAAAATTAATACATTTAAAACAGGCCAGAGGCATTCATAGCACTCTTGAACTTCCCTGCTATATCACTAGTCTCTAGGGCCCCTCATCACAACTCTCATGCATAAAGCTGAAATGAAGGCTAAAATGAAGCCACTACCTTTTGACTTTCTTTTATTGCCAGTCACAACATCCTTTCCCCTACTTTATATCCACTTTATTTCCCACAGTAGAACAGTCACATTTTAGAATACCTTTTTTTTTTTAGCAGAACTGAAAAAGATTACACATTTAGTTCTCTACTAATATTACTCTTTCTCCCTTTTTACGTATCAAAACTCCTCCATTCATAAATACAAAGCCTGGATATAGATCACAATCATCCATTTCACAATTTCCTTCTCACCAGAATATCAGGACCCCCAAAAGCATTAAATTTTAGTGAACTCTTATATATTACTGTCCAAATTCAGCATCATGCTAACCTCTCCTTGGGACTCCTTTAAGTGGCCTTATAACTATTAAGTACAAAAATACCTCACCTCTTCCACCAGATTTCCTAAACAGCATCTGCAACTCTCTAACCCATCATCTGTTTTCTCAAATCGCCTTCAATGTTCCCTTCACCCAGTGACCATATTCAGTCACCTCACCTAAACTGCAATTATCTCACAACAGTTAGATAATTAGAGAGCTCTTCCCATGTTCATTTTGTCAAGAAATTTTATTAAGTGTCTGTGAAAGTCTCTGGAACACGTTTTAAATAGGACACCGTATGTGTGAGTCTGTAGTCTATTGAGAGAGAAAGACAAAAAGTTATTATGGCACACACTGCGATAAATGTGAACAAATATAACTGAAGGACAAACGGTTATAATGAAATAATGATGTTTGGAGATACATAATTCAGCATTCTCTCTTCACTTCAACAAGCCCTGAAATTTCATTGTTTTACGAAGTCTTTTTTGATGAGAACTGATTACGTAAGCCAAGAATCTATTGCATACACAGCATCGCCGACCTATTTAACTAAACAGGCAAACACTTAATTCACACACCCTCCAATTCAGTGGCTTATTTATATAATCCCTCTTATGATTAAAGATAAATAGTAAACAAACATCCCATAACTTTATGGCAGCTGGCATGATGGCTCACACCTGTAATCCCAGCACTTTGGGAGGCCGAGGTGGGAGAATCAACTGAGTCCAGTGATTCAAGACCAACCTGGAAAACATAGTGAGACCTCATCTCTATAAAAATTTTAAAAATTAGCCAGGCGCAGTGGCACGCACCTGTAGCCCCAGCCACTCAGGAAGTGGAGGTGGGAGGATCGCTTGAGCCCGGGAGGTCAAAGCTGCAGTGAGCCAAGATCATACTACTGCCATGACAGAGCAAGGATATCTCAAAAGTAAAGGAAAAAAATATATAATTACTACTTTAACACATGCTTAATCTTTTCAAACACTATTAATGCTCAAGTTTAAAAAAATATCTCATTCGATCAGGTTCCCAGCATGAAGTGCATGAATCTCCAATTTACTAGCAGATTGTGTTCTGACAGTTTCTAAGTCTACTTTCGGTATTCAGAGTATTTTCCCACAGAAACAGTCTTGTATGTGATTCTTAGGTTCTCAGGTCTGTTTACAGTTTAATACCAACAGTACTGTAATACCTAATGACGGTCTATTGAAACTTTTCTATGGAAACATTCACTCAAGGTTCCAACTTGAGAGGCCAAGAATGTATCTCATTGCACCCCAGCAACACAGATTTCACTCAGCCTACCAAACTCAGAAAGGGATTCCCCCCAGATCCAAGATACAACCAGTACCCAAAAGTAACTACAAGCAGAGGTCAGGGGATGAGTCTACAAATTTTACAGCAGTTTCTCGCCTTTCTTTGTTCACCTGGCCTTTTGGGAATATGATGAAAGCCATAAGCCCTCTCCCAAGAAAAATGCACATGGATGTCTATGAACCCCAGGCTTATATAACCCCAACTGCAAAGTGCACACTATACACTGTAAACTGTACACTATAGATCAGCACTGTCTAATATGTCCAATATAATATAAGCCACATACAAAATTTTAAATGTTGTAGTAGCTACATTAACAAGGTAAAAAAAACTGTAAAATTAATTTTAATAATACATTTTTGACCCAATATACCCAAAACATCATCATTTCAACATGTAATCAATAGTATAAAAATATTAATAAGGTCTTCTATATTCTTTTCTCATATCAAGGCTTTTATATCCAAGTACATTTTATATGTACTGCATATCTCAAATCAGTGTAGCAACACAAATTTTAAGTACTGGATAGCCACATGTGGCTACTAGCTACTGTATCAGACAGTTTTATTACACTATACATTGTAGACCCAGAGACTCTCAAAGTCTTTTGGCCTCAGGATCCCTTTATATTCCTAAAAATTATCAAAAACCAGAGTGCTTCTGCTTACATGGGTTATATATATCCATATTACATTAGAAATTAAATCTGAAAACGTTTAAACCTCTATTAATTCATTTAAAATAATAAACTCAGAGCATAACATTTTAATAAAAAATAGCTATCTTTTCAAAAGAGAGACCACAGTGGCACTGTTTAACATGCTTGCAAAACTCTAACATTTGGCTTAATAAAAGACTGTTGGATTCTCACACCTACTTTGACAGTAAATCTACGATATGTTGTTTTGGTTGAATGAAGTACATAAAGATAATTCAGTCTCACACAGGTAAGTAGACGAAAAGGTGAAGACTATTTTATAGTCTTTTCAGATAACTATGAATAGTCTATTCTTCTTTGCTATTGTAGCAAAACATAATTAGTACTTCTCAAAGGTTAGTTGTAGTATGGAATCTAAAACCACATCACTGAATTTTTGGCAATTACAATTAAAATCCAGTGGTCAATCTTGTACTTTGTATTTGTAACATCATGTGTTTGGAAAATATAAGTTATACAGATATTCCATTACAGAATTTTTTTTTTAAATCACATTTGTTAATATTTATCACCTATCTCCTCAGAAAGGCTTTTAAATAGGGAACTGTCAAGCTCACAATGGCTGACAACAAGTTTTCTAAAATTCTGATTTTCTTTGAAAGTTCAAATTCCTACATTAATAAGACATGTAATTTGTTTTCCTTGAAGTGACAGGCTCATTTCACCTTTTGAGAAAATGTATGCCAAATATCCAAGTCTAAATGAATAATCATAGTTTGTCACTGTTTCCAGTAAAGATGATATTCTATGAAAAAGGCAGCTACTTCAGCACATAACTCCATCACCCAAGTGCTTTTCCTCAATTATACCATACTGCTTCCTTATGCAGCAAAAGTGCTTTGTGTATATTTCCCATTTTTTCACATAAGATATTAAAAAGGCATAGTAAGCACATGAAAAGATGCTCAAAATGGCCAGTAAGCACATGAAAAGATGCTCAAAATCACTAACCATTAGGAAAGTGTCCATCTTTTATGTTCTTCTATAACAGTATTGTGATTTTCTTCACAGAGGTTCGCACATTTCTCATGAGATAGATAACACTTCACTAGGAAGGCTATTATTAAAAAAAAATTGCCAAGTGTTGGTGAGGCAAGGATGTAGAGAAATTGGAGCCCATGTGCAACGCTGTTGGGAATGTAAAATGGTACAGGAACTGTGAACAACAGTAGGGCAGTTCATCAAAAACATTAAACACAGAATTACCATATGATCCAACAATTCCACTCCTGGATATACACCAAAAAGAAATGAAAGCAGGAACTCAAACGTATACATATTTGTACACCCATATCTACAGCAACCAAAAGGTAGAAACAACCCAAATGCCCACATACAGACAAAATGTGATATGTATGTACAACTGAATATCATTCAGTCTTAAAAAGGAATGAAATTCTGATGTAGCTACAACACAAATGAATACCTTAAAGACATTTTTAAGTAAAATAAGCCAGACACAAAATGCTAAATAATGTTATGATTCCACTTCTATAAGATACCTAGAATAGTCAAATTCATAGAAATGGAAAGTAAATCATGGTTATCAGGGTCTAAAGGAAGAGGGGAAGTGGAAAGTTGGTGTTTGATGGTATGAAGTTTGTTTAAAATGAAAATTTTCTGGAAATAGTGATAATGAACGCACAACAATTTGAATGTACTTGATGCCACTGAACTGTACACTTAAAAATGGTTATTATGGTGAATCTTATGTATATTTTGAAAAAAAAGAAAAGGTACTCAAGGGCCAAGAGTAATGAAATGCTTTTCACTACCCTTGACTAGTGTTAAGGCGCTTGCAGTGTGAATGCCAATACAGTGTAAATGGTAATTGTGTCTTAGCATTATTATGAAAATATATTTTACCTGATGGACCCCCTATCAAAGGGTCTCGAGGATCCTTTCCCTTGGAGTCCACACACTGCACTTTGAGAACCATTACCAAAATCTATTTTTTCAGAAAGGTCAATTAATGAAGGAAGGAAAGAGTAGGAAAGACCACAAAAGTTTTATTTTTGTTTGTTTTGTCTTTTGAAATTAAACAGGGTTACAAGCTGAACAGGATATAAACTGTTCAGGGTATAAACTGGTATACCTTAGCAGGTATAAAAAATATTAAGGAACAAGTGACAATAAGAGAAAAATCAGGTAACTGATGGAAAAAAATGGGAGAGAAAAGATGACCAGGGGCTCAGCCTCCAGCTAAAGTTGGAAGGAGAGACAAATATTAGAGCCAGATGGGAGGGGGGAATGGGTTACATTTTTTAAAATTTATTATTATTATTATTATTGTTATTAGAAACAAGGTCTCACTCTGTCACCCAAGACGGAGTGCAGTGGCACAATCACAGCTCACTGCAGTCTCGAACTCCACCTCGGCCTCCTGAGGTGTAGGCCACCATGCCAGGCTCTACATTTGACTTACGAAAAAGCTCATTTTACTCAGAAAAACATACAGACACTAGATGAATGCTGCTTGATAATGATGGTGATACTTCCATAGTTTGAAATATATTAGAAATATTATCTTTTTTTATTTTTTTGTACTGAGTTTATTTAGGAAGATATAACATATTGACAATATTGAGTCTTCTTAGCTGGTAACATGAAATAGCTCTCCATTTAGACAAGTTTTATTTTATGTTCTTCTAAACAATATTACAAATTTTTTTCACAGAGGTTCTGCACATTTCTCATGAGTTTAGCTCTTAGATGATATATATAGTTTTGCTATTACGAATGGAATTTATTTTCTAATTCATTATTACTGGGATGTAAGAAACTATTAAGCTTTATTTACTTTGTAATTACTACTCTACAAATATTTCTTATAAATCCTAGTTGCTTTTCAATATTCTTTTGAGTTTTATACCTAAACAATAATGCCATTTCCAAATAAGTTTAGTTTAGAAATGTTATCCTTTAATGTTTTAAAATCATAAATCAAGCACCATTCTATTTTAACTTTTTACTTGCCTGTGTATAAAACATGCCAAATGTATCATAAAAGTAATGCCGTGTCATTTTAAGGAAACTGTTTTATAATATCATAGGAATTTATATCACTGTAAAGATTCAGATGTTTTGTATTCCAAGTTTAAGTCTAAAGCATTTTACTGTCATCTAATAGACAAAAACTTAAAAGAACCTGTTTTCTTTTTACTTTGAACACTACACAAATTTACTAGGTAAAACGCAAACAGGGATCTGATATTACAGCACTTCAGATTCCACGCGCCATAACCTTGAACTAAGAACAGAAGAAAAGTGGAGGATAAGAACTTAGCTATATCTCTTCCTCTTTTACCCTCCTCCTTACAGGAGGTCCTCCATGTTGCTATGCTAAATTCAATTGAAGAAGCTAAAGTATTGCACCTTTAAGCTACATACTTTACAGTTCACAAATATATTATTTCATTTATGACTTGTCCTCTCTAGACTGAGAGAACAGACTACCCTGGGAGAAGTTGGAATTTAAACTTTTAAAATTAATCGTGACATCTTAGCTCAAATAACTGCAGCACATGGTTTGACTGCCTTAGGAAAATACAAAGCAGAAAAGTTTTAACTTAGAAACTCAAGCAAAAATGTTTGAGAATACTTCTTCCACCTCATACTCCTCACGCACCCAGGAATACTGCAGCTGCCTTCAGACTATTAAAAGTCCCCAGGTCCCTTAAGCCAGTTCCAAGTACCCACCCCAATCAAAGGACAATGCCCATAAATACAGGAACTATACCTATAGCTACAGGCCAATGCCTATACAGCATAGGAGCTAATTAAAGAGGCCATAAGTAAAAGTACTTGGGCATAAGGAAAAAAATGAAAAAAAAAAAAAAAGAAAGAGGCCATAACTACTAGAAAGAGTGCTGGTCACGAGAACTAAGTTCTACTCTCCACAATCAACACTAATAATGTGACTTTGGGTTCATTCATTACTCCGTTTTCTCATGGTTAAATGAGGGAACTAAATTTGGACAATCACTACAATTATGGGAAATTTACTGAAGCACTAGTATTTTCAAAGAAAGACTATGAGTCCAACAATACCAATTGCGGTTAATATAATACTTAGGATATTTTCCAAAAGAGGCTCTGAGAAGGTCCTATTTTTAATTCAGGTTCTTACACATCGTTCCCTATTATTTCATCTTCTAAAGCAAAAGAAAAAAAGAAAACAAAAATCGTGGAATTGACCTTATACTATCCATAATGGCCCACCATAACTTTTTGAAATACCTTTAGTGTATTTTTTAAAAAATAAAAAAATAAACAGACACTATTCTCAGATGATAACAAATCTGAACTTTGAATCTGTATATAAGGGATTCTCAAGCTAGAAATTTATGGGCATTAGTTACATCCAACCTTGAACACTATGGATTCATATAGCCCTTACAAATGCACTTCCAACATTTCCTATGGATAGGCAAAAAATACCATACACAAACACATATTTTAAAAAATAAAACTCATGGGTTTGCAATATTTCTGAAGTTCCCACTGCACTGAGGTGAAAAACTATAAAATCCTTAACAGCTACCTTCACTTGTTTAGAAATAAAAACAAGTACCAATTTGGGTTGACATCCTTAGAATTTCTCCTTTGGGTTGTATAAACAACATTTTGCTAAAAGATGAAAATTTACCAAAGATTTAGTAATCCAGTTAACTATTCACTAGGATTTAAACTGAGCTGTCTAGATGAGTTAACTATAATACTGTGCTAATGAAACTAAGGATCTATTCCAATTTCAATTTAGGCCTATTAGGTAGACAAAAAAAAAAAATCCTTAGATCCACATTACTGCACGTAACAGTTAACTATCTTACATACTCCTGTTAGTGATGATAGAAGACACCATAAAAAGCCTATGCACAGCTGAGCATACAAACACCCAATCTCTGAAGAAATAATTCAGAATATATGTCCTACTGATCATGAGTCGATAGCAACTTTTTTTTCTATATACGTGTAAAAACATAGGCCATTAACATTCAATGGAAGAGAGTCTGTGATGCAGGCAAGAGAATGAAAAAGTGGGTAATTGCCAGTGATGTATAATCCCACTCCCTAGAAAATAGTCCTGACAAGATTCAGAAAAAAAAAAAAAAAAAAAAAATTACTTAGTAGTAGTATCTTTATGATTCAGAAAGAATAGCAAAACCTAACCACACCACTGACAATCTCATTCAAAAGAGAATACTTACGTAAAAAGTTCCAGGCAGCCCTAACAATGGTCCAACCAGCACAAAGCAAAATAAGTAAATATAACATTTAGGCAAGGGGAAGTAGAGTACTGGAACCCTCTCTTTCAGAAAATGAAAGAATAGTCAAGGGTGGTTTGCTACCTTCTGACCTTTAGGCCAGGCCTACAAATTCCCTAATCTAAAAGCAAACTCAATGTCTTTCTACCTAGAAAATAAGTACCTTCAATATCATACAGTCCAGTTAGAGGAATCCCCAAAGTTAATGCTCACTTGTTTCCCTCCCCAGGAGCCTTAAGGAGATGAGATCCCCTTCTTTTTCCTAATCCCCTCATCCTCTTAGACACCATTCATCCCATTAAGCCTTGGTACTATCCGCCACTCAAGATAAAGCCATACACAGCTGACCATCCCCAAAACTGTTTCTTCTTAAGATCAGTTATCCAAAGCACATACTTTAGACCTACCCAGCTCCCATTCTGTCTAACAGTAGTGGCTAAAGGGAACTCAGGCTAGAACATTTTGAGTCACATCTAATACAAGCAATGCAGTACCCACAAAACAAAGATGTACTATACATATCACCGTAACAGAAATAAAACAGGCTAGCAGTCCAAAAATAAATCTGGTAGTATTTTTTCATCCATCTATTTAAGGTTAGAACTACATTATTACCAAATATCTCTATCTCCTTACTTTAAAATGGACAGAACTTCAAAAACAGGGTCAGCCTTCTCCTAAATATCAACTGAACAGTTTGATATGTCAAGTATGGCTGCTATCCAATTGTTTCATAGTAATTTGCAGCAAGCCCTCTGATTACTTTTCAAAACCGAAACTCAACCTCTTACAGAGGTACTGAATACTCTCACGAATACAGCACTACAAGAGATAAAAGATGAACACAAGGCCAAGCATGGTGCCTCACACCTGTAATCCCAGCACTTTGGGAGGCCAAAGCAAGAAGACTACTTTAGGCCAGGAGTTCAAAACCAGCCTGGATAACAAAACAAGATCCCATCTCTACCAAATATTTTAAAAATAATGAGGGGGAAAAAAGAATGAATACAAGATAAGCTTTAAAAGAATTAAATTTTAAAGTAGAGAAAACTACACATTTTATTAGAATTGAACAAAGCTATTTAAGGTAAGTGCTATATGAGTAACAGTTGCTATGCCGAGCAAGGGAAGGCATAATTACACTTATTTTGTTGTAGATAGAGTTTCAGGAAAAAATAAAGATTGCAAAAAAGTAACTATTTTAAATATATCCTACAAGACCCAATTTTTAACAGAATGGTGGAGGCCAGTATTTGCATTTTGGGCAAACATAACAACATAAGCTAAAAAACAGAAATGGGAAAGTGTGGCAAGGTGGCACATGCCTGTTGTCCCAACTATCTGGGAGGCTGAGGCAACAGGACTGCTTGAGGCCAGTAGCTCAAGGCTGCAGTGAGCTATGATCACACCACTGCACTCCAGCCTAGCCAACAGAATGAGACCTTGTCTCAAAACACACACACATACACACACACACACACACACACACACACACACACAGGCACAAATTGGGTGGCTTATAAGCAATAGTATGTCTTACTGTTATGGAGACTGGAAATCCAAGACCAAGGTGCTGGCAAATTCAGTGTCTGGTAAGGGCTTGTTTCCTCATAGATGGCCATCTTCTAACTCTAACCTCATGTAGTGGAAGGGATAAGGGATCTCTCTGGGGCCTCTTTTATAAGGGCATTAATTCCATTCATGAAGGCTCTCATGACCTAAACACTTCCCAAGGGCCCCATCACTAAATATCATCACCTGGGGGGTTGGGATTTCAACATATGAATTGGGGGAGGAGTCACAAACATTCAGACGATAGCAGAAAGCTGGAGAGAAGTGCAGAAAATATCAAGCATATGAGTGTAATACACATAGGGAGTAAGAGTGAGAGATTAAGGCTAGAGAGGTGGGTTGGAGGTCACACTGCAGAGGGTCCTGAATCCTAGAGTAATGACTGTACTTTACTTGGTTAGGCAAATAAGAGAGTGACATGAGCATAAGTCCATTTTAGGAAGAATAAGCTGGAAGGAATACAAGAACTGGTTTGGCAAGGAAAAAGTCTGAAAGAACAGTCCAAATGCTAATGTAATTCTCTAAATGAGATGTATTAAGGACCCAAATTAGGGCTGACAGCATTGGAAACAAAAAGTACCCAATTTCCCACACATATCATGGGTAAACTTTCTATCTGCAAACTTAATTGGAGAAAGTACTGTCACACCTCCTCCTCATATATTCTTTTTGAATAAAAAGGTTTTGTTACTTTCTAATACTCTCTAAAATACATATATTGTGTATGAGTCTCTTAGAAAACACAATCAAGATAGTAAAATAAGCAATTAAGGTGGCATGCCCACTGAAACTAAATAGTATTCTGAAATGTCACACAATTTAATTTGAGTTTCTACCCAGATCTCAAGGAGTAGCATGTAAGGCAACTTCTTAGAAAAGACCTTTTCCAATGATTAAAAAATAATTTTAGGCCTGGCACAGTGGCTCATGCCTGTAATCCCAGCACTTTGGGAAGCCGAGGTGGGCAGATCACCTGAGGTCAGAAGTTAGAGACCAGCCTGGCCAACATGGTGAAACCCCATCTCTACTAAAATACAAAATTAGCCAGGTGTGGTGGCAAGAACCTGTACTCCCAGCTACTTGGGAGGCTGAGGCAGGAGAATCGCTTGAACCCAGGAGGCAGAGGTTGCAGTGAACCAAGATTGAACCACTGCACTCCAGCCTGGGCAACAGTTGAGCAAGACTCCATCTTGAAAAAAATAAAATAAAATAAAATAATTTTATACTTTAGGATT
>NW_016806447.1:1660099-1661786 GCF_001698545.2 Rhinopithecus bieti
AGTATTCTGAAATGTCACACAATTTAATTTGAGTTTCTACCCAGATCTCAAGGAGTAGCATGTAAGGCAACTTCTTAGAAAAGACCTTTTTCCAATGATTAAAAAATAATTTTAGGCCTGGCACAGTGGCTCATGCCTGTAATCCCAGCACTTTGGGAAGCCGAGGTGGGCAGATCACCTGAGGTCAGAAGTTCGAGACCAGCCTGGCCAACATGGTGAAACCCCATCTCTACTAAAAATACAAAAATTAGCCAGGTGTGGTGGCATGCACCTGTAGTCCCAGCTACTTGGGAGGCTGAGGCAGGAGAATCGCTTGAACCCAGGAGGCAGAGGTTGCAGTGAACCAAGATTGAACCACTGCACTCCAGCCTGGGCAACAGTTGAGCAAGACTCCATCTTGAAAAAAATAAAATAAAATAAAAATAATTTTATACTTTAGGATTAAAAAATAAATTGCCATTCCATTGTAAAGTCTGTCAAAGAACTCAAATTGTATAACGACCAAACACAATCCTTTCATTATGGTCTCAATCCTGAAATTGTTCATTGCTATTCTTCCCTATCCCAAGCTCCTCACTTATCGAAAACAGCAGTAAAAATCAGTTATATAGACAGAATCCAAGAATACTAAAATGGAAGAGGATGTTACAAACTCATTTTATCCACTTCATTTTTTTCTTGAGGAAACTGAAGTCAAAACGTCACAGGGATTATCAGCTGGTATTTTTCCCCCTGACAGATGCGTCCAAGAAGGCACTATTTCAAAGATAATTAAAAATGTTAAAATGGGCAAACTAGTAGCAACAATCATTCTATATTTTTAAATAATACTTACTGCAAAACGCCTCTAATGTTACTGCAATTCTACAAGACTAGGATAAACCAAAAACAAAGTCCCTCTGTAGAAAAGGCCTTACAACCACTTTCCTGCAGAGAGAGACTTTTGAAACAGTTAGCAGATATGTGCTGACTGACCTCATTTGTAAAGCTGATACACATAGACAAAGAATCTCCAAATTAACTAAGTGCCTAACTATTTAAAACAGCTCAGTCATTAACTACTCAACTTCCCAACTTAGTCTCCTAAAAATAGCAAGCTGTAGGTAGATGAATGGTTCACCAGATGCATGCAATACAAAACTAAGGAATAAACAGTCCCAATCCCTTGGAGATGAAATATTATACCCGACCACTAGAAAAGTGTGGCAGCTTTGAAATGGTAGTTCAGGACTCTTAATTTTGGAACGCCAAGTCAAGGCTTTAATCATTTTGATAGCTACCAAATGAGCTCTAATAGATGTATATGAAACTATTTCAAGTTTTGACAAAAAAATAGGAGGGAAATGGTGAAAGAAAACCAAGATAATATACAAGATCAGAAAGAGCACTATAGAAGACTCAGGATCAACATAAGGACATCCATCTCACCTTCTAGTATGTTCTCTAACATTAACAACATCAAGGACCTTTTCCAAGTTTCCCTCCTGTGCACCCCATGATCAAACATACTAACAAATATTAATTCATTTTTATTATTTTTAAAATATCAAAGACATAGCCTTTTCAATCTGCTCAGCATGAGAATGTCAGTATTAACCACAATAGTTGACTACAGCCTAAAAGCAAAGATATTCGGCAGGTTTGTACAATTTAGCACTTTTATTTTATTTATTTATATATATATATA
>NW_016806447.1:1661933-1692802 GCF_001698545.2 Rhinopithecus bieti
AGCTGGGACTACAGGTATATGCCACCATGCCTGGCTAATTTGTGTGTGTGTGTGTGTGTATATATATATATATATATATATTTTTTTTTTTTTTCTTTTGAGACAGTGTCTTGCTCTGTCACCCAGGCTGGAGTGCAATGGCTCTATCTCACCACACTGTAACCGCTGCCTCCCAGGCTCAAGGGATTCTCCTGCCTCAGCCTCCTGAGTAGTTGTTATTACAGGCACGTGCCACTATGCCTAATATTTGTACTTTTAGTAGAGGCAGGGTTTCACCCTGTTGGCCAGTCTGGTCTTGAACTCCTGGCCTCAAGTGATCTACCTTTCTCAGCCTCCCAAAGTGCTGGGATTACATGAGTGAGCCACCATGCCCATCCTGTACAATTTAGCTCCTTCACTGGAGATAAATGCACTATAAATTTCCACTATTTTTTTGGAATACTGAAAATTTAGAATTGTTTTAGTGTCAGTAGCTTGTCCTTGAATAAAACTACTACCTCTAGAGGAAATACATCAATGGACAATCAAAATTACATCCTAGGAGCTATCACTACAATAATAACATAATCCAAAAGAGAACCATTTGTTAATAATGTTGTATATAGTGTCCTTTGTTGCAAATAATTTCCATTTTATTGTGAAATCATATGCTACTATATAGGTCAAAATTTTATACAGCTGACTGAAACTTGAAAATTCAATATGGCTGAGGGACACATAATTATCTAACAAACTATTCAGATATTTTGCAAACATAAATGTGATACTTATTCAGGATAAACGTGACACCAAATATATAATCAAGTCACTACAATTTCCAAATCAGATTTCACTGAAAGCTTATAACTAAATCTGAACTTAAAAGTTCACTCATATTTATGAAAAGATTTGTCAATGCACTGTTAGGTACTGTCACACATTATCTTCTCTAATCTTCATAATAGATATTAACTCCTTGTTTCAGAATAGGAAACAATGTTTTCTAAGAGCTTAATTAAACAACAATAAAAAAGGTGCTGAGTAAGTACTACTGGACAACTGAAGGCACAGGTGAATAGACCTTGGTTCTACTCTCAAAAAGATCAGCACCCAAAAAAAGCTGCCAAAAATCAACCACAAAATGTAAAACAATTTCACAATTGCACGTAACATACTTTTTTAAAACTCAGCCACCTTTGTAGGATAAATAAAATATAACGTCAATAAAGCAAGATAACTACAAGGGGCATCTGGGTTTTTTTTCTTTCTTTCTTTCTTTCCTGTTTCAAGTTGCCTAGTGAAACTACACTGCCTTAACCGCTGTTAGTCTTCACCAAACTAAAAAGTTCAGAGCCCTCTGGCCTAAGTACAAAACGTCTGATAGTCCAGTAAACAGCCCTCCATGGGTGCTCTTCAATTTGCAAATTAGGCCTTAAATTCTACTGAAGATCATCATCTGATTAAAAAGAAAAAAGAAAAAGAAAAGTCAAATATCATTTCCTTTGAGAAGTAGCTGAATGTTTACAGTATGGCCAACTTGTGTGATACAATATCAATTAAAACAGAGTCTGTCTATCTGGTAGTGGAGGTGACAGAGGAACAGTAGTTAACAACCTTAGTGTTTCTGGGTGCTTACATAATTCCATCTCAAGACAGGTTAAAAGTGACAAGAGAGGAAAAAGCAAATAGTTACAAGCGTCTACACAAAGGAGGAAGTGATGACAACCAGTACTTAGGAAACAGGGATTACAAAGGCGAAGGCAGAGTGCTAGGCAAGTACAAGATTCAGTTACGGACCAACAGGGAGTGGAGCACATTGCGCCAGGCGCAAAGAGTATTCACCCAGCAAATAATTACAGGTAAGCTTTTAAAGATAAGAAGTGAGCAGGAATAACTGTGAATGCCAGGTCAAAAAATGTGATCAAGTAAGATAACTTTGCAGCAACACAACTGTTCACTCCCTTCCCTTCTTGAAATACTCTCAAGTTTCCAGGTATCAGAGTGTCCTGGTATTCCTCATACCTCTCTAGCACCTTCTTCTCAGTCTTCTTCACCCGCTCTAAATCAGTGGTACTCAACGAGTGGTTCCTGAACCAGCAGCATCTGTATCACTGAAAGAGTGGGCCTCACTCAGACATAATCAAAAGTTGGGGACCAGGCTCAGCACTTTGTGTTTTACCAAATCCTCTGAATGTTTACAATGAACACTAATGTCAGAGACAGATGCACTAGAGGAGTCCTTCAATGAGCACCTTCTCATTCCTACACTCTCCCTAAATCCATCCTCTCCCAGGGCTTTAAATAACAGCCAGGGGTTCACTCATCAATCAGAAGTACCATCTCTAAGCCCAAACACCTTTGCTGAGTTCCAGACCACATACCCAACTTCCCACTTGATATTTCCTCTCAGATATCTCATCCAAACACGTCTCTAAACATGTCTGGAACTACAGGCTGTCCTCCAAACACCTCAAAAAAATAAAATAAAAAATCTGTTCCTTCCTTATGTTCACAAATGGTACTTTCACCTGAGAGATTCATAAGCAAGTCATTCCTAACACTTCCTATGACCACCACAAGGTCTTCCCATTTAAGCACTATAATCTTCATCTCCACTGTCACCATCCTAACCTTATAATTTGTATACCTCTCTACACAGCAATCAGCATGATCTTGTAAAAATACAAATCAGAGCATGTCAGTGCCCCAATTCAAATCCTTCAACAGCTTCCCGCTGCATTTCAGATAAAACCTAAACTCCTCAGCATGGTATACTAAGCCCCGGACCCTGGTTACCTTGCCAACATCATCTTGGATCTCTCTTACATGTGATTTATTCACTGTAGTCCACAGCTCTGAGCATATTTCAGTTTCTGAAACTTCCTTCCCTCACATAGAGACTTCAGTCTTCATGACATACTTCAAGTCACCCCGACCTCACACCTCTGTTTTTACCTAACTTTTTTCATCCTTCAGGTTTCTGCTGAAAGATGAAAAAGGCCTTCCTTGACCCCCCAAACTGAATTGTCTCATAAAACCCTGCGCATTGTCTTCACAACACATATCAAAAATTTTAACTACAGTAACTTGGTGATTTTCGTTTGCTTGTTTAGCGTTTATCTTCCACACTAATCTGTAAGTTTCATAGGCCAAAAGAATACCTCCACTATTGTCCTCTGCTATGTTAAGTAGCACCTAGCAGTGCTTAGCACACAAAAGGCATTTAAGGAAGTTGTGTAGTAGTTAACAGTTGTTGATATTTTTATTCGATTCTCCCCTTCTTTCTATCCTCTCTGTCTTCTCTTGGGAATGTTAACTTAGAAGTTACTGGGCAGCCACAGATTGTTTCTGCAAATGAGATACAACGCTTAAATCTATCATTTCCCTACTAATTTACAGTGCAAAAGCAGATGTATAGTACAACCTTCCTGAAAAATTAACAATGAGAACTGGCTAATACTTAGCTTATCTAAGCATTTAACTCTAAGAGAAATACCGAGCTATTTTTAAAGAACCCTATGGTAAATTCCTGGCCTCCAATTACTACCAAGCCAATAACCCCCAACATTCATCTCAGTAAATCTCACCCACATCACCATATTCACACTATCATTCCTATCCAGCCCCCATAACCTCGTGATTACATTATCTCAACAAGTTATCTCTGCTCTCCCAGTCTCAACAACCCATTTTAGGTCCCCTTTGTACCAAGGACATTTAGAGAAAACAGTGTCCCCTACTCAAAAACCAACTTATTATCAATCAGTACTAAATTCCTCAGACTAGCACCAAAGGCTTGTTATGCAAAGGTGATGCATGTGGTCAGCAAGCCAATACTAGGTTTTAGTAAAAACCTGGAAGGTTACATTGAATTAATTATATGAGCCTGACAATTTGTCACTGTTTGAAGCTAAAACCAACATATGGCTCTCCCTCATTTCTACAGACCAAAGTTGGGATCTGCTTAGCACAGACTCCTAAACTAAACAGTTTTTGAGAAAAAAAACATGAACTGCCTCACTATGCTATCAGTCCTTCCAACTTTGAGGAGGAACTAAAAGGTGCAAGTCCTATTTTCAGACATTTATGTGCTTGACTACAAAGATATGATGCAAAGTATATATAATGTTTCAGAGAGAAAACTTGTTAACAGTTTAGTTATAACATACAACCTACCCCTGAGAATATGCTTTTTAAATTATAGACATAAAATGTGTATATACATATCTACCTATAACAATGGTTGCTCCTCATTAGTTGGGGATACTATATTTGCAAATTCATCTACTCACTAACATTTGTACCCCCAAAATCATTACTCATAGCACTTCCACTGTCATTTGCAGACATGTGCACAATTGTGAAAAATGTGAGTCTACTGATGTGCAATGCACATTCTTGCTTCAGCTTACATACTGTAAACAAATGTCCTTTTCATGGTCTATTTAGTGCCATGTTTTCTCATTTTGTGCTTGCTGTTGGTGATTTCACTGTTGAAAACAGTCCCCAAACATAGTGCTAAAGTGCTGTCTAGTGTTCAAGGAACAAAGACTACAGAGAAAATACAAATGTTAGATAATCTTCATTGAGGCATGAATTACAGAGCTGTTGGCCATGATTTCAATGTTAATAAATCAACCAAATATATTAAATAAGGTGCGTTTTAGGCTGCAACACACATAAAACAAGGTTGTATCTTAATCAGTTGACAAAAATGTTGTGACCAGAGGCTTTCAGGAATCTAATACTGTAGTAGGAGCCGTGCTTCAGTATTTGCTAAACCAGTTTTCACAGTGACTTTTTGGAACGTAACTAATTATATACAAATAACAAGAGAGATGGACTGATTTATTGAAAAGACACTGCAGAGGTCATTATAAGTAAGCTACCAATATTTGCAGGAGCATGGCAAAAACACTTCAGGGCACAGCATCTACCGGGTCTTCCCAACTCTGTTTAAACAACTTTGGGCCAAAGCAAAAAATGCAAAACCTACCAAGTTTGTGCTTTGGTCTGACTTAGCTTCTACCACTTTTCCTACTCAGTGGTATGCCTCTCCCCAAATCAAATACTCTTAAATTTCAATGCATTTTCACAAGCACATGGCCCAATCTAATAATCAGGCAGATCCACCAATTATTGATTAATCAAACTTAAATGCGAACTAGACTTGTGCTTAAACATCTTGTCTAAATTGTGGCACTATTTGGAAGGGAGAGGGGATATTAAGCATCTGAAATAAAAACAGACTGGCCAGGATCAAAAAGTAAACTGATTATACATAGACAATTCCAGTTGTGTGGGTGATGGAGACAGAAAAAACATACAAGGAAAGAAAAGCTAGGCCTTGGCCTCCCTTCCAAGAAATTAAAGCTGGGGTGTGGGATAGAGAAGTTTCATCTTCCAAAAGGATTTCTTCAACCCTTGCTTCCTCCTAGCATTTGATTATTGATTTTTCAAAAGAAATGATACATTTATGGCCAAAGTCAGTGGAACACTCTAACAGTGACATTAGCGCTTGAAATAAAGTTTTATTCTTCGCTGTGGTTGAACAAACTCTCCTTTTGAAATTCATCTTTATTTTTTATTTTCCAAAATTATTTTTTATTGAAAATGGCTTGCTTAGGGTGGTGATAAGATATGCTTAGGGTAGTGAGTGATACCAGTTACAAATTCAAAACCTAGTTTGTGAAATGTCAACATTTTTTTTTCTATTAAATAAAACACCCTTTTGGGATCTGGTGGAATGAACTGAGTGTAACACTACTCAAGCTACACTTCAATTAGTTATTAAAACTATTCGAAGACAGAATATGGCATTTGAGTTAATAGCCATGTGTTTTTAAAACCTACAACACAATCTAAACCAACAATTGAAATTCATGTGTAATAAAGAGCTAGAAAACTTCATAGTATAGTAAATCTTTAATAAATACCACTCACCACATATTCATTCTTCTGAAAAACTAAGGATCCTCCTCCCACCTCTCCAAGTTTCGGCTAAGATCATTATTCTGAGCAATGGTTCACGAAACAATATGTACAACTCAATAATTCACGATTTCTTTCTCTTTCAAATATTTAATACAAAAATATTCAGGTTTTTTCCCTTGTGCTAATGTACTGTTGTTTATAGCATTTCAAAAAATACAAGCAAAATCTCAGTCTACTGTTTTCAAACCACATCAACGTCTAACTCTCGGAGAACTTAATCCACTCTTCGATTTCTTTTATCTTAACCATAGAACTTAAAAGGGCCATTTATCAACAAAAGTATTTCTTTTAAAGAGTTTATTTTGTAATGTCATTTTGCAATTAAAACTCAAAGGCCAATGAAGCATGAAGCACACAGGGCAAGTATTTTCTACAAGGCAATTATGCCAGAAATACAAAACTAAATTCTAAGTTTTTCTTTTAAAATGGAGTAAACTTTTTTTGTAAGTAGACTTCTACCTGCCGTCATAACCTGTTCCAGGTCATGAAGGACCGACCACAAAACTTCGCAAACGAAAGTTAACCTGCTTTCATATCACCTTTTAAACTACTATCAGAGAGACATACCGGGAGGGCATGAATAGCACCTTGTCCAACACAAATGGGCTTCAAGTTTACCTGCTTCTCAGTGCAACCTACTAACTGAATTTAGAGCAAAGGATCACCTCCCACACGCACACATGCACACAAATACATTGTTTTTCAACATATGACTGAGCTGCTGCAAACCCGAGCTTGACACCAGGGGCTGCAGGGTCCTATGCCCTGCAGCGCGGGTGGAGGCTCAGCTGAAGAGGCCAACGCATGACACTCCTCTGAGCCACAGCTGGCAGAACAGAGCTTCAATCCTGCTCGATCTGACCCTCTAATGAGTCACTGGCCCAATCACAACACCAACCCACTTCCTAGAGCGTCTTCTATCTATTTTCTCGCGTCAAAAAGCACTGAAAATGATTTAAACTAGGCGTGAGATAACTGTGCACCGGCCAGATCAGCCAGCGGCAAGAAAAGCCAGCTTAAGAGAGAAAGCCCGAGTCACTCTTTTAAGAGCCCCCGCTGGCCCGGCAGCGGAGGAACAACGGGGTATAAAAGTCAGTTCGGAGGGCGATGACCCGGAGAAGCCGCCGCCACACCCCAACCCTCCCTCACCTGCCTGTCCGAGCCTCCCCGGACGCCCGTACCTTCGGCCAGCGACTCTTCCAGGGTGACCTGGTGGCGGCCGACCGCGAACACCCGGACCCCACGGACCCCCGACAGCAAGCCGAGTCCGCACCCGCGCCGGCCCGCAGCCGCCACCCGCGCCCGCTTCCGCCCCGCGCGGCGCGCCTCCGACTTGGGCACTCCCCGAGAGAACTGCTTCCATCGGTCCCGCCGCGCGTGGCTCGGACCGGACGCAGCGAGCGCGCAAGGGCAGGGAGAGAAAGCAGTCCCTGGCCCCGCGGCGCGCAGGCCGGCGCTCCGCAAGGGTCGCGCCCCGCTGGCGGCCTCAGAGCGGTCGCTGCCGCGCGCGGCCCGCCAAACCACATCTGCTGCCGCTCCCCAAGCCACGCCCGGGCCCCCGCGCCCCGCTCCCGAGGCTCCGCTGCACGCTGCCAGCTCCCGCAGCAGGGCGTGGGCGAGGGCCGGGACGGGGGCGGGGCGCGAGGGGCGGGTCCGAGTGCAGGGGCGACGCCACCGCCTCCGCAAGTGCCCCGGGCGCCCCGCCGCCTCGCTAAGCGCCTGGAGCTCAAGCCGGGGTAGAGGGAGACAGCGAAGGAGGCGGGGCGGCCGGCCCCTCCAGGGAGTGGGCTGGACGTCTCTGGCTGCAAACCCGCAGTACCGCAGCCCGTCGCGCTGCCGCCGCCCCAGCCGGACCGAGCCGCCCGCCACTCGTGGCCGTTGGAGGGGGTGGGGGGCGCTGCTGCCTACCGCTCACAGAGGCCTGGCGCCTCGCGCAGGCGCGCTGCCCGCGCCGCCGGAAGTGACGGTTCCGGCTCTTGTCACGTGGAGGGGGACCAAGGGAGGTGATTTGTGGGGGTTGGGGACTAGGGCAAAGTCGGGGGTCCCTGGTCCGGGGTTGCGCTGGGAGGGTACTGACCAGGCCCGACTTCGAGCAGGGAGGTGGCCCGGGGACTGGCTCCCGCGCTAGTCACGCACTCAGGTCCGTCATGTCGGCTAGGAGTCGCTATGTCACTCTAGGGGCTTAAAAATGCCGCCAACAACTTTACCCATGCTAAGGAACTTCTCGCTTCGTTGCTTAGCCAGTTTTCCAGGCCTTCTCCCTTGAGAATCTCCTTCCGCTCGCCCACCCTGAGCGTGGGAGGTGGGAGCAGGACGAAACTGGAGTGGTTTCCAGTAACTGGACTTCTAAAGCCGACTCGGTGTCGTCGCGTTCTGTAGCGGACGCTTGTGCTGGGAAGCGTTTTGCAGTTTATAAATTACTTAGGAGTACTTTAAACATCTCACTCCTGGTGTACGACAGCCTTGTGGGGGTATTCAGAGCAGGTATTAAGGCCGTTTTACAGACCATTTATCACCCTTCGCTAAAACTTAACGGAGTCGCCCAAGGTCACGCAGCTGGCTCGCGGTAACTGGGGACCATTCTTTGATTCATAATATTCTACTTTTGGCCACCCTGAAGAAGTAGGTTAGGGTCAGATCGTTGACAAACGGGCAAATCTAGGGCTATTTGAAAGCAAAAGCGACCACTGCGTCCCTCTCTTAAAGAGATTTGCACCCCCTGCCAAAAAAAAAAAAAAAGCCCCGTTGCATCAATTTTATAAACTTCAGGAGTCTCTTGACTGCAGGGTGAAGCAGCAAAATAAATACGGGAGTAAACGTTCAGGAGTGGTAGGGAATGGCAAACTGTAGGGCCTGTGTAAAGAGAGCAGCCAATTCTGAGCTCCAGCCTACTTTTCCACAAAAGAAGATAGGCACACACACTGTGCCCAGAAGTTAGTTTCTTAAGAGAACCAAAAACCTGGAACTTTTTTCTAATGTGGCATTTCCCTAATTTTTAAAATATAGACCAAATAAATTGTATCTGCAGGACTGCAGGATGCACCTTCTATGAAAGTAGGTGAATGTGGTTCAATCCCCACCCCTATTTCTTTATTTTTAACGAGATAACGGTTAGAAACATTAGAAAATGTGCTTAGACAAAAACTTTGAACTTAAAATCCTTGTTCTTTCTTCTCTGCTATTTGAAGAGAAACTATTTCTGCCAACACTGAAACAGTGCTCTGGATTTAGGCATTTCTGCTACATAACCCACTAAACTAAAATTCTTCATCCAGAGACCTGACCTTTAAAGTAGATTCCAGCTCAATGGAAGTGAGATTATATGTCAGATGATTGATGTGGTGTGGCAGTTGGGGATTTCCATTTAGAAACAAGCTGACCACTTTCGTTGCTGTGGGCTTCATCGTGGAGTCTCATTCCTCCATTTGAATTGTTTTGAATTTTTTTTAAGCAGAATAGTGGAGAGATTAAGTCATTTCATGCAGTTCAAAACTGGAGTCAGACAAACATACAAAGTTTGGGCCTGATATAACTTCACCTGATCACAACAAACCTGCTATAATAAGTTTCAAACTTAGTTTACAAGGATCACTTGAGGCCAGGAGTTCAAAACCAGCATGGTCAACATAACAAGACCTCATCTCTTTAAAAAAAAAAAAAAATTGTAAATTAGCCAGATGTGGTGGTGGTGCACCTGTAAACCCAGCTACTCAGGAGACAGAGGCAGGAGGATCGCTTGAACCAAGGGGTTCAAGGCTGCAGTGTGCTATGATGGCACTGCTACACTCCAGGCTGGGTGTCTCTTAAAAACAAAAAGTTTGACCAGTCGAAGTGGCTTACGCCTATAATCCCAGCACTTTGGGAAGCCGAAGTGGGTGAATTGCTTGAACTCAGGAGTTCAAGACCAACCTGGGCAACATGGTGAGACCTCCCATCTCTACCAAAAACACAAAAATTAGCTGGACGTGGCAGGGTGGTGCAGGCCTGTGGTCCCTGCTACTTGGGAGGCTGAGGTGGGAGGATCACTGAAACCAAGGAAGTTGAGGCTGCAGTGAGCCATGATAGCACCAACTGCACTCCAGCCTGGATGACAGAGAAAGACCCTGTCTCTAAGTAGATAAATAAGTCAATTTACAATTAATGTGGTAAAGATTACTTGTATGTACCAATGTAACTTGACTTTTGATATTAAAATGTATAATTATAATAACTGTATAATTAAATGTGTAATAATGTATAGACCCCCTCTGAACGATGAGGGTAACACCAAGCAATATGTTCTTTGATTTTTTCACCAAGCATGTGACAAAATTTGGATATCATCCCATCTTTATAGTACACTAATGTCACAATATTCTGTAACACCCAGTAACAAACATATAACTTAAAAATGCAAAGACTACTAATAATCAAAAACATTAGCAAGATGTGGTAGTGCAGACCTATGGTCCCAGCTACTCAGGAGGCTTAGGCAGGAGGATCGTTTGAGCCCAGGAGGTTGAAATTTTGGTGAGCTGTGATCACACCACTGCACTCCAGCCTGAGTGACAGAGCAAGACCCTGTCTCAAAAAAAAAGCAAAAATATTGTAGAGTATTTCCCCCCCTTATCCAGGAAGGATACATTCCAAGACTCCCAGTAGACGCCTGAAAGTGAGGATAGTAACCAAACCATGTATATATAATGTTTTTTCCTGTATATACATACCTTTGATAAGGTTCAGGGTTTAAATTAGGTACAGTAAGAGGTTAACAATAATAAATTAGAACAATTATAACAATATAACAATTTCATGGATGGAAGATTCATTTTTACTGTAGATCTTAGCAACCTCAGCATATGATTTTTTTTTTTTTAATTAAGTTGAGAACTTCACCTTTTCATTTAAGGAAAGCACTTTATGGCTTCTCTTTGGCATATTCGAATTGCCAGCATCATTATGCTTGCACTTGGAGCCATTAGTAAGTAAAATAAGGGTTCCTTGAACACAAGCACTGTGACAATGGATCTGAAAACTGGGAAGGCTGCTAAGTGACTAACAGGCAGAGAGTGTAGACAGATATACTGGGCAAAGGGATGATTCACCTACCAATCAGGCTACTCAGAACAGCATGCAATTTAAAATTTACCAATTCATTTTTCTGGAATTTTCTATTTAATATTTTCAGACCATTGTTGACCACAGGTAACTGAAACTGAGGAAAGCGAAACTGTGGGGCTGGGGGATTACTATGTTACTAATAACAAGAAGGCCAAACATTTACAAACACTTTTACTACCAAAAGATGTTAACATCTATTGTTAAATCATATTCTTCTAGCAAATTTGTGAAATAAAATGTGTAACCTGAAATCAATTTTAGGCAGAAATTGAGATATTAAGGGCAGGCTGTAACCAGCAGAAAACTATATTGAAATTTCTCATCTTTCAGATTTTTTTCAGAAAATTTTATAGCCATGTTACTTTCTTACTCCTTAAATTTATTTACTGGCTTATAGTAGATTAAGCATTGTAAAGACTTTCGTATTAATGAATCATGCAATTCTTGGACATAACAAAATGCTTTTCATGAGTTAAAAACCTTCGTAATACACTGGCTAGTGTTTAGAACAAACTAAAATGCTATGATGTGATCTGAAAGTTCGAGAGGTACAAATACAGAAGTCAAATCCCAGACCCCAAAACAAACTTTTTTATCAACATGCAATATTAAACATGTAGTGTCTTTTCTAATTAATATTAGACTATTAAAATCTGTGCTTATGATTTTAAGAGGTTCCATACATTTTGACCTTTAACATTTTAATGAGTCAACATAATAGAATATTTCTTTAAATAAATAGATATTTTCCAAATATTCGTGTGTGTGTGTGTGTGTGTGTGTGTGTGTGTGTGTGTGTGTGGTTACAGTCTGATGATCTTCCCCAGCATATACTGCAAGGATTACTGAACTTAGTTGCATGACAGTATATATACTCAGAGTGCCCTAATCATCATTATTTGGATTTGAAGGCGAAAAGAATGGGCTCAGTGGTTCAGAGCGAGAAATTTTAGTGAATACAAAGATGTCGGAAATCCAGGCTTGGTAGCTTAGGCCTGTAATCCCAGCACTTTGGGACGCCAAGGCAGGAGGATTGCTTGAGCCCAGGAGTTCAAGACCAGCCTGGGCAATATAATGAAACCCATCTCGACAAAAAAAAAATTTAAAAATTAGCTGAGCGCAGTGGCACATGCCTGCAGTCCCAGCTACTCGGGAGGCTGAGGTGGATCACTTAAGCCCAGAAGGTGGAGGTTGCAGGGAGCCGAGATCACACCACTGCACCATTGTTAATGTTGAAAAATGAAATGTTTCCAATGTCTATATCCAGGAAAACTCTCTTGTGTATTTGGCGTTCCATGCAGAAGGCAGTCTGAGGCATTGTGTTGGTGGAGACGTAACTTCTGTTTCTCTTAGTTACAGTTGAAATTCCAAGTTCTATAAACAGTTGTAACGTTTCTTGTTGGCAAAGAGAGTTTTTTTTTTTTTTTTTTTTTTTTTTTTTTTTGCCAATATACAGATGCCATTCTTTGCATGTTCCCAACCACCTCCCAGTAGTAGTGACCAGGTGAATCAAGATGAGCCCAGTGCACAAACTAATCTTTCAATGCACTTTTTGGGCACTCTTCAGGTCATCAGAAATGATGAGATTATTTCTGTGTCACCATCTCAGGTCATATCCAGTTTTCTGGTTTATTATTAAAGATATACAACTCAGGAACAGATGTGTAGATGAGATGCATAGGGCAAGGTACAGGAAGTGGTAGTGCACAGAGCATCCATACCTTCTCCAGGTGTACCACCCTCCCACCACCTTGATGTGTTTATCAACACAAAAGCACCATCTTCTAATTTTACACTCATTATTAGACCATGGAAGAACATCCGATGTGGCTTTCTGTTTGAAAATGAAATTTCTACCAAAAAAAAAAAAAAGTAGATATGTAGATTCTGGCCATCCTAAACAATGGCATTGAGGTGACTTACAGTCAAAACACAGATGTAGAATAGTTTGAGAAAAGTAAAAGAATTATAATTTAATTTCAATTTGTTTTAGATATATCAATCATATATTTATAGCTGTATGACTATGAAAATAGATGGAAAGTTGCCATATAATGAAGACTCTTTTTAAAAAAAAAATAGATTGCTTCCCTTTACACATTTCATGTTACACATTTCTGATAAAGTCAGTACATGATCGTAGCTAACTGCAGGATTCTGAGATTCTTAAACGGGAAGAATTTTGACAATGAGGGAAGAAAGAGTGATTGCTACATTTTGTCTTCTGCTGGAAAATTATAACCTAACCCCCATGTATTTTGCATTAAGGTGGCTCTCAAAGACCTATGAGAAGTGAGAAAGACTGACACAGATTAAATAAATGTCCTTATCCCAAAAGGCTTATTCCACTGCCACAGTGACCTTCATAAGTCATCTCTCCCAATACCTGATTAATCATTTTTCCTCATAAGTCAGTGTTTTCCTTTGATAACATGTCTTCTATCATCATTAGCCTCACTGTGTTTTACTGTTAAGAATAATTATTTTTCCTTGGCCAGGCATGATGGTTCACACCTATAATCCCAGCACTTATGGAGGCAGAGGCAGGAGGATCATTCGTGGCCAGGAATTTGAGACAAACCTGGGCAACGCAGTGAGCCTCTGTCTCTACAAAACATTTCTTTTAACTTTTTTAAAAGAATATTTTTCCTGCCTAACATTATTATATTATACCAAGTTAAATGTTCATGTCTTTGCTTTCCAAAAAAGTAAAAGTTATAAGGTCTATTAAAAGAATATATATGCCTCCATTATTAAAACAAATGTTTTTAAGATATCAGTAATATTTAAATCCTCTGTTAAAACTACTCCATATCATCACTATACCTTGTAAAATTTCATATATGCCTAAAAAAAATCTGATTGTATAGTGCAAAATACCAAGATACTCGCAAATATTCTTAACAGGAAATATGACTCATTTGACATGAAATACAATTCTGTGATAGAGTTTTGACCATGCTTTTAAAAAAGACTGCAGGATATAGGCATCTTCACCACCAAGAGAGGCGCTTTCGTCCTTACCCAGCAAATGGGGTAGGGGATAAGGGGAGTTCTCTACCTTGTCCTCACACCTCATGACAGGGATAGCTTTCTCCCTAGAGAAGTATCTGTCCTAGAGTAGGATTACAAACATATTTCTGGATATGTTCCCACCCTTTTTTTTTTTTTTTTTTTTTGAGACAGAGTCTTGCTCTGTTGCCAGGCTGGAGCGCAGTGGTGCGATCTCAGCTCACTGCAACCTCTGCACCCTGGGTTCAAGCAATTCCCCTGCCCCTGCCTCCCAAGTAGCTGGGATTACAGGTGTGTGCCACCACACCCAGCTAATTTTTGTATTTTTAGTAGAGACGGGTTTTCACCATGTTGGCCAGGATGGTCTTGATCTCCTGACCTCGTGATCCACCCGCCTCAGCCTCCCAAAGTGCTGGGATTATAGGCGTGAGACACCACGCCCAGCCCTCCCTCTTCTTTATAGCCCTGCATTTCCTTCCTGTAGACAAGCTACTACCTTGCTCCTNGCTCTGTTGCCAGGCTGGAGCGCAGTGGTGCGATCTCAGCTCACTGCAACCTCTGCACCCTGGGTTCAAGCAATTCCCCTGCCCCTGCCTCCCAAGTAGCTGGGATTACAGGTGTGTGCCACCACACCCAGCTAATTTTGTATTTTAGTAGAGACGGGTTTTCACCATGTTGGCCAGGATGGTCTTGATCTCCTGACCTCGTGATCCACCCGCCTCAGCCTCCCAAAGTGCTGGGATTATAGGCGTGAGACACCACGCCCAGCCCTCCCTCTTCTTTATAGCCCTGCATTTCCTTCCTGTAGACAAGCTACTACCTTGCTCCTGTTAACATTTATATAAAACTTTAGCAGAGTACAAAGTAAGAACTAACTCTTATTGGGCACTTGCAATATGCCCATGCTATCCTAAAATGCTTTACATGTATTAACTCAGTAAATCTTTCTGACAACACCATATGATGGCGTCTATGATTACTCTTACTTTACAGAACAGAATACTGATGCACAAAAAGATTAGGCACAAGCGCAAGGTCTTATGACTTTAAATAAGGTTCAAAAACAGCTGTTATGACTTTATGGCTCATACTTTTAACCACACCATACAGATTATTTGAAAATGCATGATAAATGACATGACAGCTACAGTCTGAAATGCTAAGGTACCTCCTGCTGCACCCTCCATCTACTTATCTTAGATGAGTGTGCCGCCACAGCTCAGGGAACCCTACTATAATAAGTGGGATTATGTTTAATTTCTGATTAACTGGGTATTTTTTAAATGTTTTTTAATTTCTTTTTTTTCTTTTTTTAGGTTTTCACTATTTCTTTATGACAAACTTTCCATATCCATGATTCTCTCCAGTCAAAAATTTTTTCCGATGATGCCACTGGCCTTGGCCAATCACGGAGTGTAGTCATCTGACTTACCCACCCTGCAAATGACCTCGCAGATAGCACAGGTTTTAAACTGGCCATTAAACCTGCCTATGACCTTGTCAACCTCTACCACATTCATCTGGATGGATGCATGGTTCTTGACCCCAATGATGCGATTACTAGCAGAGCCTTTCCGCTGCATGTACAGGTCCACAAGCTCGCCACTGTAATTCTGCATCTCAAGACCATGCCTGCTGCCACCACACTGCACGCAAGTAGAGAAAAGAAACAACTTGGTGTCTGTAAAATTTAACAAAGATTTGCTAATTATCTGAAAAGGGTAAAGCACTGTAGATTGGGGCAGCTAGCAGCAGCTGAACAAGTTGAATAAAACAAGTCATGGCTTCAGAGTTTACACACTTTTGGAGGGGATAAAGTATGTACAGGACCATATAATAGAGACGGAGACAAATTGGGGTGGAGATAAGGCTGACTCTAAGTTCTGTACAAATGATGGGTTCTAAGGTCATATTATTATGGTACGTTACCTTCAAGTCTCCTCCTGGCAGTATGGTGGATGTTGTGATCTTACAAACTTCTGGAGACAGAAAAGCAGCTCTTGTCAGTTTGGAAGCAAATGGACAATTCCCCTGGAAACATATTAAATTCTGCCTCAGTGCGTTGAACTGATACTGAAGGTCTATATATTCATGACACACATATGCAAAAGAATCGATTCAAGTTACTGTAGTTACCGTAGAGGGACAGAGAAGAAAATATTGAAGTTCAATTCAGCTTTTGCTTCAATCATTTATTAAAATTTACTTCTTGTTTTACCCAGCCTTCTATCAAATGTGGTAGAGACTGTTAACTGAACATGAACAGCGTGCCAAGTAGTGTGTGAACCAGTTCACAATCAGAACCCATACAGTGTGATAAAAATTATGGAATTTCAGAGGTGGAAAGTGATATAATCAATTAGAGAAACTGAAAGGAAGCAGAAAAGAAACATTTTTTTTGAGCACCTAGTATGTCTCAGACATTATGGTTAGCACTCTCTATATGTTACCTCTTTAATCCCCTAACAAGTGAAGTAGATTTTATTACCCCTACCTTGCAGCTCTCTACTCCAGTCAGACCTGAAACACTTTCATTTCTTACCAAGCTGTTTCAGGCCCTAATGCTCACTTAGGTTAGAATATCTTGTTCTTTCTCATGATCACCTGATTCAATGGGTGACTATGTGGATCCCAGGGTAACCTCCCCTCTGAGAGCTTTCCTGAGCTCTGTCACCTACCAATCCAGGGTTAGAATGGACTAGGTTCTAGTTTGTACCCCAAACTAGGTTCTAGTTTGTAGTTTACAGACGCTCAGAACTACATCTATCACTTAACTACAGGGGCTTCCTTACATGGCTGTCTGCCTCTACTAAGAGCTTTGAGGAAAGGGAGCATGCCACAATGTTGCCTTAAAACCCAGTGTCAGTTGGGCACAGTGGCTCGTTCCTGTAATCCCAGCCCTTTGGGAGGCCGAGGTGGGTGGATGACCTGAGGTCAGGAGTTTGAGACCAGCCTGGCCAACACAGTGAAACCCTGTCTCTACTAAAATACAAAAATTAGCTAGACATGGTGGCGTGCGCCTGTAATCCCAGCTACTCAAGAGGCTGAGGCAGGAATGTTGCTTGAACCTGGGAGGCGGAGGTTGCAGTGAGCAGAGTTCATGCCGCTGCACTCCAGCCTGGACAAAACAGCAAGACTCTGTCTCCAAAAAACAAACAAACAGCAACAACAACAAACCCAGTGTCAAACAGCATGCTTGACATATACTAGGTATTGAATAAATGAATGAATGATTTAGCCAAAAATCTAATAAGTGGTAGAACTAAGGGGTTGAGACCAGGGTGAAATCTGAGGTCTGTCTGAAACTCCAAGGTTAGCCTATCTGCACCTAAGTTTTGGTGGTCTTTAAAAGAGGAAGAATCTGGTTGTTGTTTTTTTGTGGTGGTGGTATGGTTTTCTAAGGGGGCTTGGAAGTAGTGTGATCTATGAATATTAAATAATAATACATAATTAATACCAGTCATCATTCTGGACACATCATAGATAATCAAGAAATGCCAGTTCCCCTCTTCTTTCCCTGTATCATCTTGTTCAAAGTTATACTTGAAGTGACAGAGTAAAGACCCAAACGACTCTACCATGCTACCCTTTTGTCACAGATGCCTCACAGATATAAGCTATTCATTCTTATTTTTGGTGAGTTTTTAGCCTTCTTAGCATTTATCATTTCATTTTATTTTTTCCTATTTTGGCAAACTTAAAATTGCAATTGTAGTTGAAAACAATATAGGCAGACTTGAGGCAGGAAAGAGGCTTTACCCTGGCTAAAAGCTTCCAAAGGGCAAGAACCATGGCTTTTCCATCTGTATATATGCCTGTTCCCAGTAAGGGCTTAAACATTTGCGGACTGAAGTGCATTGGCCAACTTAAGCCTGGATCATGTCCTGGATCTTCAATGCTAGTCTTAAGAGAAAAAAATGCTGGCAGCTAGATAAAAAGAAAAAAGAAAAGAAAAGAAAAAACAGGAAATGGGCAACTGTTCAGTGTATAGAACTATATAAGAAAGGATATTCTGATTCTAGAGTGAAAAGCTTATGCAATAAGGTAAAATCAGGACAGCATGACCAAGAGAATGCTATAAGTAAAATCCTCAACGAGATAAAGATAGGTGAGAAACTCTGAAACTTGACAGTTGTAAATTTGAAAGCAAAGCTTGGGGATATAAAAAAGACTGGTCTCCACCACTCCAAACACACAAATCTGCTTTAGGATGATGATTAACTTTCCCCTGCCTAAAATATCTCACCTTTTTCACTCTTTTTGTTCTTGCTGTTTCCCTAACCTGGAACACTGTCTTTTCCTCCTCACCATCCACTTTAGGCATTTACAGCATTCCTAATTTGCTTTACCTTCTCCATGTTTTTTCCCAACTTCTCACTTCATAATAATACAACAATTCTCAGAATTACCATAGCACTTCTGTCTGCATATAAAGCCTGGCATACTGTGTTCTTTAATGGGTCACTATGCATAAGTCTTAACTATGAAACAAAATGCATGCTTTTTGTTTAACTATGAAACAAAATGCATGGTCTTTATTTTTAAGTAATCCCATTGCTTATGTAGCCCAATACTTGGCATATTACAGGTGCTGAATACTTTAGTGCCTGGATAGTAAATGCCACTTTGAATTGACATTTTGAGATGTGTGGGTTTTTTAAATTGCATTTTGGATTAACAGGAATAAAATGAATTAAAGACAAATACTTTGAAGGGGGAGTTACAACTGAACAGAGTCTAGATAAGCAGAGATAAGTTTCACTGCACTGGTGTTTTAAGGTAAAAAAGAAGTTCCTATTGTAGATCTTTTCTTGAAAAAATCTCCATGAAGTATGAGCAGATATTACCTAAAACAATTTTTATTATTTGTTTTCATTTTGTTAAAGATTATTTACCACCTTAGTGTATATTACAAGTTACAATGGAAACTATATGTACCCACTTCTTAAATCATATTACTTGTAAATTGCTTTTTATTGAATGTTTTTCAATTATACTATTTGTGTATTGCCCTGAAAATAATATTTAAAGGAGTCACTCTTTTTTTTTTTTTTTTTTCTTTTGAGACTGAGTCTCGCTCTATTGCCCAGGCTAGAGTACAGTGGCGCGATCTTGGCTCACTGCAAGCTCTGCCTCCTGGGTTCACGCCATTCTCCTGCCTCAGCCTCCCGAGTGACTGGGACTACAGGTGCCCACCACTAGGCCTGGCTAATTTTTTGTATTTTTAGTGGAGACGGGGTTTCACTGTGTTAGCCAGGATGGTCTCGATCTCCTGACCTCGTGATCTGCCCGCCTCGGCCTCCCAAAGTGCTGGGATTACATGCATAAGCCACCGTGCCTGGCCAGGAGTCACTCTTAAAAGGATAAGTACAGTAGTTCCTCCTCATAGGTGGTCTTACTTTCTGAGGTTTAATTTACCCGTGGTCAATCTCAGGCCAAAAATATTAAATGGAAAATTTCATAAATAAACAATTCATATGTTTTAAGTTGCACACAATTCTGAGTAGCCTGATGAAATCTCACGTGATCCCACACCACTGTGAATCATCCCTTTGTCCAACATATCCATGATCTGTATGCTACCCACCTATTAGTCACTTAGCAGGCTTTTTGGTTATCAGATTGAAAAAATATAATATATAATAGGATTTGATACTATCCTTGGTTTCAGGTATCCTCTGGGAGTCTTGGACCCTAGCCCCTAGGATAAGGATGGGACTATTATATACTTTTTAAAAGTCTTTTAGTTTTTCATACTTCAACATGACACCTTATTTCTCTTCTCTCTGTTATCTGCTGACATGAGTGGGCCTACTTATACTGACCGATAACATTTTTTCCATTTACTGTGACAACACCCAACTAATGTTTACTGATAAACTAGCAGCAGCAAGTCAGAGCATCTATAAAATGCAAGAGGAATTTGCAGCCCTGAGTTAACTTTAATTCAAATGTGAAATTGTGTAGCTAAAATAAACTCATATAATGTAAATATTTTACAAAAATGCTTGTCACTTTTACACAAATAAAATATTCTCTGTTGAGTCCCCATACCATATCCATATAATAGACAAGCACGTTTGTAATTTCTAAACTTATAAACTGTTTTTTCTTTTTTAGAGACAGGGTCTCACTGTGTCACCCAGGCAGAAGTGCAGTGGTGCAATCGTAGCTCATTGCAGCCTTGCACTTGTGGCGTCAAGCAATCCTCCTTCCTCAGCCTCCTGAGTAGGTGGGATTACAGGTGTGTGCCACCATGCCCAGCTAATTTTTAAATTTTTTTGTAGAGATGAAGGTCTTGCTATGTTGTCCAGGCTGTTCTCAAACTCCTGTCCTCAAGCAATCTTAATGCCTCAGCCTTGCAAAGTGCTGGGATTACAAGCATGAGCCTCTGTGCCTGACCAAACTTCAAACTTAATATAGATATATGTATGTCTGTGTATATGAGTGTATTTAGGCAGCAGTGCGTTAAAATGTCCATTCTGTATTCACAGATGCCAAATTCAAATTTTAAGCACATATGTGAACACACTTCCTCATTAAAATGTGCCTAACGATACATTTAAATCAAAATAATTATTATGAGAAAAATTAATGTCAGTATTTTCCACCAAAGAGGATTAAGCATAGATTTGGCACACTTAAACTTTGAACTTTCTCATAATAATATGACTACAAACAGGTGATCAAAACATTTAAAAATCAAGTCAAAGAACTAAAATTGTTTCAAATAATTTTACATAACAATTTTAATTTATGTTGAATTTATCACTTGTTTGGATAAGATTGACCTACAGCCTCAAAGACATAGAGTAACTAGGGCCAGCTACTTGGCTTGCCCTGTGTACATAATTAAATTAGTCAAATACATACTTACTGGAGGCCTATACACACACACACACACACACACACACACACAGCATTGTACTACTCACAGTAGGAAAATAGAAATAAGCCATAGCCATATTCTTTGACAAACATTGAATCTAGTGGGTACAGACATGGTCTGTTGTATAAGTTGTCATCCTGTACTTTTTTTGCATTTGTTCTGCTTCTGACCATACTTTCATTCTTTCATTCACCATTGTTACGTTTCTCACTTATGACTTAACTACTTTACTTCCCTATAATTATAATAACATTTGTCTAATAATGAGAATGCTAACCTTAGCAATTAAACTCCTCCTAGTTGATTGTACTCTATAGTAATGCCCTGCATATCGGGAATAAAATTTAATTAAAATGTATACTGTATGTACATTTTGGATAAAAATAAGTACCTTTAAGAGAAGCATCAATGTTTCAGTTTAATAAAATACATTAAGAATGCAAACACCTCTCCTTATTTAAAAGAGGTTTGCTTTAAATTCTTCTGCATCAGAAGAATCCATCATTAGTAATTCTAGTGGAACATTCATTAATATTTCATGTTGTCACATCTCTTTTCCAAAGAGCAACATTAATCACTAATTCAACCAATTCAATCTACTGAATTACTAAGAATTTATAAGCATGTTCTAATTAGGTACTAATTAAATCTTTAAATTCTAAAACTGATTTTTTTAAAAGTAGTAAAATGCAAAAGCTACATTGTACTTTTAGTTATGTGATTGTTTAGGGAAAGGCTTTTGTTCATACCTATCCTTCAGCACACCTACAGAGTGTGTAATCAAACTCAATTTTATAGCTATGCTTTATCTGGTAGTATGAGTATATGGATATTGTTTGTGACAGCGCTTTCAAGATAGCAGGTTATCATCTTGTAAAAAATACAATTTCTTAGCCAACGAGTTTTACTGGTTGTAGTGCATGTAAAGCAATATATTTTGTGAAAGAAACAGAGAAGAATATAACTTGATTATTTCTGTGGTTTTATTCATTGACAAAGAGAAAATAAAGGTTGACAACTTCACATAAATCATATTTTCTTAAATAAAAGCGTGATACTATAAAAAGGCAATGGTGTTAGTTAGGGTGCCTAAATTCTAATGTGTAATGGCTGATTTAGTAGGCTGTATGAATAATGCGTTTTATCTCTGAAGACAGATTGAAGTTCTCGACGATGCCATTATTTTGCTTGATCTGTTTGGCATGTTCATATCTGGTATTTGTTATTAGAAATCCAGGAAGAGCAGAAAATAAAAACTTTCTCCAACAAGCATTTATTATCCCTCCAGCCCTATAAATGTTAGCAGAAAGGACCAATGTAAGTGTGAATGGAAGATAGGCATTCAGTATCTACATACTGACTTTATATTTTTGAATCCTAATATCAGGATTGTCTTTTATAAACAATCGAGGACTTTGTCAATTCACATTTAATTTAGGATTCATTATTCAGCACACACGTATTAACCTAGCCCCTATATGTGACTCTGCACATTGATTAAATGATTAATAAGGCACATTCTCTTTATTAAGGAATTATACTCTGATGAAGAGTTAGATGCATTCACATCTAACACAAAGCAGGTGCTGAGTGTTGCAGTAGAGCTGGGAAGTGTGATAGGACCATAGAGGGAAGGATTAATTGTAATAAGGTATTGAGCAGGATTGTATGGGGGAGGTGGCATTTGAGATGAAGATTGAAGAAGAGCTAAGACATCAACAAATCGTGATGATGGGTCAATTCCATATGAGTGACTCCATCTGGCCCATACCTCACATCTGATCCCCGTATCACCTGTTCTGCTTCATCTTCTTCATATTTTACATAGCACTCATCTTCTAACATATTTTACAATGTATTGTATTTATTTTCTGCCTACCCCCACTAGAATGTTCTGACAGACACTTTCATTTGGTTCACTAATGTACATTGGTGCCTACTAGTTCCTGCTCATTGTGGATGCTTGACAAATATATGTGGAATGAGTTAATGAGAGGAAAACATAAGTAAACCACTGAGGTAGAAAATGCAGATTTTTTTTTCAAATAATAAAGGATCCAGTGTGGCTGTTAAGACTAGGAAAGACCTTTTGATGGCCATATAGTACAAGCGGGAAGAGTGCTTGATGTAGAAGGAAGTGGCCTAAATGCTTTTCCTTACTTTTCCCCACAACCAAGCCTATCTCTGTAGCTCAATTTCTCATTTGAGTAACTGACAATTCAACTACAACACCATGCTTTTTATAAATAGTTATTGAATAAGTTAAATGATAAGAAACTCCAGTTCTGACATCTTTATGATATTTTACCATCCCCATTTTATTTGCATCTATTTTCTTTGTATTTTGGTTTTGCTGCTCTGAAATTGTACTTTCTTGCTAAAGTTGCCTCTATATCGCTTCAGTTTATTTTTAAAAAATACTGAAGTCTATAAAGTATATGAATCCCCTCTATCAAATAAAATGATGTTGACTGAATATGTCCAACATTTGCTGAAGTCAGATGACACCAGAAGATGACATGCAATGTCAGAGTAAATACACGCTACTCTCAGCAGCTACATCAGTTTTTACTGTTCCAAATTGCACCAACCTATGGGAAAAGGGATGGTCTTAGAGACAGACCTAAGCAGACTAGAATCACTAAAAATATAATTTGTGGTATGATAGTGGGTTTGGTGTTCATTCTGGAAATTTGCATTGTGAATAAATTTATATCCCTCCTCTTTCTGTCCTTCACAGTGTCATTTATTCACTCATCTGTCTTATAGTATTATTTAACCATTTTGTTTTGTTTTGTTTTATTTTGTTTTTTTTAGGGACAAGGTCTGGCTCTGTCACCCAGGCTGGCGTGCCGTGACTTGATTGATCAAAGCTCACTGCAACCTCAAACTCCTGGACTCAAGTGATCCTCCCACATCAGCATCCCAAGTAGCTAGAACCAGAGATGCACACCACCATGCTTGAGTTCTTCCCATTTTTTTGTGGCAGATCAATATTTAGTGGTATCATGAACTACTTTTGTTCATTACTAAGTCAGCTTTGTCCAAAAGACTTTCACATATGCTCAAAATGTTCTGTATCTGCACAGTCCAATATGGTAGCCACTAGACTACCATTCCATTGAGCACTCAAAATATTGCTAGTATAACTGAAGAACTGGATTTTTTCTTTTGTTCAATTTTAATAAATTTAAATGTAAATACTCCCATATAGTTACCAATTCTACCAATTGGACAACATAGATCTAGATATTGTTCTTTCAGAAGGTTCAGTAATGACTATCTAGTTATTTAACATTTTTAAGGAATAAAATATATTACAGAAGCTTCTATGTCTAGGAAGACAAAGCAGAGGTGCTTTTCTCTATTGCTATTTCTTTATCTTCCCCTGAGCATTATATATAAAACAAACATAAGAAGACTCTGAAAGGTGAAGAGACGGCAGACCAGCTGGGGACCTTTGGACCCATAGAACAACGTAGCAGTGAGTTTACTGGATTTTTTTTTTCTTTCGTTATATGTTCTAGACTTAAAGCTGAAGAAGCAAGCAACCTAGGATGACAATGGCGAAGACCAAAAATATCCCAGCAAAAGCTTACTTTCTCTAGCCAAAGGACCAGGAAATAGGTCCCTAGCAAAGCAAAAATTTTTGACATTGATTGCTGTACTTCAGTCAAACTGTGACCCCCATCCCCACCCATATCAGTAAAAGCTGAGTGGGGATCCTGGACTTCCATTTTTGTAAGGTTATAAGGATACAGCCAGATTTTCCAAGGACTGATAGAAGTTCCAATAGAAACCAGGTCTTTCATCCCCACTTGCCTGTAAGGAGTGCTCCATCCCCCTTTACCATCAATGGGGACCACATGGAAGGCCTGGATTTCCATCCTCTCCTTGCAGTAACAAGATATCCCTTCCCATTCCCACTGAGGTCATATCAGAGAAAGTCTAGTGGAAAGTCAGGCCTTTTATGACCACTCAGCAGTCATGAGGCTACCCACCTGTGATGCCAGCAGAGACCATTTGGGGAGATGGGACTTCCACCCCACCAGCATTCATGAGGAGCCTGCCCCCAGCAGAGGACAATGGAAACTAAGTAGGAAATGTTTACTTCTACCCCTACCTGGCTATAAGGAGGTGGTGCCCACACTTCTCCTGCCAGGGTGGTTTCAGATAAAGCCAGTTAGAAGGTAAAATTTAAATAAGATCCAGAATCTTGTAATGCAAAAATATTCAGGTTTTATTCAAAAATCCCTAGTCATATAAAGGAGGAATATTTCAAACTGATATTATTTCAGGTATTCAATAATAAATGAGCCTTGATTGAATAAATGAATCTCAAACTCAAATGAAAAAAAGGCAATCAGTAGATGTCAATGCTGAGATAACAGAGATGTTGGAATAACCTAACAGAGATTTCAAAGTAGCCATGATTTTTTTTAAATAAAAGCTTCAATGAGCAATTATAACACACTTGAAACAAATGTAAAAATAGAAAACCTCAGAAATTGAATAGAAGATACCAAGAAGAACCAATTGGTTAATTTAGAAAATTGTGGGGGAAATACAATAACCAAAATAAAAAACTCAGTAGATGGGCTCAACAGTAGAATGTAGAGGACAGAGGAAATAATCAGTGAACTGAAAGAAAATATTTGCAAACCGCATATGCAACAAGGAACTAGCATCTGGAATATATAAAGAACTTACAAAATTCAATAGTAAAAAAACTGACAGTCCAATTGGAAAATGGCCGAAATATATGAACAAACATTTCACCAGAAGGGAGTAAGAATGTAAATGAAAAGATGTTCAACATCATTAGCCATCACAAAAAGACACATTTAAACCACAATGCAATAGTAATACACACCCATCAGAAAAAAAAAAAAAGTGACAACACCAAAAGCTGGCAAGAATGCAGAAAGTGAATTACTCATACATTCCTGGTGGGAATGTATAGCCACTATGCAAAACAGTTTGGCAGTGTCTTTAGAAACTAAATGTGCAATTACCATACAACCCAGCAGTTGTAACCCTGAGCACTCATCCCAAAGAAAGGAAGTCTAAGTTCACACAAAAAAACTGTACATGAATATTTATTTATAGTAGCTTTATTCATGATAGCCAAAAACTAAAAACAACCAGATGTCCTTTAACAGGTGAAGGTTAAACAAATTACAGTAGATCCATACTATGGGACACTATATTAAAAAAAGGAAGAAAGTATTGCTATACGCCACAATTTATATGAATCTCCAGAGAATTATTCTGAGTGAAAAAGCCAATCCCGAAAGGTTACATGCTGTATGATTTCATTTACATAACATTCTTTGCGATGACAACACTATAGAAATGGAGAACATACTAGTGGTTCCCAGGAATTAAGGAGGTATTGGGGGACAGAGCGAAATAGGTGTGGCTGCAAAAGGGCAACATGAGAGATCCTTGTGGTTTCAGAAATACGCTATATGTTCACTTACATCAGTATGGATTCCCTGGCTGTAATACTGTACTATAATTTTGCAAGATCTTGTCATTGGAGGGGTTCCCTCTGTATTATTTCTTTTTTTCTTTCTTTCTTTTTTTATTTTTCTTTTGAGACAGGGTCTCCCTCTTTTGCCCAGGCTAGAGTGCAGTGGTGTGATCATGGCTTACTGCAGCCTTGAACTCCAGGACCCAGGTGATCCATGCCCAGATAATCTTTTAATTTTTTGCAGGGACAGGATCTCTCTATGTTGCCCAGGCTTGTTTCAAACTCCTGAGCTAAAGCTATCCTCCTACCTCAGCCTCCCAAAGTAGGGGAATTACAGGTGTGAGCCACTGCACCCAGACTCTGTATTATTTCTTACAACTACATGTGAATCAGAATCATCTCAAAATTAAAAGTTTAATTAAAAGTAAATAAACAAATACGTCTCATGATTAAGTCCACGTTAAGCATTAGAATTACTCCAGTTTAGGATTTTGGGTTATTTTTCAACGTAATGAAGTAGGACTTTTTATAATCTTTTCACTTCTAGCTGCCAAGAACAGATTTGGCCGGGCGCGGTGGCTCAAGCCTGTAATCCCAGCACTTTGGGAGGCCGAGACGGGCGGATCACGAGGTCAGGAGTTTGAGACCATCCTGGCTAACACAGTGAAACCCCGTCTCTACTGAAAATACAAAAGCTAGGCGGGCGAGGTGGCTGGCGCCTGTAGTCCCAGCTACTCGGGAGGCTGAGGCAGGAGAATGGTGTAAACCCGGGAGGCGGAGCTTGCAGTGAGCTGAGATCCGGCCACTGCACTCCAGCCCGGGCTACAGAGCAAGACTCCGTCTCAAAAAAAAAAAAAAAAAAAAAAAAGAACAGATTCAACTTAGCTATATTTATCTCTAATTTATCAAGCAGAGCACAGAACCATGATATTAGATTGTTTCTCTCCCACTAGTACCCATTTTTACTCTTGGATTTACTTGTGTTTTCGATTGCTAGAGGTTTCTACTTCACTCATCATTCAAATATTGTTTTAATGAACAATTGACAGTCTAAATAGAAAAAATCATGAGTTTCTTCATAAGAGTTGCTCAGTAGAACAAATCTTGTCATNTCTCAAAAAAAAAAAAAAAAAAAAAAAAAACAGATTCAACTTGGCTAAATTTTTCTCTAATTTTTAAAGCAGAGCACAGAACCATGATATTAGATTGTTTCTCTCCCACTAGTACCCATTTTACTCTTGGATTTACTTGTGTTTTCGATTGCTAGAGGTTTCTACTTCACTCATCATTCAAATATTGTTTTAATGAACAATTGACAGTCTAAATAGAAAAAATCATGAGTTTCTTCATAAGAGTTGCTCAGTAGAACAAATCTTGTCATACTACTTATTCCTTTATTCAACGAAGATTTATTGAGTGCCAATTGTGTGCCACGCACTATTGGGGAAACAGCAGAAAACAAGACAAATCTTCCTATCTTCATAGAGTGTATACATTCTAGAAGGAAGATATATACTGAAAATTAAAATACATAGAATGTCAGATAGAGATAAGCGCTATAGGAAAAAAAAAACTACAGAAAAAGGGACTGTGGAATAAAGGCGGTTGGGTGCATTATTAGTGTGATCAAGAAGATGATTGCCTTACTTCTAAAACGATGAACAATCATACTGTAGCAGAATTAAATATAAGTTTTCCAAAGAAGATTACAGTTCACAATAAAAGAGAATAACTATAGAACAGGAATTTTCAAGCTTCTCCTTCACTGTGATGCATGTGACTGATGACATTCATATGTGTCACACACTTCCATAGGTAAACCAATGAGACTCCTTGTGTGCTATGTGTAATTGCTGGTACCTGGCTGTAATCCTCCTTATTTTCTCTCAGATCAGCTCAAAAAAGTCAATGAGTGAGAATGTATGTTATTACAGTAGTCTTAAATTTGAATGTTTAAATTACATGTTTAAAAAATGTAGTTTATCGGCCGGGCACAGTGGCTCATGCTTGTAATCCCAGCACTTTGGGAGGCCGAGACAGGTGGATCACCTGAGGTCAGGAGTTCGAGACCAGCCTGGCCAACATGGTGAAACACAATCTCTACTAAAATTACAAAAAATGAGAGATGCTGTAATGGTGAGACTCTGGAGCCTTCCTGAGGACCTGGAGAAGACTTGCTGCTGAGAAGGACATTTTGAAGGTTTTGTTGGCTGAAAAAGCTGTTTCTGGAATCACACCCCTAGATCTTTCTTGAAGACTTGAATTAGATTCGGGTCATGGGGACACAGAAGGTCACCCCAGCTCTGATCTTTGCCATCACAGTTGCTACAATCGGCTCTTTCCAGTTTGGCTACAACACTGGGGTCATCAATGCTCCTGAGAAGAAGATCATAAAGGAATTTATCAATAAAAGTTTGATGGAGAAGGCAAATATCCCTCCCTCTGAGGTGCTGCTCACGTCTCTCTGGTCCTTCTCTGTGGCCATATTCTCTGTCGGGGGTATGATCGGCTCCTTTTCCGTCGGACTCTTCGTCAACCGCTTTGGCAGGCGTAATTCATTGCTGATTGTCAACCTGTTGGCTGTCACGGGTGGCTGCCTTATGGGACTGTGTAAAGTAGCGAAGTCAGTTGAAATGCTGATCCTGGGCCGCTTGGTTATTGGCCTCTTCTGCGGACTCTGCACAGGGTTTGTGCCCATGTACATTGGAGAGATCTCGCCTACTGCCCTGCGGGCTGCCTTTGGCACTCTCAACCAGCTGGGCATTGTGGTTGGAATTCTGGTGGCCCAGATCTTTGGGTCTGAAGCACTCTGGCCATTGCTATTGGGCTTCACCATCCTTCCTGCTATCCTACAAAGTGCAACCCTTCCATTTTGCCCTGAAAGTCCCAGATTTTTGCTCATTAACAGAAAAGAAGAGGAGAATGCTAAGCAGATCCTCCAGCGGTTGTGGGGCACCCAGGATGTATCCCAAGACATCCAGGAGATGAAAGATGAGAGTGCAAGGATGTCACAAGAAAAGCAAGTCACCGTGCTGGAGCTCTTTAGAGTGTCCAGCTACCGACAGCCCATCATCATTTCCATTGTGCTCCAGCTCTCTCAGCAGCTCTCTGGCATCAATGCTGTGTTCTACTACTCAACAGGAATCTTCAAGGATGCAGGTGTTCAAGAGCCCATCTATGCCACCATCGGCGTGGGTGTGGTTAATACGATCTTCACTGTAGTTTCTCTATTTCTGGTGGAAAGGGCAGGAAGAAGGACTCTGCATATGATAGGCCTTGGAGGGATGGCCTTTTGTTCCACGCTCATGACTGTTTCTTTGTTATTAACGGATAACTATAATGGCATGAGCTTTGTCTGTATTGGGGCTATCCTGGTCTTTGTAGCCTTCTTTGAAATTGGACCAGGCCCCATTCCCTGGTTTATTGTGGCCGAACTCTTCAGCCAGGGCCCCCGCCCAGCTGCGATGGCAGTGGCTGGCTGCTCCAACTGGACCTCCAGCTTTCTAGTTGGATTGCTCTTCCCCTCTGCTGCTCACTATTTAGGAGCCTACGTTTTTATTATCTTCACTGGCTTCCTCATTACCTTCTTGGCCTTTACCTTCTTCAAAGTCCCTGAGACCCGTCGCAGGACTTTTGAGGATATCACACGGGCCTTTGAAGGGCAGGCACATGGTGCAGATAGATCTGGGAAGGACGGCGTCATGGAGATGAACAGCATCCAGCCTCCTAAGGAGACCACCACCAATGTCTAAGTCATGCCCCCTTCCACCTCCCTCCCAGCATGGGAAAGCCATCTCTCCCTGAACAAGGGAGAGACCTCATCAGGATGAACCCAGGACTGCTTCTGAATGCTGCTACTTGATTCCTTTCTCATCCCACGCACTCCATGAGCACCCCAAGGCTGGGGTTTGTTGGATTTTCAATGGCTTTTTAAATATTTTATTTCCTGGACATTCTCTTCTGCTTAGGAGAGACCAAGTGAACCTACCTTCATTTCAGGAGGGATTGGCCACTTGGCATATGACAACTTTGCCAGCTTTTCCTCCCTTGGGTTCTAATATTGCCACATTAGGGGATATAGGAGAGGAAAAGTAAGGTGTGGTTCCCCCAACCTCAGACTTAACAGAAAGCAGATAGACATATGAGTGTGGAAGGCAGAGGGGGTTTATGTAAGAGCACCTTCCTCACTTCCACACAGCTTTACACGGCAAGTAAACTTGAGTTTTATTTATTTTATCCTCTGGTTTAATTACATAATTTTTTTTTTTTTTACATTAAGTTCCAGGATACATGTGCAGAATGTGCAGGTTTGTTACATAGGTATATATGTGCCATGGTGGAAATATTTATTTTTTTAAGCATAATTTTACCAAATAATAAAAACAGAAGGAAATTGAGATTAGAGGGAGGTGTTTAAAG
>NW_016806447.1:1694539-1698284 GCF_001698545.2 Rhinopithecus bieti
TCAAAAAAAAAAAAAGAAAAAAGAAAAGGGACATAGCTATGGAGTGGGGTTTAGCTTGAAAAGGTGACCTTGCAATTTCATGTCAACTTCTGGCTCCTCAAACAGTAGGTCAGCAGTTAGGCAGGGTCCCCTTTCTCACTGAGAAGATTGTGAATATTTCCATATGGATTTTCTATTACTAATGTTACTCTGATTCTTTGTTTTAAAATAAAAATTCTGAATGTACATGAAAAAAAAATTACAAAAAATTAGCCAGGAGTGGTGGTGCACGCCTGTAATCCCAGCTATCAGGGAGGCTGACACAGGAAAATCATTGAATCCAGAAGGCAGAGGTTGCAGTGAGCTGAGCTTGTACCACTGTACTCCAGCCTGGGCAACAGAGCGAGACTACTTCTCAAAAAAACAAAAAATATACTTTATTGCTTGCAGTAAACAACTGATTTTTAACACATCTGCATATTGAATCATTGACAATGAGAGTAATAGTAATTGTACGTGTATAGTAATATCCCTTTCACAGATATTCCTAGGGAATATGCAATTATAACATGGATCTTACAAGCAGGGAAAGATGAGATGCAAGGCAAAAACTGTAAGAGTCAATTTTAGAAAAGCTTCAAATCAGCACTCTTGATGAATACTTCAACAGGAGCTGAAATTTTGGCATTAAAGTAAGTGAATACTCAGTGGACTGGATGACTGAATTTCACTACCCGAGTGGGCAAATTTTCCTGGCTTAAAAATAAAATAAATCAATTGTTATTATATTACTATTTAGTGTTACTATTCACTGGTTCAAAAACATTGCAGATGAGAAAATATCAAGCCACGAATTGCATCCAACCAAACAAAGCCCAAGGTAACATACTTCTCATCATAGGAATTATTTTCTTTCAATGTAATGAACATCTCTAAAATGTCCACTATGGGCTAGGCACTGTGTTCTGTACTTGAGGCCAAAGGAAAATTAAGATCTTTGTTTGTTGATTTAAAATAGATCTCATTTTTATTGATTAATAAACAGTCCAACAGTTTTGGCCTTGATGTCTTCTATACAGTAGATCTAAAAAACATTTGATGAATGATAATGTCAAATAGGTCATTTCCATTTGAAAGCATGAGTGAAGTATGGAACAGGGGTTAAGTGAAGAGTCCCTTGGCCCCATACTTAGTGCTGGTCATCTCCAGCAATCCTAATTCCTCTGTGAAGTGGTCCTCAAACTATGGGATTCTACCCTTTCTAGTTTCACAAAAATAGGTGCTTAGCTTAATACATGAAATACAGCTTAGCTGGACAAATGAAAAAATGAGTCTAGCTTCCTGGCTACAGGATAATCCTGTAACCCAAATCAAAATCTGCCTGATCTATTTTAGGGTCTCCTGAAATGGCTGTCAATCCCCCGCCCCTATCACATTGCAATGGGAGTTCTGTGTTCAGGTTTGTGGCCCTCTGTGGTGCACCACTTCTGTATAGAGCTTCAGGAATCCTCCATTTTAGTGGCATCTCATGCCTTCCAGAATGTAAGGCCTGAAGCAGAAATTAGAGGTTGAGAACTGCTAGAACTTCTCCAAATAAGGCAGCTGCTTGGCAAGATCCAACAGCCGTTAAATGGCCAGGTCTGTATAGAAAGAAAATGAAGGGAAAGCTTGAACCACGCTCATCTCCGTTAGTCCTTGGGGGCTCAAATTTATGAGTGAGATGGATTCTGTAAGCCAGCAGTAGGCTCAGGCATTGTCCTCTGAACTTTTAATTTCCCTCTGGGATGAGGGAATCCAATGATCTTGGATTCCTAACTAATGAGGAAGCATCTTGAAAGTTACCTATCTGTCCCTTCATCCATTTTTAAGAATCAGATTCAGTCTGATGTTTCTCATGCAAATTCAAGCCATGGTGGGAAACTCCTCAGTGGGGCACCTGAGCTTCCACTGTGATAGGTGGTTTCTTGGTCTACAGGGTAGATGAGGGGCTCTCAGAGGTCCCCACAGCCACTTCAATACTTACTTGCTGTCAGAATCTTGGAAGAAGATGGATTTCCTTACCTCTTTGCTTTAGAGATATGAGAGTTACCATGGATTTCCTGAAGCTTATGCCTGAGGCCACAGAATACCATTCTGTCTCTGTCTCCTCTCAATCCCCCAGAAGTAACTTGTTCACCCATTGTCCTCCTAGTCAATAGTAGATGCCAATTCAGGGTACATAAGGACTTGGAAATGCTGAGCATATCCTTTAGTCTTTATTATAATTCTCAAATATGTGTTCCAGAGTAAGCACAAGAGAGCTGCCTGCCAAGGTTGCTGTGGCTGATGAGAACTTCCCCTGTCTCCCTGAAGAAAGCATAATTCTGGGCTCCCTGGTGGAAAAGAGACTCAGTCATGGAAAATGTTTCTAAATGTTGAGAGTTTGGAAAACTGCCAAATAAGTGATACTAGTTTTTAAATCTTAATCATTATATGCATTATGAGTAAATTAGCATATTTGGACATTTTCATTTTATACCGGTATTTAATGACAAATACATGTAGTCAATCAAAGTGTAGCCTTGTAATGGATTTTTCTTGATTAAGCATTTTCCCAGGTCTTCAAATGTTTATTTCTAGAACAAGAAAGAATGTATGTTGCCCATGTTATGATGAGCAATATAAAATTAGGCATTCATTTATTATTTCAGTAATTGACTATTTGTTGAATGCTTCCTATGTGCAAATCACTGAGTTGAAATTAATTCTATTTTAAGTGTTTTTCCTATTTACTGTTCTTCATTTGTCATGGATGACTGAAGTGGCTGAAGTCTGTCACATGCAGTTACTTAGCTGGTCTGATCAGGCTACATTTTCCTTTGCTATTTTCTTCTCTACATTACCAATAATGGCCCTGTTATGCCTTTTGCTTTACGTAAACATTTCTGAGTTTGTGATATGCTTGTGATATGCAACAATGTAGAATTTTAAGTCAGAAGCTACCTCTAAGTTTCCTCATTTATTGAAAAGAAGGAGAATGAACTTTAAAACTTTTTTTGCTCTTAGACTTTCGGAATTTTATGATGTTAGTTTTTAAAGGCCAAGTATAAGGGAAAACATTTTTGTCAGCAAAGTTCTAGAAAGTCTTTGTTAAAATTAAGTAGGTGAAGGCCGGGCGCGGTGGCTCAAGCCTGTAATCCCAGCACTATGGGAGGCCGAGACGGGCGGATCACGAGGTCAGGAGATCAAGACCATCCTGGCTAACATGGTGAAACCCCGTCTCTACTAAAAATACAAAAAACTAGCCGGGCGACCTGGCGGGCGCCTGTAATCCCAGCTACTTGGGAGGCTGAGGCAGGAGAATCGCTTGAACCCAGGAGGTGGAGGCTGCAGTGAGCCGAGATCGTGCCTTTGCACTCCAGCCGGGGCAACAAGAGCGAAACTGTCTCAAAACAAACAAATAACAAACCATCCAATCTGCAAGATGGTTTGAACCTGATGGCACTTTTCTGACATCTGCCTGTGTTTGCCAGATGAAGCAACAGAGCACAGGGCTCTAACGAGGTGGCATCCTGGAATGGTAACTAGGGCAGAGGAAAAAGTAGGTAGAATGAAGAGTCAAATGGGGCCCCATCTGCAAGGGAGTCCCTTGATCATTGGAGATGGCCTAGACATATTGGGCACTTGGAAGTAAGTTAGGGGTGAACAGGAAAATAATGGGACCCTAAGGAAGCAAGATAAAGCTACAGAGACTTATCTCCTTTCCTTTTGTTTTTGTTTTTTTTTT
>NW_016806447.1:1700490-1706178 GCF_001698545.2 Rhinopithecus bieti
TTTTTTTTTTTGAGGCGGAGTCTCGCTCTGTCGCCCGGACTGGAGTGCTGTGGCCGGATCTCAGCTCACTGCAAGCTCCGCCTCTCGGGTTTACGCCATTCTCCTGCCTCAGCCTCCCGAGTAGCTGGGACTACAGGAGCCCGCTACCTCGCCCGGCTAGTTTTTGTATTTTTAGTAGAGACGGGGTTTCACTGTGTTAGCCAGGATGGTCTCGATCTCCTGACCTTGTGATCCGCCCGTCTCGGCCTCCCAAAGTGCTGGGATTACAGGCTTGAGCCACCGCGCCCGGCCACAATTGTCTCTAAGAGAAAACTTTGTTGTTGTAGGGTTGTTCTGTTAATGTTTTTTGTTTGGGATATTGTGATTGATAGTACATTCTTACCCATGTGCAAGCATTACTTGGGTTGTCTAGGGAATAAAACATCTCAATTCACATTGTTTCTAAAAGAAAGATGCTCAATGAGTTTATCTTTAGGTTGTCAGATTTTATAATTATAGTAAATTTTCAAGTATCCACATAAATAAAAGGGCATCAGTACAGATAACAGAAAATTACAGGCTCTGAAATTGTGGTTAGCCATCCAGCAGAGTTGTGTCCAGCTTCTATATATAACCAACGGCAATGCCAAGTGGGTTAAAGGAATTTAGCCCCTCTGTAATCTCCTTCAAACTCTATTCTTTGATATGGATACTTGACATTTTCCTAATCTTACGTAAAGTGCTAAGAAATTATAGCTTTAAGTCCTTTCTTCCAGTGAGATTGTGGCTCCTGCATTTCTATAAAATACAATTCCAGAGTTGGCTCTGTCATAGGTCTGGGACTGTCTCAGGCAATGTGTCAACCACAAGGCCAAACCATGATGCATATGATTAATTTCCAATTCACAAAACCCAGAGACTGATACCTGTACATATGGCTTACTTCATCTCCCTAAAGTCAGCTTTAATACCTAAATAGGTGGTGGAAGGGAGTGGGGTGTGGTTGGGAGGGTGGGGAGTGGCAACCCTGAAGCAACCTATTTCAACAGTAGAGCACTAAGATTGAGATTGTTAGATGTATATTTTCATATAGTTTCTTCTAGCTTTCACTACTGATTTGATCCCCTGGGGTCATATAGCACAAGTGTTTTCTTCCTCGAATATTTGGAAAAGCTATTATATTCTATCTGGACTTGCCACTGAGAACTATATGACTTTAGCTAAATTCCTTTATCCTTCTGATTTTCTTTGTTTAATTCTAGAAAAGGAGGACATTTGACTAGGTGATCTGTAATAGATTCTTAATTTTAACACTGTATTATATAATTCTATGAAAGATCTGTTTTGATGATAGTCATGAAAATGGTTTATTAACAATACACAATACAATGTACTTCCAATACATAATATCAGATTCAATGCTCATAATATTACTATGGAGAAATTATTATTTTCAATTATGAGTGAGGAAACAAAAAATCAAAGAGATTAAGTAAACCCTGTCCTGAGTTTCTGATTCTAGCCCTCTGCTCCAAGATAGGTTCTACCTCCATCTAATATTTTCTTGAGAAACTTTTAAAATCCCTGGAATTGGTTGCCCAACTGCAAGATGGTTTTAAAACAAAACCAAGTTGATCTTCAATTTAGCAGGCAATGCAGCACACTTGGTGGTCATTACCACAAGATGATGAGAGGCCGCAGGGAGAATCAGGCCTAGACTCATCCAAGCAATACAAAGGTTTCAAAGTTTATCAGAAATTGGTACCTGATTCATAAGCATGTGAGCCTCTCACCAGGACCTTGAATAAACTAAAGATGTTGTTGTACAAAGATAATCATTCCTCCAGCATTCAGTCACTAGGGCCTGCTGAATGCTAGGCATTGATTAATCACTTTTACCCACGATTTCTTATTTATTTCTCATAAAACTCTGTGGGGTAATAGTGCATGTATTATCCTCATTTTATGTAAGATGATCTTGAGATTAATAGAATAACTTAACCAGGCAGTAAGTGGCAGATCAGGATTATAATCAAGGCCTTTGGGCTCCAAGTTCCAGACTCTTTCTATTCTGCCAGTATTTCCCAAAGTGTGTTTTAGTCTACGCTCATCCCACAAAATGCCTTTCCAAAATGATGCCACAGTCAACAATGCTTGATTCAGCACATTGTGGGGTCCCCTAGAGATTCATAGAGTTTAGCACATTCAACATTCCCAGAAAATTTCAGAAAGGAAACATGTTTAACATTTTCTTTCTAAATTTTCCTGAACTTATTTGCAAAGGCATCTTTTAATCCAGTTAACACATATTTGATATTCTGAGGAATTGAATCCTGCAGAACTCTTTGAGAAATACTTCATCGTGCCAGGCTATGTTAAAGAGTAATTTTATAAGAAAGGATTGTCACCATAAACTGTTATTTTCCTTCATGTTAAAAAAATAATTTTCCCATGAGTTAACTAGTATATCTCATGAGATCATGAGCCAGATGTTCACAGAATTCAACAGACTTCCTGGCTCTGACCTGAGAGAATAAAATGTTGCCATAGAATTACATACATGAGAATACCAGATGGGAATACCAAGAAAGTACATGAACAAGTATTACCCATTCTCATGATACGCAGCCTACATTCTAAAGAAGTTTGTCTATGCAGAGAAGTTACAATTTATCCTCCCTTCGAATTCTTGCTATTTGACATGCCTTACATTTTATTCTAATGTGAATGATTTCAAGAAAAGGTCTTTTGCAATATTATGGATAATTCTGTGATTGCTTGAAGCTATTAGCAATGCCTGGTATGCTTTAAAACTAAGGTTGGAAATTATTGAACAAGGCAAATTAATTTGGGCTTGGTTATGAAGATTAATTACTTAATTCAGTTGTCTAGTTCATTGTTTACTTTTAAGATCTGCCTGCCAGTTCACCCTGGTTCTGTCGCAGGCTTTACCTTTTTTTTTAAAGTAACTTTTAATTGGCAATTATGAGTTAACAAGAATCTTTGAAATGTCTTGATGAAGTTTAAAAGTGAAATATCATGACTTTCAGATGACTACATATAGAGTGGCAAAAGCTGGGAATTTATATTTTATTGAAAGTAAACAAAAAACAACAGAGAGAAACACAAAGTAATTATTTGCTGTAAAATGCATATAAATGCCTCCTGCTGTTCATCATTCAGGTATGCTGTTCAAGTTACCTATATCTATGTTACAAATTATGCCAAAATGTAGTGGACTAAAAAAAACCCTTTTATTATATCTCACAGTTTTGTAAGTCAGGAATTTAGGCAGGGTTTAGCTTGATGATTCTTCTCTCAACATATTGATAACTGAGCTGGTCTAGATGGTTCAAGATGATTTCACCTACATGCTTGTGCCTTGATAGGATGACTGGAAGGCTGGGCTCAGTGGGGACCCTCTCCTACTCCATGTAGTTCTCTCTAGCAAGATAGTTGGACTTCTTGCTGGGTAGCTCAAGTTTCCAAGAGCAAGTGTTACAAGACACAGGAAATAAAATAGTTGGGCTCTTAAGGCCTGGGCCTAGAAACTAGCACAGCGTTGCTTCCAGTGTATTCTGTAAGTCAGAGAATTTGAGCGGGAACAACCCAACTCTCATGGCAGTGTCAAAGAATTTGTGGCCATCATTAATCTGCCATATAGGCCAAAACTCTTTGGCAGAAAGGTTTGTGTAATGCACAAAAGAATACAAAAGCTATTCTGAACTCTTAAACAGGTTTGCCTTTTGATAACATACATTGTTTTATTCATAAAACCAAAGTGATACTACAGAAATGTATACAATACATAATATGATATATCTATATGAAATTGCTCCATATCCATATCTACGTTGGTGCTGACTTTCCATTTGAACATTTCTCTTATCACCGTATACCTCTTGCAAGTAGTTTCTAGCACTTACACCCATCTTTGCTATTTTGTACATACTAGCCATGATAGCTAATGTATTTTAAAATCTCCTAAATAAGCAATAAGGTACAACAAATCTGCCAAAACTAATAACACAATGATTGAGATGAAAATGGCTGCTGTTCACTGTCTGTTGCTAGTTAGCAGAGTTGTGCCTTTGCACTGAGGTCAAGTTGAGCTTTGTTTTCCACTGCACGTAATCTTTGTTCTAAGATTTGTAAGTTTTAAAGAACTATAGCAGAGTTTTGGTATTTTACTTGGGTGAAGCAAAAGGAACTTTTCTTTTCTTTTTTTTTTTTTAGACCAGGTCTCACTCTTATCACCCAGATTGGAGTGTAGGGGTGCAATCACAGCTCACTGTAGCCTCAATGTCCCAGGCTCAAGCAATCCTTTCTCCTCAGCCACCCGAGTAGCTGAACCGGGACTCCGGGTGCGTACCACTACACCCAACTAATTTTTTATATTTTGTATTTTGTAGAGATAAGGTCTTGCCTTGTTGCCCAGGCTGGTCTTGAATTCCTGGGCTCAAGCAATCCTCCTACCTCAGTCTCCCAAAGAGCTGTAATTACTGGCATGAGCTTTTAAATTTCAATTTTTTTTCTTGTTGTAGACTAGCCCCAAAGTATTTAACCCCTGGTATCTCTTTAATTAATTCCCTTTTCTCCAAATTCTGCACCTCAACTTCTAAACTGTTTCCCTCTAGTCTTAGAACTCATAGACATTTCCCTCCTATGCCCCTCCTGCAAGAGTAATCATCCTTTCTTGGAATATTAGTGTCTGCATATATGATCCCCTCAATTATCAGATGTTTAATATAAATCATATCTTAATATAAAATGATTGCATTTCATTTAAACAATGATTTCATTTTAGGGGAATAATTATACAAAATTTCTCGGTGCATTTTTTCTTTCTTCTTACTTTTTTAAGAGACAGGGTCTCACTCTGCCATCCAGGCTAGAGTGCAGTGGTGCCATCATAGCTCACTGCAGCCTCAAATTCCTGGGCTCAAGCAATGCTCCTACCTCAGCCTCCTGAGTAACTAGGACTACAGGTGCACACAACATACCTGGCTAATTTTAAAATTTTTTTTGCAGAGAGTGAATCTGGCTTGTTGCCCAGGCTGGTCTTGAACTCCTCGTCTCAAGAGATCCTCCCACATTGGCCTCCCAAAGTGTTTGGGTTACAGGAGTGAGCCACCGTGCCTGGCCTATTTTTTCTTTGTAATCAAATTGTATGATTGAACAGGAGTTGGCAAACTATAGCATGCAGGTCAAACCCAGTCCAGCACCTGTTTTAATAAATAAAGTTTTATTGAAATACCGTCACGCTTATTTGCCTACATATTATTTGTTGCTTTTTTTTGCACTATAAGGGCAGAGCTGAATAATCCTGCCAAAGATCGTATGGCCTGCAAGGCCTGAAATATGTATTATCTAGCCCTTTACAGAAAACATTTGTTGATGCCTCTGATAGATTATAATTCCTTTGAAATTTTCTAAGGAAGCTAATTTGTTTTGTTCATTTTATTTTCTTATTTTAAATTTTTTTACAATGCAGGGAAATAGGGTAAGTTTTGTTCATTTTAAATAAACTTGTCTTGCTGTAATAAAAAAACTGAACAAATCACAGCTTTTCATTTTCGTGGATAAATGAACAAATATACTGTAACAATATATTGAACATGTAGGAATAAAGGGGCCATCCCGCCGGGCGCGGTGGCTCAAGCCTGTAATCCCAGCACTTTGGGAGGCCGAGACGGGCGGATCACGAGG
>NW_016806447.1:1707916-1710081 GCF_001698545.2 Rhinopithecus bieti
AAAAAAAATACATATATTTATATATATTTTTTTCAGAACTAAAAAATTAGCCATGTCATTTTATTTCCCAATAAGAATTTATAACTTAGTATTTACATGACTTAGCTTCTTACCATGTTCGATTATATTTATGGAAAACATGATGTTCAAAGAAAAGTGTGAAGATCAAAGACCCAAGATTGGTTTTTTAAAGGTTAATATGTATTTCTCTTGAGTGTTATGATTGTAGGAGATGATGCCACAGCAATTTCATGCTTAAATCCAGGGTGGGACCAGTTTCCCTCCCCAGAAGAGTTGAGTCATTTCAGTGAAGAGTTTAGTCCTATAGGCTCCCTTGCTTCTTGGCCTTATTGCTAAAATTGCCACAACAAAAGAGAAATGACACTATTTGGTACCAAAAACACCTGTTTACCCTCCATGACTAGAACCAAGATCAATTTGTTTTGCAGGCCGCTGAGCAGCCCAGGGAGAAATATGACTTCTGACCAGCAATAGCTCAGATGCTTAATCTTCCATTTCCTTCTTTTGAGTCACTTAGGTCTCTCTTTAACTCCCACTGATCAGACTGTTTAGAATTCAAGCAAATATTTTCTATAATCCAGCTACAGAATTGATTTCCTTCTAACAAAAGACTCACAGAAGCTGTGTGAAATCAAAGTGTAAATAGTAATCTAGCAACTGTGAGAGAAAACAGAATATTTTCGACAACAGGTGGAAAAGCAGATTGTATTGCAGGAAGTATTAATATTTATCGGGAAAGGAATAATCTTAGCTCTGGACAGAAACGTAACCAGGAACATTATATATATATATATATATGCAAAGTTGTCTATCCTTGCAGTTCGGCTAGGAGTCCAAACAAAACTTTTAGGCTTTATAGTAGTACAGTTTGCCAAAAATTATGAGAATCTCAAAATTGGGGCTCGGTGGCTTTTACTGAATCCCTTTGTTCATTTGCATTGAGAAAAATAAAGCAGTAACTGTAACAGGTGTGGATCTGTGCTGGAAAAAGTTTGACATGAATGTCGATGGGCTGAATTTCTAAAAAAAAAATCTTGCGTGTTTTTTAAACATCACATTTCAAAGCTTTTCTCAAATAATTGAAACCTTGCTAGATTTCAAGGTATTTTTATTTTCATTCACATTATTTTGCAGTAAGAATCTCACAGAGGAGATTCTTTAGAAAGAAATTATTACTGTAACCATTTAAGGTGAGAAAGAATTTGGTATTACATTAAATATTAATATTAAATATTGAATTAAATATATACACTTACCAGTTCAGTATTTTTACGTCTTACCTTGTAAAACCTTTACTAATCATGCATTAGGTTTCCAATGCATGGAAACATGAATAAAGAAATTTCCTTGACAAAGATCCATACCTTGATTGCTTCATGCTAATATACTGTCAATACTGAGCTTCTCAGTTAAAAGATGAGATCTCCTGAACGTCAAATTTATCACTTCAAATCCTTGCATTAATTCCTTCATATAACACTTGATATGTCATCCACCAGTTTCTCCAATAAGAAGCTTGACGGTGATAATGATGGCAATGGTCATGTCATGCATGGTATCCATATGCATTATCTGATGCTGAGAGCATCTGGCCCCTTATTAATGTGATCTGCACTTTTTGATCAACTCAAAAAATTGTAAGACAACCACTAAAAGCAGGGGATTTCATAAATGCCAAGCATTTCTTCCTTACAAAGGCATCTAAACTTCGGCCTTTGTCTCTCACTTTTTATGCCTGACAGGTTACCAAACTCCGATCTACCGGAAATCATCTTACCTTAGAAACACACACACACACACACACACACACACACGCTTTGAAGTTAGATACCTGAAGTTTCAACTATTTGTTCTACCACATTTTGTCTGCCTGACTTTGGAGTTTTCACAGTCTTGAGAGATTTTGAGTGGCCTCATGTGAAAGGGTAGTTAGGTACTTAGGGCAGTGAAAAGAATCTCTTTTGGTGATTGTTGCCGCAGGTCTCAGGCTGGGTCAAACATCTCTGATTCTAGGTATTCTAGATCTATCATTTGCCCTTCTTAATGAGTAAATATCTTTCTACCCTGGGCACATTTAAATTTAAGTTTAGAAAGGTTTAAAGTAATCCAAACCATACTGTAAATATGTTTATATTATTATTATT
>NW_016806447.1:1714533-1716737 GCF_001698545.2 Rhinopithecus bieti
GGAACCCCCCTAAAAAAAAAAAAAAAAAAGAAAAAGAAAAAAAAAAAGAAAGTGCTCACTCCCCTCCACAAACCCTACACACCACTCACCCTACTCAGCTTGACCCTTGATTTGGGTGTACCTGCAGCCCTACCAGCTTGAGTTAACTTAAACCCCGTCTCCCTATCAAGTCAAAGGAACTACACATTTCAGAAAAAAAGATGAAAATAGAGTGAGTGGCTGGGTACAGTAGCTCACACCTGTAATTCTAGCACTTTGGGAGGGCAAGGCGGAGAATCACCCAGGAGTTTCAGACCAACTTGGGCAACATAGTGAGACCCTGTCTCTAAAAAAAAAAAAATTAAAATAGAACGAGGTTGGAGACGTAAATCTAGGGCTTCACAGAAGATGTGACACTTTAACCGACAGTATATAATCTAGACAAAACAGTGAGCATTGAGGGCCTCCATTTAACATAGCTACATCAGTAGGTAAAGGATGAGAGAAAAGACTGGACAAAAACATAAGGGCTACCTCTGGTGTTTTAAAGATTCAGGCCAATCCCTATTACTTCTNTCCGTCTCAAAAAAAAAAAAAAAAAAGAAAAAGAAAAAGAAAACCACTTTTGTGACCTTTCCAATTTTCTTTTTTGCTTCAAAGTTTACCTACCATGGCCTCATTCCCTCAAAGCTCTGTCCTTTTCTAACATTACAGCTATAGTGTTAACCATCACTGTCTGTAGTGAATATTAATGGCTTAATGTATTTATCTTTTCAAGAACATGTTCATATTCTAAGATAGGGGACTTTATCCAAATAAGTGATAGTAGTGGTGAAAATTTCAGACCAGTTGGTAAGTCTGGGGGAAAACAAATTCGGTGCAGGTACCCTTTTCAGCGTCCTGAATGTCTACCTGCTTTATGCATGTATATGGCTGACCCTGTACCCTACCTTTCTTAGCTTTAGGATGTTAAGGCCTGTCACAGATAGGCTAGGACTTTGAATGGTTTCCTCAGCAGCACCTGTGAAATACACTTAATGTTAGGTAACATTAAGTGAAATCAGGGTTCAAAGGTTTTTTTGTTTTGTTTTGTTTTGTTTTTTGAGAAGGAGCTCGCTCTGTCGCCAGGCTGGAGTGCAGTGGCCCAAGTGGCCCAATCTCAGCTCACTGAAACCTCTGCCTCTTGTGTTCAAGCGATTCTCCTGCCTCAGCCTCCCCAGTAGCTGGGACTTCAGGCACGTGCCTCCAGACCCAGCTAATTTTTGTATTTTTAGTAGAGACAGGATTTCACCATGTTGGCCAGCATGGTCTCCATCCCTTGACCTAGTGATCTGCCCTCCTTGGCCTCCCAAAGTGCTGGGAATACAGGCATGAGCCACCGCGCCTGACCACAAAGGCTTTCTTCCTTAAGTTTACGCCACTTCTCCTGATTAAAGCCTGTGGTATCAAGTAAAGACACATCCCCTCCTCAGTAGATCTTTGACCTGTCATGACTCTAATGGAAAAAGAACATACTTTGAAGTAGGTTTTTGCTAAGGATTAACACAAAAGAGGCACATTATGCCCCAAAGGCTGGCCTACAGATTGCTGGTCACCCTACATAGTAAACAATGGGCTGCTCTGGGGACAATGACGGCAGTACTGACACAACAAGACTGGACTCCATTTCACGTCTACCAAGGGTAGGTGGACAAGATATAAGGAAGACAGAGGTCTGTGGTCAGAAGACCTTGATTCAGACCTGAACTTAAACAGTTATCAGCAGTAGAAAGTAGTCTCTAAACTTCAGTTTCCTGAAAATGGGGTTAAGAAGAGTACAAACATCATAATTAGTATGAGGATTAAACAAGTTAACTCATGTGAAACGTTTTAGCACAGTGCCTGCTCATGGTAAGCACTCAGTTAATATTAGCTTTGTTATTATTATGTGCACTGTGACAGGATGTGCCCACTTTGCTGGTAGCTTCGTTAACCACTTACACTAAGTGTGTTTGCTGTTTTAGTCAGAACATACTCTGAAATCACAAAATATGCAAACTCAGATCTAGATCTGGGCAAATGTGAGGCATATCTTGGAGTTCCCCTTTTAGTAGGTTCCACGGAAATATCCCAGCCTTTATTAAACTGTATTTTACTTCCTCAAATTATCTCTCACTTCTCTTTTGGGGTGATGCCTGTCCTGTCTCATTACAATTGTCTCTTTTTTTTTTTTTTTTTTTTTTTTT
>NW_016806447.1:1717269-1724935 GCF_001698545.2 Rhinopithecus bieti
TTTTTTTTTTTGAGGCGGAGTCTCGCTCTGTCGCCCGGACTGGAGTGCTGTGGCCGGATCTCAGCTCACTGCAAGCTCCGCCTCTCGGGTTTACGCCATTCTCCTGCCTCAGCCTCCCGAGTAGCTGGGACTACAGGAGCCCGCTACCTCGCCCGGCTAGTTTTTGTATTTTTAGTAGAGACGGGGTTTCACTGTGTTAGCCAGGATGGTCTCGATCTCCTGACCTTGTGATCCGCCCGTCTCGGCCTCCCAAAGTGCTGGGATTACAGGCTTGAGCCACCGCGCCCGGCCACAATTGTCTCTAAGAGAAAACTTTGTTGTTGTAGGGTTGTTCTGTTAATGTTTTTTGTTTGGGATATTGTGATTGATAGTACATTCTTACCCATGTGCAAGCATTACTTGGGTTGTCTAGGGAATAAAACATCTCAATTCACATTGTTTCTAAAAGAAAGATGCTCAATGAGTTTATCTTTAGGTTGTCAGATTTTATAATTATAGTAAATTTTCAAGTATCCACATAAATAAAAGGGCATCAGTACAGATAACAGAAAATTACAGGCTCTGAAATTGTGGTTAGCCATCCAGCAGAGTTGTGTCCAGCTTCTATATATAACCAACGGCAATGCCAAGTGGGTTAAAGGAATTTAGCCCCTCTGTAATCTCCTTCAAACTCTATTCTTTGATATGGATACTTGACATTTTCCTAATCTTACGTAAAGTGCTAAGAAATTATAGCTTTAAGTCCTTTCTTCCAGTGAGATTGTGGCTCCTGCATTTCTATAAAATACAATTCCAGAGTTGGCTCTGTCATAGGTCTGGGACTGTCTCAGGCAATGTGTCAACCACAAGGCCAAACCATGATGCATATGATTAATTTCCAATTCACAAAACCCAGAGACTGATACCTGTACATATGGCTTACTTCATCTCCCTAAAGTCAGCTTTAATACCTAAATAGGTGGTGGAAGGGAGTGGGGTGTGGTTGGGAGGGTGGGGAGTGGCAACCCTGAAGCAACCTATTTCAACAGTAGAGCACTAAGATTGAGATTGTTAGATGTATATTTTCATATAGTTTCTTCTAGCTTTCACTACTGATTTGATCCCCTGGGGTCATATAGCACAAGTGTTTTCTTCCTCGAATATTTGGAAAAGCTATTATATTCTATCTGGACTTGCCACTGAGAACTATATGACTTTAGCTAAATTCCTTTATCCTTCTGATTTTCTTTGTTTAATTCTAGAAAAGGAGGACATTTGACTAGGTGATCTGTAATAGATTCTTAATTTTAACACTGTATTATATAATTCTATGAAAGATCTGTTTTGATGATAGTCATGAAAATGGTTTATTAACAATACACAATACAATGTACTTCCAATACATAATATCAGATTCAATGCTCATAATATTACTATGGAGAAATTATTATTTTCAATTATGAGTGAGGAAACAAAAAATCAAAGAGATTAAGTAAACCCTGTCCTGAGTTTCTGATTCTAGCCCTCTGCTCCAAGATAGGTTCTACCTCCATCTAATATTTTCTTGAGAAACTTTTAAAATCCCTGGAATTGGTTGCCCAACTGCAAGATGGTTTTAAAACAAAACCAAGTTGATCTTCAATTTAGCAGGCAATGCAGCACACTTGGTGGTCATTACCACAAGATGATGAGAGGCCGCAGGGAGAATCAGGCCTAGACTCATCCAAGCAATACAAAGGTTTCAAAGTTTATCAGAAATTGGTACCTGATTCATAAGCATGTGAGCCTCTCACCAGGACCTTGAATAAACTAAAGATGTTGTTGTACAAAGATAATCATTCCTCCAGCATTCAGTCACTAGGGCCTGCTGAATGCTAGGCATTGATTAATCACTTTTACCCACGATTTCTTATTTATTTCTCATAAAACTCTGTGGGGTAATAGTGCATGTATTATCCTCATTTTATGTAAGATGATCTTGAGATTAATAGAATAACTTAACCAGGCAGTAAGTGGCAGATCAGGATTATAATCAAGGCCTTTGGGCTCCAAGTTCCAGACTCTTTCTATTCTGCCAGTATTTCCCAAAGTGTGTTTTAGTCTACGCTCATCCCACAAAATGCCTTTCCAAAATGATGCCACAGTCAACAATGCTTGATTCAGCACATTGTGGGGTCCCCTAGAGATTCATAGAGTTTAGCACATTCAACATTCCCAGAAAATTTCAGAAAGGAAACATGTTTAACATTTTCTTTCTAAATTTTCCTGAACTTATTTGCAAAGGCATCTTTTAATCCAGTTAACACATATTTGATATTCTGAGGAATTGAATCCTGCAGAACTCTTTGAGAAATACTTCATCGTGCCAGGCTATGTTAAAGAGTAATTTTATAAGAAAGGATTGTCACCATAAACTGTTATTTTCCTTCATGTTAAAAAAATAATTTTCCCATGAGTTAACTAGTATATCTCATGAGATCATGAGCCAGATGTTCACAGAATTCAACAGACTTCCTGGCTCTGACCTGAGAGAATAAAATGTTGCCATAGAATTACATACATGAGAATACCAGATGGGAATACCAAGAAAGTACATGAACAAGTATTACCCATTCTCATGATACGCAGCCTACATTCTAAAGAAGTTTGTCTATGCAGAGAAGTTACAATTTATCCTCCCTTCGAATTCTTGCTATTTGACATGCCTTACATTTTATTCTAATGTGAATGATTTCAAGAAAAGGTCTTTTGCAATATTATGGATAATTCTGTGATTGCTTGAAGCTATTAGCAATGCCTGGTATGCTTTAAAACTAAGGTTGGAAATTATTGAACAAGGCAAATTAATTTGGGCTTGGTTATGAAGATTAATTACTTAATTCAGTTGTCTAGTTCATTGTTTACTTTTAAGATCTGCCTGCCAGTTCACCCTGGTTCTGTCGCAGGCTTTACCTTTTTTTTTAAAGTAACTTTTAATTGGCAATTATGAGTTAACAAGAATCTTTGAAATGTCTTGATGAAGTTTAAAAGTGAAATATCATGACTTTCAGATGACTACATATAGAGTGGCAAAAGCTGGGAATTTATATTTTATTGAAAGTAAACAAAAAACAACAGAGAGAAACACAAAGTAATTATTTGCTGTAAAATGCATATAAATGCCTCCTGCTGTTCATCATTCAGGTATGCTGTTCAAGTTACCTATATCTATGTTACAAATTATGCCAAAATGTAGTGGACTAAAAAAAACCCTTTTATTATATCTCACAGTTTTGTAAGTCAGGAATTTAGGCAGGGTTTAGCTTGATGATTCTTCTCTCAACATATTGATAACTGAGCTGGTCTAGATGGTTCAAGATGATTTCACCTACATGCTTGTGCCTTGATAGGATGACTGGAAGGCTGGGCTCAGTGGGGACCCTCTCCTACTCCATGTAGTTCTCTCTAGCAAGATAGTTGGACTTCTTGCTGGGTAGCTCAAGTTTCCAAGAGCAAGTGTTACAAGACACAGGAAATAAAATAGTTGGGCTCTTAAGGCCTGGGCCTAGAAACTAGCACAGCGTTGCTTCCAGTGTATTCTGTAAGTCAGAGAATTTGAGCGGGAACAACCCAACTCTCATGGCAGTGTCAAAGAATTTGTGGCCATCATTAATCTGCCATATAGGCCAAAACTCTTTGGCAGAAAGGTTTGTGTAATGCACAAAAGAATACAAAAGCTATTCTGAACTCTTAAACAGGTTTGCCTTTTGATAACATACATTGTTTTATTCATAAAACCAAAGTGATACTACAGAAATGTATACAATACATAATATGATATATCTATATGAAATTGCTCCATATCCATATCTACGTTGGTGCTGACTTTCCATTTGAACATTTCTCTTATCACCGTATACCTCTTGCAAGTAGTTTCTAGCACTTACACCCATCTTTGCTATTTTGTACATACTAGCCATGATAGCTAATGTATTTTAAAATCTCCTAAATAAGCAATAAGGTACAACAAATCTGCCAAAACTAATAACACAATGATTGAGATGAAAATGGCTGCTGTTCACTGTCTGTTGCTAGTTAGCAGAGTTGTGCCTTTGCACTGAGGTCAAGTTGAGCTTTGTTTTCCACTGCACGTAATCTTTGTTCTAAGATTTGTAAGTTTTAAAGAACTATAGCAGAGTTTTGGTATTTTACTTGGGTGAAGCAAAAGGAACTTTTCTTTTCTTTTTTTTTTTTTAGACCAGGTCTCACTCTTATCACCCAGATTGGAGTGTAGGGGTGCAATCACAGCTCACTGTAGCCTCAATGTCCCAGGCTCAAGCAATCCTTTCTCCTCAGCCACCCGAGTAGCTGAACCGGGACTCCGGGTGCGTACCACTACACCCAACTAATTTTTTATATTTTGTATTTTGTAGAGATAAGGTCTTGCCTTGTTGCCCAGGCTGGTCTTGAATTCCTGGGCTCAAGCAATCCTCCTACCTCAGTCTCCCAAAGAGCTGTAATTACTGGCATGAGCTTTTAAATTTCAATTTTTTTTCTTGTTGTAGACTAGCCCCAAAGTATTTAACCCCTGGTATCTCTTTAATTAATTCCCTTTTCTCCAAATTCTGCACCTCAACTTCTAAACTGTTTCCCTCTAGTCTTAGAACTCATAGACATTTCCCTCCTATGCCCCTCCTGCAAGAGTAATCATCCTTTCTTGGAATATTAGTGTCTGCATATATGATCCCCTCAATTATCAGATGTTTAATATAAATCATATCTTAATATAAAATGATTGCATTTCATTTAAACAATGATTTCATTTTAGGGGAATAATTATACAAAATTTCTCGGTGCATTTTTTCTTTCTTCTTACTTTTTTAAGAGACAGGGTCTCACTCTGCCATCCAGGCTAGAGTGCAGTGGTGCCATCATAGCTCACTGCAGCCTCAAATTCCTGGGCTCAAGCAATGCTCCTACCTCAGCCTCCTGAGTAACTAGGACTACAGGTGCACACAACATACCTGGCTAATTTTAAAATTTTTTTTGCAGAGAGTGAATCTGGCTTGTTGCCCAGGCTGGTCTTGAACTCCTCGTCTCAAGAGATCCTCCCACATTGGCCTCCCAAAGTGTTTGGGTTACAGGAGTGAGCCACCGTGCCTGGCCTATTTTTTCTTTGTAATCAAATTGTATGATTGAACAGGAGTTGGCAAACTATAGCATGCAGGTCAAACCCAGTCCAGCACCTGTTTTAATAAATAAAGTTTTATTGAAATACCGTCACGCTTATTTGCCTACATATTATTTGTTGCTTTTTTTTGCACTATAAGGGCAGAGCTGAATAATCCTGCCAAAGATCGTATGGCCTGCAAGGCCTGAAATATGTATTATCTAGCCCTTTACAGAAAACATTTGTTGATGCCTCTGATAGATTATAATTCCTTTGAAATTTTCTAAGGAAGCTAATTTGTTTTGTTCATTTTATTTTCTTATTTTAAATTTTTTTACAATGCAGGGAAATAGGGTAAGTTTTGTTCATTTTAAATAAACTTGTCTTGCTGTAATAAAAAAACTGAACAAATCACAGCTTTTCATTTTCGTGGATAAATGAACAAATATACTGTAACAATATATTGAACATGTAGGAATAAAGGGGCCATCCCGCCGGGCGCGGTGGCTCAAGCCTGTAATCCCAGCACTTTGGGAGGCCGAGACGGGCGGATCACGAGGTCAGGAGATCGAGACCATCCTGGCTAACATGGTGAAACCCCGTCTCTACTAAAAAATACAAAAAACTAGCCGGGCGAGGTGGCGGGCGCCTGTAGTCCCAGCTACTCGGGAGGCTGAGGCAGGAGAATGGCGTAAACCCGGGAGGCGGAGCTTGCAGTGAGCTGAGATCCGGCCACTGCACTCCAGCCCAGGCGACAGAGCGAGACTCCGTCTCAAAAAAAAAAAAAAAAAAAAAAAAAGGGGCCATCCCATATGCTATGTTCCAGCTCACTTCTTTTGCTGCTGACCTGACTTCTGTAAATTTTCGAGTAACTTGAAACAAAAGCAGCCTTTGAGCTAAGACACATGAGAGTACAGATGCTTCTTGGTTTATGAAGGGGTTATGTCCCCATAACCTCATCCTAAGTTAAAAATGTCATAAGTTGAAAGTACATTTATTATACCTAGTGTACCAAACATTGCAGGTTAGCCTAGCCTACCTTAAACATGCTCGGAACACTTACATTAGTCTATAGTTGGGCAAAAATCATCTAATGCAAAGCCAATTTTATAATAAAAAATGTTAAATATCTCATGAATGTATTTCATACTATACTGAAAGTGAAAAGTAGAATGGTTATATTGATACTCAAAGTATGGTTTCCATTGAATGCCAATTGCTTTCACACCATAATAATGTTGAAAAGTTAAACTGAACTATCATAAATTGGGCACCATCTGTACAAGGAACAAATGAGTTTGACAAAGGAAATTATGAACCATGGTGACCAAAATTACGATGTCAGCGTACTCCCTTTGTCCTTGCTTTCAAAGACTCAGTTTTGATTCAGATGATACGGGAGCACAAAGGAAGCCTTGTGGAATCTCTGGACCAATTTAGAAGGAAATACATGTACTTATCTATGTTCTGCATTTGTTAGATTTTGTTGTGTCTATGTATGAAAACAGGTAGTTGATAATTCCCAGTGTTAGTTAGGGCATGGGCAAACTAGCTTTCTTATCACTATTTGTGAGAATATAATTTATTTCAAAGTTTCTAAAAGGTTAAATGTTCTAAAAGCCTTAATAATTATCTTGAAATTCAAATACAAATATTTTCCTAATGAAATAATCTAAAGTGGATACACAAATTTATTTACAAAGACATTTATTTCAGCTTTATTTATAATAACAAAACATTGGCACCAATGTACATATCAATCATAAGAGATTAGATGCAGTAGAATAAAGGAAAACTGATCATGCATAATATTGAGGGGGAAAAACAAATTGCAAACAATATATACAATTTTAGTCCAATTTTGTTTAAACATATAATATAATTTATGCATAGAAAAGTCCAAAGACATACACTAAAAAAGCAACAATTACACCTGAAAGGTGGACTTATGGATAATTTTGTTGAGATTTTCTCATATTTTCCAAATTTTACATAACCAGTATGTGTTACTTTTGTGATTAGAATAACAAATACTATTAATTCAAAATGTGATAGTAAGTATTTTTTAATATCCTCAACTAATCAACTGTTTATATCACTTATATGACTGAAAAGAAAAATAAAGGACTTTTATTTATTTTAAAGCAATTTACTTTGTTAGTTGAATTCATGTAATTAAATGTTTAAATGAATCTTTGTAATTGTGTAGACACAGTCATGGATTTGCCTCTCTGTTTATTCTAAGAATTGATATGAATTCTGAGATGGGGTCTATTCCATCTCTTTCCTAAATATACACTTTTGTATTTAGCTAAAATAGAAAATATTTTTTTCCGGCCAGGCGTGGTGGCTCACGCCATGGTGAAACCCCGTCTCTACTAAAAATACAAAAATTAGCCAGGCGTGGTGGTGCATTTCTATAATCCCAGCTACTCAGAGGCTGGGGCAGGAGAATCATTTGAACCTGGGAGGCAGAAGTTGCAGTGATCGCGCCAGTGTACTCCAGCCTGGGTGACAAGGCGAGACTTCATCTCAAAA
>NW_016806447.1:1728071-1730843 GCF_001698545.2 Rhinopithecus bieti
CCTCGTGATCCGCCCGCCTCGGCCTCCCAAAGTGCTGGGATTACAGGCGTGAGCCACCACGCCCGGCGTTTATATTATTAAGAAGGAATCTGGCCGGGTGCGGTGGCTCACGCCTGTAATCCCAGCACTTTGGGAGGCTGAGGTGGGTGGATCACTTGAGGTCAGGAGTTTGAGACCAGCCTGGCCAACATGGTGAAACCCCATCTCTACTAAAAATACAAAAATTAGCCAGGTGTGGTGGCATGCACCTGTAATCTCAGCTCCTTGGGAGGCTGAGGCGCGAGAATTGCTTGAACCAGGAGCCACTGCATGCCAGCCTGGGTGTCAGAGTGAGACTCTGTCTCAAAGAAAAAAAAAAAGGAAGGAATCTATACATATTTGGCATCCCTTTTTATAGCCAGCTCCTAAATACACATGTCTATCTGTTGACAATGTCATATCATCAATATTTCTCAGTGAAAATTTTCCTAGTTAATTGAATTAGTTCAGATGTACTGTAGCCAGTCTATTCTTTTTCTCTGTAAATTATAATATAGTTGAACTAAAATTTATATGTTCATCCATTTAGGTATGCAACAAACATTTACTGAGCCCCTAAAAGGCATCAGGTGTTCTATAGAAGCAAATAAGCCAGATGAGGCTATTGCTCTCCTGGAGCTTCCATTCTAATGGAATTAAACAACAAACAGACAAAAACATTTCAGAGAGCGGTAAGTGCTTTAAAGAAATGAAAACGTTAATTGGATAAAGAGTGACTAGGGGAAGTTTAATTACACTTCAAATCCTTGGACTAATTCCTTAGTATAACACTTGATAAGTCATCCACTAGTTTCTCCAACAGCAAGGAGTTTGGGAACAGCCTAGTCTTATTGCAAAAATCTCTTGCTGTAAAGGAAGGGAAACAGTGATTTCACAAGCCACAGTTTCTGAGTTTACTTCTTTCATTTCAATTTAAAGGCTTAAAATACTTTAATCTTTTAAATCAGATGTGTAAATAAAATTCAAAGTATATGTTCATTGTTTATCTACTAAGCCTGAGTATGTGAACTACTCTATATTAGTATATTATTTCCTAATTGAAAGAATCACTTAAACTTCCTCTTTCCTAAGTGTTAATTCATTTGATCAATTTGTAGTTGTGCAGTGCAGTGGCATAAGGATAGTTTACTGCAGCTTCGAATTCCTGGACCCTGCATCTTCAAATTCCTGGACTCAGGCAATGTTCCTGCCTCAGACTCCCAAAGCGCTGGGATTAGAGGCCTGAACCATTGCCACCAGCCAGTTTGTAGTTTTTACAGTTGTGCTTTAGGCTCTTGGATCGTTTTAAAAACCACCTTAACAGTGACTTCTGTTGTCAAGAATACAACAAGGACAATAAATCACCAAGCAAATTGTTAGTCTCTTCTGTATCATCATTTAAAAAAAAAAAAAAGTGGCCAGGTGTGGTGGTTCATGCCTATAATCCCAGCACTTTGGGAGGCCGAGGCAGGTGAATTGCTTGAGCACAGAAATTTGAGACCAATCCAGGCAACATGGTGAAACCCCACCTCTACAGAAAATACAGAATTAGCCAGGCATGGTGGTGCAGGCCAGTAGTCCCAGCTACTCCGTAGCCCGAGATGGGAGGATCACTTGAGCCCGGGATGTAAAGACTGCAGTGAACCGAGATCTCGCAGCTGCACTCCAGCGTGGGTAACAGAGTAAGACCTTGTCTTCAAAAAAAAAAAAAATAATGAACAAACAAACAAAACCTACCTTCTAACTTCTCCATCTGAAAAACCGTTTCCTTGAAGAAAAAATTACGATTTTCTCTCAATCGGGAGGTCATTGGGAAATGACAATTTCCTCCTGCTGCTCTATCAAACTCTTAGGGGCCAGCAGATATAGCAGTCGCAGCTACGAAAAGTATTCTGTTTTCCTCTGAAGAACGATAAAAGATTTTAGAGTTGCAAATCAAGGTTGATGGATCCTTGGATGATGGATGAATGGAAACAGGACTCTTTATTTTTTCAGTAACAGCAAAATATTCACACACTGGCTCACAAGTTTTTCCTCTCTCTAAATTGTACAGTCCTACCATTTAGGGATTCTATTCTGGAGGTATCCCAGATATATGTTATTTTAATAATCACAATCATAAAATAAACTTAATAACTCAATTGCTTGCTATATTGGTAAGTTAAAAATCAATTTTGACCGTTCCAAGCCTTAGGAATAGGAAAACATTCTATTAGTTCTCCCTCACTTTCCCAGAGCGTCTATGAGTTAAATGGTAGCACCAACTTACACAATTCAGTGGTATTTGAATGTAAAGTCCTAGAATAAATATCGGACAGAGGTAACTGAGGCCAAGATTCAAGAAGGTTAAAGAAATTATGAGGTGATAATCATCTAATTTAAATGAGTACAGAGCACTTAATCTTTTCAGTTTACATCTAGATGAATGTTAAGATGCTTTTGGCTGTGGTAACAGAAATCCTCACTTGAAGTGGCTTGAACAGTAACATCTATTATCTCATGTAACAAGAAGTGCAGAGGTAGGGTTGGATACAAGGTTGGCTGATTCAGTGACTCAAATACTCTGCTTTGCTGTCCTCAGGAGTGGCTTTATCATGTTGTTTATCTCTTGGCTGCCAGCAATCGTTTTCCTCCCCTTCCCTCCCCTCTCTTCCCCTCCCCTTCCCTTCCCCTCCCTTCCCCTCTCCTCCCCTCTCTTCCCCTCCCCTTCCCTTCCCTTCCCTTCCCTTCCCTTCCCTTCCCTTCCCTTCCCTT
>NW_016806447.1:1734292-1744732 GCF_001698545.2 Rhinopithecus bieti
TATAATTATAATTATAAATATTAATACATAAATATTAATATAATTATAATAAATAGAAATATAATTCTAATTAATTGGAATAATTAATGATAATTATATAATTGATCATTATCATTATAATTTCAATATAATTGTGTGCAAGTGATTTGAGATGTTTATATGTTGAAATAAATTAGTTTGTTTAACTAATAGCATAGATGAAAGTGATTTGCATGTTTTAAATCACAGTAAGCCCAATAGGAGTATACCCCGTGATATGCTCACTGCTATATTTGTGTCCACTCCTTCCAAAATTTGTATGTTGAAATCTTAATTCCCAAAGTGATGATATTAGGAGTTAAGGCATTTGGGAAGTGATTAGGTTATGAGGGTGGAGCCCTCAGGAATGAGATTAGTGCCCTTATGAAAGAGACCTTTGGGAGCTTCTTAACTCCCTCCACTAGGTAAGAACACAAGAAGGTGCCATCTGTAAGAAACTGGACCCTAACCAGACACCGAATTGTGCCTTGATCTTGGACTTCCCAGCCTCCAGAACCGTAAGAAATAAATTTCTTTTGCGCATAAGCCACCCAACTTATGGTATTTTTCTATAGCAGCCCTAACAGACCAAGATAATCCCCAGTGTACATATCTGGTGAGAGCATACTGACCACTCTTACCACTGTGGTAAGAGTATGCCATTGTTATAACAAGTAGGATACTACCCTTTTCTATTCCACACTAATCAGATCACCCAGAGAACTGCATTCCCCTTTTGGTGTCGATCTTTAGGAGATTCATAGACAAACTAGCATCCACTCTGAGGGGAGTGGCCAAAATAGGGAATCGAAACCATGCTGTGTGACGCACAGTTGAAAAAAATGAGAATATTTTGCCTGGAGAAAAAAAGATTTGAGAGGACATAATACTTTCTTTATAAATTTGCAGGCTATGATGTGGAAAATGAAGGGAACATTCTATAAATGCCTGGAAGACCATTCTTAGGCTGTCACCACAGCAAAAGTATCCTGGGGCCTAGAAAATAGGAAAAGCTTTTCCCAAGTTGAAAAGGAATGACTTACTAGAATAGAGAGGCAACAACCTCTTTCAAGGAAGCCAAATTAGATGGTTTAATCAGAAAGGGAAAAGAATGTATGGAACAAGAAAACTAGTGTCCAATGACCAAAGGAGTAGAGAGTAGATGAAGGTAAATTACCTCTTTTAACCTTAGAAGATGATGCAGTTACTTCAAGCAACTTGAAGTGTAAAGGACAATACAAATGAAGAAGGACACAGGAATTCTAAGATTAGGCGGAAATTTTAAGGATATAGATTTTATGTCTTCATATCTCTATATTTAGAGATATCTATACTATTCTATGTAATATGTACTCATTTTAATAAAACATTTAAACAATGCAGAAGCATAAAAAATTAAAAGAAAATATTGTTTCTATTCACACTTGAGGGCTTCTAATGAATGATACTCCGTTACTCACCCAAGCTCAAAACCAATCAGAGAAATACAGAGTGAGGTGGATAGAGATCAAAACATCAGTTTTGTTACTGCCAGAACTACTGTAGAACGTGGCCTAGGTGTGAGGCAGTGGTGGGCCAGGTTAGCACTTACCTGCCCTAGTCTCTAGGAACACTGTACAAGCATAGCCTCCCCTCCCAAGTGAGCCTGTCCCCATAAACTTACAGATGGAGTAAAGGAACAGAAGGATGGTTTCTGCTAGAGTCTGATTCAAACCAGAGGGAAAAAAATGTGATTGAGTTACACACCTGTTCACTTGTACAAACTTGTCACTATGAGAAGCCACTCCTTCACCCAGGAGTGGTGGTTCTCCAATGCCTGCTGCTTGACTCAATAAGAGTTGGAGACAACATGCATTTCCCATTGTATTGCCCACGCAACCTCTAGAGACTGGAATGAGGAGTAAGAGTAAAAGAGGTCAGAAGTATAAGGGAAACTCTCCTCCAATGCAAACAAAATGAGTGGGAGTAATTGTCTTCATCGTCCTCCCCATGGAAAAAACACTGTTAACAGTTTGGAATTGTTTAGAATTTATCCTAGACTTTCTAAAAATTGCACATGGATATAAACTTTTACATCTTTCATACAAAAATCAGAATAATATGAAACTATTTTACAGTTTTTTACTTTATTTTATTTTCATTTTTATTCATTTATTTATTTATTTTTGAGACAGAGTCTCACTCTGTCACCCAGGCTGGAGTTCTGTGGTACAATGTCAGCTCACTGCAAGCTCTACCTCCCGGGTTCACTCCATTCTCCTGCCTCAGCCTCCCACGTAGCTGGGACTACAGGCGCCTGCCACCACACCTGGCTCATTTTTTGTATTTTTAGTAGAAACAGGGTTTCCCCGTGTTAGCCAGGATGGTCTCGATCTCCTGACCTCGTGATCCGCCCACCTCGGCCTCCCAAAGTGCTGGGATTACAGGCATGAGCCACCACGCCCGGCCTCAATTTTTTAAACTTAATGTATTGCAGACTTAAAAAAAACAGGTATTAGGACTGGGCATGGTTGTTCATGCCTGTAAGCCCAGCACTTTGGGAGGTAGAGGCCGGAGAATTACTTGAGCCTAGGAGTTCGAGATCAGCCTGGGCAACATAGTGAGACCCCGTCCCTTTAAAGTTTTTTTGTTTGTTTCAAATAGGTATATGTAGATTCAACTTATTCTTTTTAATGATATTTAGAATTTTAATAAATTAAGTTTTCTTATTGATTGACATTTAAGTTCTTGCTAATTTTTTTTACTGTTAAAAATAATAATGCAGTTAACACCATTGCTTATACAAAGAAGTAGATTATTAGTGCTGTTGCAGGCATAGTGACCTGCTTGTTTCTGAACATATTTAAGCAACATGGCAGGTGTCATCGGAGACAATGGAAGCTGCAGATGAGCAGTTAAACCACATGACAGTTGGGACCTGCACCAATAGAACTCTGACAAATGAAGGAATTGTATACTATCAGTTGTAAAATTTTTCCAGCCTTGACAAGGTAGAGCTGCCTCACACTCATTTGCTCAAGTGGCTAGCAAGTGTATTTTTAGCTAATTAACAGAAATTTCCCCATCTTATCTGTGTTGTTTTTACTAACTCAGCAAGAGCTTTTCCTGGCCAACACTTCTAAGAAACTCTGGGAAAAAATTAACATCAGTGCATGACCTTTGAACCCAAGATCTCAAAAGTTTTACCATTTTCTTTTTTTTTTTTTTTGAGACGGAGTCTTGCTCTGTCGCCCGGGCTGGAGTGCAGTGGCCAGATCTCAGCTCACTGCAAGCTCCAACTCCCGGGTTCACGCCATTCTTCTGCCTCAGCCTTCGGAGTAGCTGGGACTACAAGCGCCGCCACCTCGCCCGGCTAGTTTTTTGTATTTTTAGTAGAGACGGGGTTTCACCGAGTTAGCCAGGATGGTCTCGATCTCCTGACCTCGTGATCCGCCCGTCTCGGCCTCCCAAAGTGCTGGGATTATAGGCTTGAGCCACAGCGCCCGGCCTAAGTTTTACCATTTTCTAATGAATGTTCACAGTATTATTGCCTGCTGGTCCATTAAGATAAGAAAAGGGCCAGCCAACTTTTTAGAGGTGGTAGCCACATTACTGGTGTTTTTTTTTTTCCAGTGGGAACAAAGTGTGATGCTTATTAATCATGTCTGAGTAACAAGGCTTGACCTCTTGATTGTTAGTGGGGCGACAAATAGGAGCCTTTATTATTAATATCAACTTGGCCAGCATTTAGGACTGTTTTTTTTTTTTTTTTTTTTTTTTTTTTGAGGAATGGAGTTTCTCTCTTTCGCCTAAGCTGGAGTGAAGTGGTGCAATCTCGGCTCACTGCAACATCTGTCCTCCGGGTCCAGGCAATTCTCCTGCTTCAGCCTCCCAAGTAGCTAGGATTATAGGAGCCCACCACCACACACGACTAATTTTTGTATTTTTAGTAGAGACAGGGTTTCACCATGTTGGCCAGGCTGGTCTCGAACCCCTGGCCCCAGGTGATCCATCCACCTTGGCCTCCCGAAGTGCTAGGATTATAGGCATGAACCACTGTGCCCGGCTCATTTTAGGATATTTTAAAAGATAGATGGTAAAAAGAAAGGGCTGCTGACCCTGAAGCCTTATGACTTAAGTTTGCTATCTTGAAAGGTCTATAATAGCTTTTTTAACTTTTAATTTGGAAATTCACACTTACAGAAAACCTGCATGAATAGTCTAAAGAACAACCACATATAGTTGGCCCTTCACCTCTATGGGTTCCACATCCATGAATTCAATCAGCCTCAGATTGAAAATGTTCGGAAAAAAAATTACGTCCGTACTGAATGTAGACAGACTTTTGTTTCTTGTCATTATTCCCTAAACAATAGAGTGTGACAACTATTTACATATCATTTATGTTGTATTAGGTATTATAAAAGTAATCTAGAGATGATTTAAGGTGTATGGAAGAATGTGCATAGGTTATATGCAAATACTGTGTCATTTTATGTTAATCAGGGACTAGAAAATGTGGATTTTGTTATGTGCTGGAGGTCCTGGAACCAATCCCCCATAAATACCAACAGACGACTGTATGCTTTGAAAAAATTTTTATGGCCAGACGCAGTGGCTCACACCTGTAATCCCAGCACTTTGGGAGGCTGAGGCGGGCGGATCACTAGGTCAGGAGATCGAGACCATCCTGGCTAACATGGTAAAACCCCCATCTCTACTAAAATACAAAAAAAAAGCTTAGCGAGGAGTGGTGGTGTGTGCCTGTAGTCCCAGCTACTTGGGAGGCTGAGGCAGGGGAATCACTTGAACCTGGGAGGGGGAGGTTGCAGTGAGCTGAGATCACGCCACTGCACTTCAGCCTGGCAACAGAGCGAGACTCCATCTCAAAAAAAAAGGAAAATGTTTTGAGATAGGGTCTTGCTCTGTGACTCTGGCTGATCTCTAACTCCTGGGTTCAAGCAATCTTCCCACCTTAGCCTTCCAAATGCTGAGATTATAGGCATAAGCCACCATGCCCAGCTAAGAGAATACACTTTACCCAGATTTACCTACTGGAAACATTCTGCCCCATTTGCTTTATCTGTTTCTCCCATTCTCTCTCTCTGTTTTTACATATACACATGTATACATACATACATATAGATGCATATTTTTCCTGAACTTTTAAGAGTAAGTTGCATATGCCTAAGGATAATATTCTCTTATATAACCACAGTGCAGACTACAGCTTCAGACATTGCTTTCCTCTCTACTTAATTTAATAAGGAATACATTTAAATGCATATTTCTGGTTCTCACCTTAAAGTTTTAATGTTTGGTTCTTCAACAATATTTTAAGAGCCTACGAAATATGTCTAGTATTCTTCTCTAAGGGCTCCAACTTTTACACATGCCTCATCCCTTAAACTTGGTGGATCTCTGTCTTTGCTTGAATTTCCGATAAGGACTTGGGTACAGGTAGTTTTGGGGGCAGGTGACCTCAGGGAGCTAGAGTGAGGGAATTAGACAGGGAAGGAGGAAAAGTTGACATAGGGCACATTATCAAGGTAACTGATGAAGACAGTTTGTACGTGACCTCCTAAGGAGCATGTGGAGTCACTCTGAGAATTGCTCACCTGAATAATGGGATGTAAGAGGTTTTTATCCCCATTGGTTGAGGAATGCCACTGGCAGACTTTGATTCTTCACTTTTAGACTACTTTTCAGTTAATAAAATTCCTGTTGAATTTGATGTTGATGCAAGAATTAGTGAATTTACTTGGACAGATGTAGGCTTTTACAACACAGTCAAATCTATTCTTCTAAAAATGAAGAACTAGTTTTGTTAATGTGGATGTGAATGTTAAAGGAAGATTATATATATATATATATGTACATGCTAGAGTGATAAGAAAACAAGTATGTTTGGAGCAACTTGGATACATGAATATATATTTTCAATGTAAATTTTATGAAATCTAAAGTCACATAAGATATTTGTGATAAAAATTTAAGATCCAAGTGGGAATGTACTGTAAATGTGAAATACACATATTGGATTTCGAAGACTTTATATGAAGAAAGAATGTAAAATGTCTTATTAATAATTTTTATATTGTTTCTATGCTGAAATAATACTTTTGGTACATTGAGTTAAATATATAATGTATCATTAATACTTGTTTCACCTATTGCTTTTAACTATTTTAAATTTAGCTGCTAGAAAGTTTTATTTTTATTTTTATTGTTTTCAGACCGAGTCTCGCTCTGTGGCCCAGGCTAGAGTGCAGTGGCATGATCTTGGCTCACTGTAACCTCCGCCTCCCAGGTTCAAGCAATTCTCCTGCCTCAGCCCCCTGAGTAGCTGGGATTACAGGCACAAGCCTCCACATCCGGCTATTTTTTTTTTTTTTTTTTGTTTTTAGTAGAGATGGGGTTTCACCATGTTAGCCAGACTGGTCTCAAACTCCTGACCTCAGGTGATCCGCCCACCTTGGCCTCCCAAAGTGTTGGGATTACAGGCAGAAGCCATCACATTAGGCCAACTACATTATATTTTTATTGGACAGTGTTGCTGTGAATAATTAAATATAAAGTTATGCAACACTAAAATCATTCAGTAAGTTAGCAGGGTATAAAATTAACAGGAAACATATAAAATTAACACTTTTGCATATACAAATAAAACCCAATTATTTAAATACCCGTTTACTGAGGTATCAAAAAAAGATAAAATATCTAGGACTAGTTTTTACAAAAAATATTTATTTATTTATTTGTTTATTTATTTCTTTATAGGCAGGGTCTTGCTCTGTCTCCCAGGCTGGAGTGCAATGGCATGATCTTGGCTCACTGCAACCTCTGCCTCCTGGGTTCGAACAAACCTCCTGCCTTAGCCTCCCAAGTAACTGGGATTACAGGTGCCCATCACCGCGCCCAAATAATTTTTGTATTTTTAGTAGAGACAGGGTTTCACCATGTTGGCCAGGCTGATCTCAAACTCCTGACCTCAAGTGATCTGCTCACCTCAGCCTCCCAAAGTGCTGGGATTACAGCTGTCAGCCACCGTGCCTGCCCTACAGAAAATATTTAATATCCATGAAAAAAAAAAACCCTATAAAGCATTCCTAAAAGACACAAATGAAAACTAAAACAAATGGAAACATGTCCCTTGTTCTTGTCTTAAAATCATCAAGATATCAGTTCCCTACCTAATTCAAAATTTTAATGTGATCCCAATAAAAACACAAACATTATTTTTGAAACTAGACAAGTTTCAGAAGTGTGGTTCACATGAAAAAACAAACATCCTAGAATATCCAGGAAAACATGGCAAAGCAAGATCTATAAGGAGGGCCAAGTCACACCAGCTTTTAAAATAAAATGTAAGGCCTCTATAATTAAAACCAGATGATACTGGTACACAAGTACTCAAACAGACCAATGAAATAGAATTAAAAGTCCAGCAATAGAGTCAACTACATATGGAAATTTCATATATGGTAATGATGGGATTCCAAATCCCTGAAAGATGAACATTTTAATAAATGGTGTTGGGAGAACTGAATAGTCATTTTGAAAAATATGAAATTAGATTCATTCCTCATGGCATACATAAGAATAAACTCCAAATGAATCAAAGATCAAATGCAAAAAAATGAAACTATACAAGTATTAGAAGAAAACAGCGGTGAACTTCTGGGCCTGGTGTGGTGTCTGGGCCTGGTGTGGTGTCTCACACCTGTAATCTCAGCACTTTGGGAGGCCAAGTTGGAAAAATTGCTTGAGACCAGGATTTCAAGACCATCTTGGGCAATATAGTGAGACCCTGTCTCTACAAAAAATTCAAACAATTAGCTGAGCATGGTGGCATGGGTCTGTAGTCCCAGCTACTTTAGAGGTTAAAACGGGAGGATTGATTGAGCCCAGGAGGTCAGGGCTGGAGTGAGCTAAGGTCACATCACTGTACCTCCAGTCTGGATGGCAGAGCAAGAATCTATTTCAAAAACAAACAAACAAACAAAAACAACCCCACCCCACCCCACAAAACATTTTCTTAGAGCCATTATATACATGTCAAAATAAAACAGGGTTAGTTCTTATGTCATTCTCCAATTCCTCTGAAGATTGAATCAATGATAACTTATTACTTTGGCTAAAGCAATAGTTCTGATCCAATCTACATTCTCTTTGTGACTCTCTAATGGCATGAAATCTTAAGAACTAGATGTGATAAGAAAATAAATGGAGGCAGGCAAGTGCAATGACTCATGCCTGCATTTTGAAAGCCTGAGGTGGGAAGATTGCTTGGGTCTAGGAGTTCAAGACAAACCTGGGTAACATAGTGAGATCCCCACCTCTACAAAAACTTTTTTAAAAGTTAGACAGGCATGATGGCATGCACCTGTAGTCCCACCTACTCAGAAGGCTGAAGCGGGAGGATCACTTGACTCTAGGAGTCAAGGCTGCAGTGAGTCGTGATCACATTACTGCACTCCAGCCTGGGTGACAGAAGAAACCCCGACTCAAAAAAAAAAAAAAAAAAAAAAAAAAAAAAAAAAAAAAAAAAAAAANAAAAAAAAAAAAAAGAATGAAAGAAAGAAAAGGAAGGAAGGAAAGAAAGAAGGAATTAAAAAAAAGGAAGTAAAGGGAGGCAAGTCAGCCATACAGAAATCCAGGCCCGGCTCTCACAGCTATAAGGAGGATCTTCAGTGATTATCCTTGGAGAAATAATTTAAATATCATATTGATATCAGAGAGCAGTCATAAATAAAGCAGTCTAAGTGAATGTCAATGAAGGGGATCAAAATATGCCATCCCAAAATATGACACTTTAACATATGGATTATTTTGAGCTGAAGGCAATTGAGAAACGGCAGATGTAGGAGGCATTTTCTGCCTGCCCTTTCTGTGTAACAGCAGGTCATAAAGTTTTATTTGTAAAAGTGTCCCTTGATCACTCTTCCATACCAAGAGGACAAGATGACTCTTAGCACAGGAAATGAAAAATCAGCACTGAGATGGGTAGCAAATAAAGCTTTCTAAAATAACTCTTATGTTCTATTAGTTTCCCCCATATATTTATTTTCTCTCAATTTCACCACTCCTAAAAGTCCAAACATCAAACCTCTTTTTTTTTTTTTCATCCGGTCACTTTACAATTTATCACCCTTTGTTAAAATGATATATAAGCTCCCAGCCATTATTGCTTCTACGGGTTTCAAATTCTTTTCCATGAAGCCCCTATGTGCCCGCAAAATCAGTAATTTTTTAAAAAGTCCTATTGTTTTATTTTATTTTACTTTTTAGAGACAGGGTCTTGCTCTGTCACTTGGGCTAGAGTGCAGAGGTATAATCATAGGTCACTGTAACCTAAGCGAGGCTCCCACCTCAGCCTCCTGAGTAGCTGGAACTACAATTATGTGCCACCACACCTGGGTAATTTTTTGTGGAAGCAGGGTCTTGCTATTTTGCCTAAACTAGTCTTGAACTCCTGCCCAAGAGATCCTCATGTCTCAAATCCCAAAGCACTGGAACTACAGGCACATGCTGCCACACCTGGCCTGGAACAAAGTTCTATTAATCTCTCTTTTTTCACAGATTGGAACAGATAAATTTTCCCTTTCTCTGCACCAATAATATCACAAAAAGTTTTGATTAATAACTTTCAAGAAAAAAATGGAAAAATGTCAAATTGTTCTCTGAGGTACAACTATTGTGCTTTGAGGAAAACTGATAGTGATATGCCATATTTAAAGTTACACACTGGGATTCCAAGTAATCCCAGTACTTTGGAAGGCTGAGGCAGGAGAATCTCTTGAGGCCTGGAGTTCAAGACCATCCTGGACAACGTAGCAAGACCCTGTCTCTATACTATTAATAAAATAAAATAAAGTTGTCAGCTCTAATGGATAAGGTTTTAATGTTTATTTTGTGCACAAAACATCCTCTTTTGTGATTATAAATTTTTATTTAATCTATTTTCTCCATTGCCAATATGTCACGAATATCTGATACCCTTGGTTAGCTTATTATTCTTATATTAAAGGATAATTTTTAAAAAGGAATGGGATAAGCGTGGCACCTCACATCTGTAATTCCAGTACTTTGGGTGGCCTAGACGGGCAAATCACTTGAGGTCAGGAGTTCAAGACCAGCCTGGCCAACATGGTGAAACTCCATCTCTACTAAAAATACAAAAAATAGCCGGGCATTGTGGCACACACCTGTGATCTCAGCTACTTGAGTGGCTGAGAGGCTGAGGCATGAGAAGCACTTGAACCTGGGAGGTGGAGGTTGCAGATCACGCCACTGCATTCCAGCCTGGGCAACAGAGCAAAACCCGCCAAAAAAAAAAAAAAAGAAGAAGAAGAAGAAAGGAAGGAAGGAAGGAGGAAGAGGAGGAGGAGGAGGGAGAAAGGAAGGAAGGAAGGAAGGAAGGAAGGAAGGAAGGAAGGAAGG
>NW_016806447.1:1747563-1761450 GCF_001698545.2 Rhinopithecus bieti
GAGGAGGAGGAGGAGGAGGAGGAGGAGGAGGAGGAGGAGGAGAAGGAGAAGGAGAAGAAGAAGAAGAAGAAGGAGAAGAGGAAGCAGCAGCAGCAGCAGCAGCAGCAGCAGCAAGAGATCTCCCTGGGGTCTCTTCTTATTCATGAAAGCTCCAGTCTCATGACCTAATTACCTTCCAAAAGACCTGCTTCCAAATACCATTATATTGGTGGATTAGATTTCAACATATTATGAATTTGGGGGAGACACAAACATTCAGTCCATGATGTTTTCTTTTTTCTTTGATTAGAAAATTGGCAACAGATGTTTCTAAACTTATATGACTCCTATCAAGATAACTGCTGAGAGTAGATGGAAATTCCTGGCGGATATAGATATTGATATACAAATAAGCTCCCCAAAAAATGTCTAATAAGGGCAGAGTGAGGGGCGGTTTACGTTCCAAGGGCCTCACTGCTGTCAGTCAAGGGGATGCAAAGTAGTGAGCTGGATGTGAGGCCTGTGAAATCCTAGCAGTGGATAATCAGTTAAGGAGGAAAAAATGGGCTTGGCTTTCTTTGAGACATTAAGGTCTTGTTCTGCATTCACTTACTCATTCTCACTAACTGATTTATTTATTCAGCAATATTTATGCATTTACATAACAGGTCCCATGGTACTCACTGGGCACAGGCAGACTGTCATTTAATGGGCTGCGTCATTCCCGTCTTTGGTTACTTGCACCTTCTCTCTTGTCTCACTGTTAAAGCATTGACTTTTATAATGTGTCTATTTCCTTTTCATAACATTAAAACTTGAAGGCAGTGGAGTTCCCCATTAAGTATGATTTTTCACAGTCCCTAACCTAATTCTTGGGTTTTAATGGACTCTCAAAAAGTGTTTGCGGCTTTGTTTGATTTTTTTGCGAGTGAGAAATTTAACCAATTATTTCATGTTAACACCTTGCTGACTGTAAACACGTGCTAAATCAAGCAGCTCAAAATGTCTGGGCTACTTGGACTCACTAAGCGAGGCCTTAAATAGGATAGAACCTGCTGGGGAGGTCCTGGGCCTCCAGTCACTCCAGAAGGACCAGCATTTGCCCTCTGAGAGAGGCCTGGACAGGGAAGGGAAGAAGCCTCAGGACTTACTCAAAATGCACATGCTCAGAGGTTCAGGTCTCTACATTTTTGCTTTCCCCCTTTTCACTTTCGCAATTACAAGGGACTGTAGTCATGTCCATCCTTTGGGGCAGGGGATAAATGCGGTTCCCAGGGACATTTTTTTGCCAAGCTTCCTCTCTCATTCCCATTCACTCCTTCCTTCCTGTTTGCAGAGAAGGTCATAGTTTTATTTAATTCTTCAGTGAGGTTTCCGCTGGCAGCCAACAACTGCTGTTAGTTCATTTTGAAAGGAGCTTTACTTCATTAAAACACGGTGAAAGGAGCGTCGCAATTAATAGAATAATAACTAAAAACGGGCATGTTAAGTGAGCTGCTGCTCCAGAAGGGGAGTGAGAATGAAGAGAAAGTAGAGTCTGGAAATACTAGAGTTCCCAGTCTGAAAAAAATCTCAGGTTTTTAAATGCATGCCCTGGGGCCTTGCTATTCAAAGTGTGGTTCGTGAAAGAGGAGGACCTGCGTCCCGCGGAAGCTAGATAGAAGTTCTAGATAGAAGTTCAGGACGTCTACAGTTAGAAGTCCACTGCAGACCTAAAGAATCAAAATCTGCATTTTAAGGAGAGCTCCAGGTGATTCTTCTTCACATGAAAGTTTGAGAAGTGCTGATACTATCTCGATAGATTTGAATTATAAAAGACTTCAGACAAGGGCTTTGCATTTCACCCTCAGGGCAGCCATTCAACTGCCCCCTGTCTCTCATTTTGGCTGTGTACTCAATCATTCCTGCGGAATAGAAATCACCACTTTGGGCTGAGCTCAGCAGTTACACCAGATTCACGTTCAGATGTCTGGAAGCCTCTCAGCCAGGAAGGAAAAATTATATTTTAACTTTTCACCCTAGCAAGAATCAGGTATTGTTTGTTCCATTTTACAGATAAGGAAATTGAGGTTCAGAGAAGTTAAGTAATTTATCCAAGATCACCCTGTCAGCAAATGGCATAGTTGAGTGTCAAACCCAGGTCTACCTAACTCCAAAGATCATGCTTTTTCATACGCATGATGCGTTTATGGTCACTATTGTTAGCCATATTCTTTTAAAACAACACTTTACTGGTCTCTCCCTTCAGAGTACATATATTTTTCTCAGGATATATTTATACAAGAGCCTAAATTCATGCTCTTTCATAAGGTTTGAATTTAGTTACTTAACAACTGCCAACCACCCCATCCCCCTTTGAACAATTTTCAATGCAAGATTCTTTCACTGCTGAGGGGAAGGAAACAGAAAGGCGGAGTGACTGAGCACGGGTTCCACTTCGGAAATGACCCCGAAGGGAGTCTGGGCTGTGCCAGAAAGAGGAGCAAGATAAAAGAGCCCAGGACTCAAAACCGGAGACAGAAGAGAACTGTGTACACAGATGATTCTGTCACCTTTGGCAGTTCTGCCTCTGTCACCTCATCATGATCAACTCTGCACCCGACACAGACAGGGCAGACTCAAAATGTCAGCAGCGACAATGTCAATGCCACAATATGAGATACCCTCACCAGAAAGGATGTGGCGTGGTGCTATGAACATGGCTATGTGCTGCAATCTTATGACACCATACAGCAAATTGTGGGGAAAAAAAAGAAAAAAGAAAGGGGGTTGTAAGCATGGGGAAAGCAGGAGCTAAAAGTTATACATGGCAACCCCAAACCTGAGTCGGAGCTAAAAGTTATACATGGCAACCCCAAACCTGAGTCGAAGATTTCTATAAGGCCTTCTATTATTTTTGAATATAATTCTAATACTAACGAACTTTTTGAAGTAGACCAGCCCTCTTCTGCATTTTAAAAGGAAAAAAAGGCCGGGCGCGCGGTTGGCTCAAGCCTGTACTCCCAGCCACCTGTTGGGAGGCCCGAGACGGGCGGATCACGAGGCCTCCAGGAGATCGCGCACATCCTGCGCTAACACGCGGTGAAACCCCCGTCTCTATACTAAAAAAACTACAACAACAACTAGGCGGCCCGGCGACCCGTGGCGGCGGCCTACTAGTCCGCAGCTACCCCGGCGACGGCTGAGAGGCAGCGACGAACTTCGGCCGTGACCCGCGGAGGCGCGGAGGCTTGCAGCTTGAGCTGAGATCGCGGGCCAGCAGCACTCAGGCTGGGTGACAGAGCGACGATGGCCGTCTCCAAGAAAAAAAAAAAAAAAAAAAAAAACAAAAAAAAAAAAACAAAAAAAAAAAGGAAAAAAAAATGTACTGTACATTGAACTCTACAATATTTCCCCCCTCAGTTTTACTTTTTTAAAAGTTAAAGCCACAGAAAATTGAAATAATAGTGAAATCGCCTTTGCAAAATTATAACAGTAAAAAAATTATGACACTGAAAGAGATCTGATCTAACCAATTCCCATCTTGCCCTTAATCTTCAAACTGCCCTTAAGGATTCCTGGGCTTGGGCCAAGCTAACTTTGGAGTACGTTTAGTTTATAGTTTAAATGATAATAGCCCTTTCCAAAAATAAGCTGCCTTTGTAAAGCTAATGAATGACCACTAGATTAGGATGAGAGGAGCCTGAATTCTGCTGTAGTGGACAGGACTACCAGCCATTATTCCAGAGGTCGCAAGATTTGTGACTTCCCTAATTACTCCTGCAGATCACTTCACTCCTGGAGAACCTGAGATTCGCCTTTTGAGATATCTTTTCAGGTTTTTGCATCTCTGAAGGCTGATGGCTCCACTGCTCCTGCTAACTGGCTCTCTGGCCACACCCGGAAGTGGACTCAGCAGGCTCAAGGACACTTTCCACACTGCTAGGGTTGCATCCTCAACCAATCAGTGGCACCCATTTCCTGGCCCCGCAAACTGTCCTTGAAAATCCCTAACCTCCAAATTTTCAGGGAAACCTGCTTTGAGTAATAAACCTCCAGTCTCCTGTTAGGCAGGCTCTGCGTGAATTAAACTCTTTCTCTATTGCAATTCCCCTGTCTTCATAAATTGGCTGTATCTGAGCAGTGGGCAACATGAACCCACTGGCTGGTTACAATAGTACAATGAAAACCTGTATACCCATCATCCAGATTTAACCATTGTTAAGATTTTGCCTTTTTCTCTCTTTCATTCTGTGGCTTTTTCCCTCTATTTCAATTGGACTGTATCTGGGTTTTTTTCATGGATAATTTATCATCTGTTGTTTTTAATTGAACAATTTTCATATTTCATCCCTAAATACAAGCATGTAAGAACAAAGTCATTGTCTGCATAACTACAATATCATCATCACATCTAGTAAAATACCATTGATTTAATATCATAAAATATATTGTCAAGGGCCAAGGGAAAACTTCCCCTTTGCTTTCTGAAGTTTCACTGAAAATCACTGACCAGAGATAGATTAATAAAAGAAAGGGCATACACATTTATTTGATCATAGTTTTATGTGACACAGGAACCTTCAGAATGAAGACCCAAAGATATAGAGGAAATTGTCCATTTTAATGCTTATGTTCGACAAAGTATGGAATGCTGTGTAGAAACATGGTTGGACAAAAAGGGAAAATCCAATGCTAATAGACTGAGTGGGAAAACCCAGCAAGGCCTGTGTGTTCATATTCTTGACCTCTCTGAGAATACATTCCTTCCTTCTGAGTATGGGGCCAGACCCCCTCTGGAATAGAGGTCTTATGACTACAGTCAAACAAAGTTGGTCACACAGTTTCTTAATGACCAGTTTTTACAAAGAAAAGTTGGGGGGAGCGTTAAGTAACATTTTAGGTTTTATGACTGACTTTGGAGAAAAGGGGTTCTGGTTTCTATGACCTTCTTTGGGGAACAGGGATTCTCATTTCTGTAACTAGCCTCAAGGAAGAATGGACTGAGGACAGGAGAGCAGGAAAAGGTCAGATAAATACTTTTCCTTCTGAGGCTGCTTCTGAGGTCTTCATTTGGGGGTATTGTTTTCTAATCCCAATAATATTATATTCAATTAGATCATATTCAAACACCTCAATTGTCCCACAGATTTTTTTCAACGTTTTATTTTCTTTTTTGATCCAAGATCCAAACAGCTTCATGCATTATATTTGCTTGTACAGTCTCTTAAATTCCTTTTCATTTAGATTAGAACATTCCCCCTGCTTTTCCACCTCACTCCTCATCACATTTTCTTTTAAACATCTAAGGGCAGGCTGGGTGTGGTGGCTCACACCTGTAATCCCAGTATTTTGGGAGGCTGAGATGGGTGAATTGCTTGAGCTCAGGAGTTCAAGACCAGCCTGGACAACATGACAAAACTCCATCTCTATGAAAAATACAAAAATTAGCCATGTGGGGTGGTGTATGCCTGTAGTACCAGCTACTTGGGAGGCTGAGATGGGGTGATTATTTGAGTCTGGGAGGTCAAAGCTGCAGTGAGCTGTGATCATGCCACTGCACTCCAGCCTGGGTGACAGAGTGAGACCTTGACTCAAAACAAGCAACCAAAATCCCAAAAAACATCTAGCACAGTTATCTTGTAGAATATAGCACAATCTAGATTTTACTGATTTTTTAAAATCATAGTTCGTTTCAGATTTATGTTTATTTAAACTTGAAGCTATTAAACGTTGCTACCATGAGCCAAAAATCTTGGAGCTAAACTGCATTATAAACTTTCTTTCTTTCTTTCTTTCTTTTCCTTTTTTTTTTTTTTTTTTTTTGAGACGGAGTCTTGCTCTGTCGCCAGGCTGGCTTGCAGTGGCGCGGTCTTGGCTCACTGCAACTTCTACCTCCTGGGTTCAAGCGATTCTCCTGCCTCAGCCTCCCAAGTAGCTGGGATTATAGGTAAGCACCACCATGCCCAGCTAATTTTTGCATTTTTAGGAGAGATGTGGTTTCACAATGTTGGCCAGGCTGGTCTTGAACTCCTGACTTCGTGATCCACTCGCCTCGGCCTCCTAAAGTACTGGGATTACAGGCGTGAGCCACCGCGCCCAGACCATTATAAACGTTCAATTAGACTAAATGAAATTATCTAGAACCAAGGTGGGCAAACTGCTGCTTCCCATGGGCCAAATGTGACCCAAACAAATCTTGTGAATAACGTTCTATTGGATCTCAGCTACACCATTTCTATGTAAAGTATGTAAAAGATACGGCTGCTTTCTACTTTCCTGCTACGAAGGCAGATTTGAATAGGTATAACAGAGACTATGTGGCCTGTAAAGCCTAAATTATTTACTATATGGCCTGCCAAAAAACAAAATTACAACATATTCAGTTTAAAGATCTAATTTGTTTTATTTGTGATTCTAGAATCACATAAAACCTCATTCTGTAAAATAGAATAAGTGCTCCAATGAGCTAAGCAGAGGAGCTTGGCTTTATGGACAGAAAAGGGCTGAAGAAAGCAGAAACAGAGCGAAAAGTGGAATGGTCATTTCAACGTTACTTTCCTTGTAAAGGTTAAAGTTTAGGGGATTTCTTTATCATGCAGCTAAAACTGACCTATTTGGAAAATTGGCTATTATCTCTTTCTCTTTCCTGATTTCTCAGATAAACATGTTGGTTTCAGCTTGGTAGCTTGGAACTTCAGCATGAATGACTGCATTTTGTTTTGGTCTATTGGGCCTAGTGCAAAAGCTCAGTCCAAACCAATGGCCTTCTATAAATTGTATTTAATAGGCCTTTAATAGAATATGTTTGCTGATTTCTGATCTAGAACAATAAATACAAATATTACTTTCTCCTTTGACATTTAGTCAAAGCATCATTCAAATACCATCAGATAAATCACACAGATACCCTCGATGGTTCTAACAGCTGAGAAGTAGGAAGAACTGCATTTATCAAGACCATTGATCTTGAGTTTTAAAATTTCTTCCCTTCAAAAACTCCTCTAATGGTCTTATATTGCCCACTTGGATTTAATCCAAACTCTTCAGCATGAAATTCAAGGAAATAATCTTCATAACCTGATCCTAGGCACCATTTTCTGTGTCACGTTGGTTCTCCTACATTCTAGTTCAGTGGTTGTCACATGTAAACCTGTAACTAAAACAAAACAACAGCCACAACAACAACACAAAACAAAGAACCACTCATGGAGCGTGTTTGAAATGCAGATTATCAAATCCTACTCCTGAGACTCCTGCCTCACTCTCATAATACCTTCGCTCGAGCCTGATCTCATGGAACTGTATACATATTTATTATCATTTATCTCTGTACATTATTGTAACTTATTGCCTGCCAACTTCATGGAGTCCAGTGAATTCCTTGAGGGCAAGAAAAGTCTCAGCCATTTTTGCATGCAAGGCACAGTACCTTGCACATGATTAAGTTGAAATGAACATTGAATTATATGCGTGAATGAATAAAAGAATTATTTGAAATAGGTTTTGTTTGAAATAGATTTTATGTGAAACTATTCACATACATTTTATTACATTGTACATGTTACTAACTGAACTAGATAAGCTCTTTTACATTTGTTATACAAAATATATTTAGTCCTAAAAAAGATTTAGTGTCAAAAGACACCATTAAAATAGTGAAAAGAGAAATCACAGACTATGAAAATCTATCCCTGATTACATCTATCTGACAAAGGATTCATAATAAGGATGTATTAAGAGTTCCTACAATTCAATAAGAAAAAGATAAACCACCTAATTAACATAATAAGCAGATTTAAACATGCACTTCACAAAAGAGGACATCCATATGGCCCACAAAAATATTAAAAGGCACTTGACATCCTCAGCCATTAGGGAAATGCAAATTAAACCCATGATAAGATATCACTACAAATCCACTAGAATGACAGAGTTGGCAGGAATGTGGAGCAACTGGAACCCTCATGCATTGCTAGTGGGAGTATAAATGGGCATAACTCTTTTAGAAAACTGGCAATATCTATGAATTCTAACACACATCTACTCTATAATCCAGTAATCCCACTTCTAGGTATACACCAAAGAGCAATGAAAACATTTGTTCTTTAAGATACATGTAAAATAGTTTGCATAACAGCTTCATAATAACCCCAAAATGGAAACAACCCAAAAGTCTATCAACAGGAGAATGGATAAATAAATTTGGAATAGTCATACAAATGGAATACTACACAGCAATGAAAAGAATAAATTTTGAATATATACAACAACAGGAATGAATCTCACGAGTATGTTGAGTAAAAGAAGCCAGAAATAGCGAGGCGTGGTGGCTCAAGCCTGCAATTCCAGCACTTTGTGAGGCTGAAGTGGGTGGATCACTTGAGGTCAGGAGTTCAAGATCAGTCTGCCCAACATGGTGAAACCCCTTCTGTACTAAAAATATTTTTAAAATTAGCTGCGTGTGGTAGTGCACGACTGTAATCCCAGCTACTTTGGAGGCTGAGGCAGGAGAATCGCTTGAACCCAGGAGGTGGAGGTTGCTGTGAGCCAAGATCATGCCACTGCACTCTAGCCTAGGTGACAGAGTGAAACTCTGTCTCAAAAAACAACTACTACAACAACAAAAAACAAAACAAAACAAACAAGCAAACAAAACCCAACCCAACAGCAACAAAAAAAAAAGAAGCCAGAAATGAGTACATACTGTGTGATTGCATTTTAGGAAGACAAATGTCAGAATAATTATTACTTTTGGGGAGGTATTGACTAGGAAGGGACTGAAAGAAACCTTTGAGGATGCTGGAAATATTTTATATTTTGATTTGGGTGATTTCCCAGTGGATACACACATAAAAATTTATCAAGTCATATACTTAAGATTGGTGCACTTTATTATACATATGTTAAATTTCAATTAAGAAAGTTAAGAAAAATGGGCCAGGTGTAGTGGTTCACACCTGTAATCCCAGGACTTTGGGAGGCTGAAGTGGGAGGATCACTTGAGCCCAGGAGTTTGAGATTAGCTTGAGCAACATAGCGAGACCCCATCTCTAAAATAAAAAAAATACATGTATTAAAAGAAAGTTAAAAAGAATCTGGGACCTCTCACATCACATCTCTATGTTACCAACTGAAGGGCTCTGGATGGCATAACCCTAGGACTTGTTGATCACTGAAATCAACTTCTCCCCAGTCAGTGTCAGTTTATCTGTAAATAAGGATTATAATAGCACTTTCTTCATCTGGTTGCTGTAAAGATAAATAAATAAACACAGAACAACAAACTCAGAACAGTGCTTTGGACATAGTGATATGTAAGTATTAGTTATTGTTATGACTTGCCCATGCTAAAATTTATATAGTACCATAAAATATAGCTAGCTGGTAGTTATATTTTTAAACAATTTTTTTTTTTTTTTGAGACAGAGTCTCGCTCTATCGTCCAGGCTGGCGTGCGGTGGCACAAGCTCGGCTCACTGTAGTCTCCACCTCCCAGGTTGAGGCCATTCTCCTGCCTCAGCCTCTCGAGTAGCTGGGACTACAGGCGCCCGCCACCTCGCCTGGCTAGTTTTTTGTATTTTTGTTAGTAGAGAAGGGGTTTCACCATGTTAGCCAGGATGGTCTCGATCTCCTGACCTCGTGATCCGCCCGTCTCGGCCTCCCAAAGTGCTGGGATGACAGGCTTGAGCCACCGCGCCCGGCCAACAATTTTTAACCTAATGGCCAACCAACATTTTTTTTAACATGGTATGGCTTCCCCCTGCAACGTGATTTTCTTTTCTTTCCTCTTCTTTTTTATTTGTTTGTTTTTTTAGAGACAGGGTCTCGCTCTGTTGCCCAGGCTGGTGTATGCAGTGGCACAATCATAGCTCATTGCAGGCTTGCACTCCTGGGCTCAAGCAATCCTCCTGCCTCAGCCTCTGGAGTAGCTAGAACTACAAGTGTGGGCCACCACCCTGCCTGACTACTTTTTAAATTTTTTGGTAGAGATAGAGCCTTGCTATGTTGCCCAGGCTAGTCTCAAACTCCTGGCCTCAAGTTATCCTTCTGCCTTGGTCTCCCAAAGTGCTGAAATTATAGGCATGAGCCACAGTGCCCAGTGATTTTCTTTTTTAAAAAAGTATATATACATGCTTTCATATATATATAAAATATCAAATAAAAAAAGTTAAAAGAGCATTACTCATAATCCACTACTTTTAAATTTCAACAAAATAGCACCTATAAAACTATCAAATGGAACCAAAAAAGCAAGCCAACTAAACAAATTTCACCTCTTTTTAGACTTTGTAGAAGTATCACTTCTCAGCCTTTTGGCTAAGATCAAGTGTAAAATAATAAGTAAATGGGTTGTTGGGTGCAGTGGCTTTTGTGCCTGTAATCCCAGCATTTTGGGAGGGCGAGGCATTGTTTGAGACATTGTTGGAATTGTTTGAGCTCAGTAGTTTGAGACCAGCCTGGGCAACATGGTGAGAACTTGTCTCTACAAAATATGTAAATAAATTAGGCAGGTGTGGTGGTGCATGCCTATAGTCTCAGCTACTCGGGAGGCTGAGGCAGAGGAATTGCTTAAGCCTGGGAGATTGAGGTTGCAGTGAGCCATGATCATACCACTGCACTCCAGCCTGGGCAACAGAGTGAGACCCTGTCTCATAAAACTAAAACTAAAACTAAAATAATAAAATAATAGGTAAATGTCCCTCACTTTCCCCTTTACTCTTCAGAAGTAACTACTCTTACCAGATAAATCTGTGTTTGAATTTAGTTTTCAGAAAAGAAACATTCTGCTCTGTGTACATACTGTTGATCTGAAGATGATAAATAGCAGGCAATCAGTACACACAAGCTAAGGACAAATTAAATATAGGTCTCTAATGGAGAAGACTCTTTGTGATGTATTCTTTTCTTGATTGAGTCACAAGTGCTCCTTTATCCTTTGCCTAAACCAACACCTTTAGCATCACTGCTGCTGGCACCAAGATATTTGGTAAAAAGAAGTACTAGGGGGTGCACAACCACAGACTCACAGCTGGGGCTTTGTCTTTTCTCAAATAAACATAATCTAAACAATGAGACACTGTCTGAGGGTCAAGGGGGTGGGAGGAAGAACAGGAGGAGGAGGAAGAGGAGGGGTTAGTCAAATTCTCCTTTTGGACTACGTAGTTGCTAGATTTATAAAGCTCCCCCCTTTACTGTTTTTTCTTTCTTTTCTTGAACAGCTTCTAAGTAACACTTGAGGCTCCTCCTTCTAGTGTGACTTTACATTGAGGATCCAGTGAACCCCAAAGCAAGGAAACTTGCCCAAGGCCTCTTTCTGCAGCTGGGGGTGGGAAGAGTTAGAGGGTTTCTGGAGCCTGCGGGCCTATCAAGGGTCCCAGTTTTTCTCTTTGAGAATTATTTGATTCTTTCATCTAATGCTCATAAATAATGTTTCTAGGCTATTTAGATTGGATTTTGGGTGTGCTTACGATCTCATATATCTTCTGAAATTTTGAGATACATGATTAAAGTTTTTACTTTTATTTAATTTTTTTACTTTTACTTTATTTTGATGTCTTCTTCCCCATCTTTATTCATCATACCTCTGTTCCAGGCCCTTGTACTAGCATTCTATCTTATCCCTTTCTCAAATCCCTTCATTGGTTTCATTCATTTATTCAACAAATACGTTGTCAAATACTTGCTATTGCCAGGTACTGCTCTAGGTTTGGGGATAAGCAGTGAACAAGAACAGGTTCCTGGCATCATGGGTCTTATATTCTAATTGAAAACAGGAGATAAACAAGCATATTCATGACAAAAAAATCATGTCATGGAGTAAAAAGCATCATGAAGAAAATGACAGTAGTGCAAATGGATGAAGAATGCTATGCTAGGGTTAGGGGAGTTATTTTAAGTACATTGGTGCAGTAAGGCTTTTCCAGGGGGGTGACATTCCTTTTAACTCCTTTACTTTCTTCTCAAGTCTTTCAAGGTGTTGGTGACTTGTTTCTGAGCCTGTCATCTTATACTACCCTTCTTACGTATACCTTATGTCAACACATCCCGCACTGCCTCCCTTTGCATGCCCATCCTACTTTCTTATGCTAGCCCACACTCTGGACTTCTTCCTGATGATCCCATATTCTCTCCCAAATCACTTCCAAAGTTTCTTTAAACAACTTAGCCTGGCCACAGAAAAATTTGCATGTGGGTCCTTAGCACATCCTTTTCAGTGATTTTTAATATTATTCATCTTCCTTGGAAATTACTATTTTAGAAATAATTCTACTATAACCCAGAGGTTTTCAGACTTCTGGTATTCAGGGGATAACATACCCTACAAGAGTATATTAAAAGGCTGTAAGGCCTTTTAAGGGTCTTTTAAAGGCTTTGAGACCAGTCCCTCTCCCAGCTCCTTCAACTCAGCCATGAAAATGCAGCTTACACTTATAAAAAAATCAATTCAATAGAGCTTTGCCTTAATACACAGCCATTGTTGTGGCTATGAAATACCCACTTTATTCTGAGTAACGTACATTGAAATCTGGAGTGGAAATGACCCTTAAAAAAAAAATCCCATCTATTTTTAGTGTGACTCACATTTTGAATGAAACCCAGATCACTTGTTGTTTATTCTCTACCATTTGGAACTCTACCTTCTTTTCTGGGTTTCTTCCAGACGACATGGAACAGAGATTTGCACATAGTCTTCCATTAAATAAATAAATCCAATAGTGGAGTGGGTCCTGGGAGTTTCATTAAACTACATGCAAAGGCTGAATTTCTGCATTTCTTGGCCAGGCCTTTGGGACTGTACACCATCTATAGTGTGTGACCAGGCTTAGCACAATACCTGGACTATAATTGTGAGTGAATGTATCAGTAGATAAAAAGGGAAGGGCAATATCTGATAATCAAATATTCACAAGCTCTTCAAAACAATTTGATTCTGTTACATATATCATTTGGAAACTGTCTATGTCAGCTTTTAAGGCGCTTTTAATAATGCAAAGTAGTTTTTATTAGAACAGTAAACAGGAAACTATATTATCTACACAGACTCAGTGGCCTACAAAAAGAGGACTTTGCACTCTAATTAAGAACAAAGCACCCAATTACATCAGATTGAACTTCAGAATCACCTCTTTGTTTTTGTTTCATCTTGTAATGCTGAACAAGGAATCAGAGGGAGTGGGTTAGGCAAAGGAGCTATTTGAGGATTTAATTAAAGAATTGCGTCTCATGTCTGCTTTAGCGGCTGCTCAGGTTAAACAGAAGGATGGTAGCAATGAGGAGGTTGAGAAGCTAGGTGCCAGTTTTGCAGGCTGTGAGATTTCATTCTGTCAGTTTGCCAAGAAATGAGCTGTCAGGCTCTGTCTACTTCACAGCTTCTCCCCTGGGTCTGTGCCTTCTGATTCTAGCTTCAGGCTTAGCCTCACCCAGACTCTATGGCGCATCTAGCCTCATCGTTTGAGAACTTGTTAGAAATGCAGAATCTCAAGCCCCACCCAAACTTTCTGAGTCAGAATCTACATTTTAGCAAGATCACACGTCTGCATATTAAGCTTTGACGAGCATGATTCCATGGGGCTATAGCCCAGCACAAAACAGCATGATTATCAAACCTTAGTGAGCTTCAAAACCATTGACAATATAAGAAAATTAAAATACCTGGTCTCCTACTCCAGGGATTTTGATCCAGAGAGTCTAAGATGGGGCCTTGGAATCTGCCCTTTCTTGGGTATATGCTGCTGGTCTAGTTCCAACAGTCGGGTTTCTGCATGCTTTTGTGTCTTTACCCTGGTTCTATTACTTGGCACCATTGTGTCTTGTTCTCTGCTTAAAAAACTGTTTCCAGTGTTGGTTTCAGAATTTCCCTACATAAAGATCTTAGTACAGTAATCTAGTTTGATAAAAGAAGCTTGAAGCTGTTTTGTCTAATGC
>NW_016806447.1:1761735-1768886 GCF_001698545.2 Rhinopithecus bieti
CTCACTATTTATTTATTTATTTATTTATTTATTTATTTATTTATTTCACTCTGTCACCCAAGTCTCACTGTCACCCAGGCTGGAATGCAGTAGGACAATCTTGGCTCACTGCAACCTCCACCTCCTAGGTTCAAGGAATCTTCCCACCTTGGCCTCCCAAGTACTTAGAAATGCAGGTGCACACCACCACAGCAGGCTAATTTTGTATTTTTTTTTTTTTTGTAGAGACAGGGTTTCACCATGTTGCCCAGGCTGGTCTCACAGTCCAGGACTCAAGCAATCAGCCTCCCAAAGTGCTGAGTTTGTGGACCACTGCACCTGGCCTTGAGTAAAAGTCTTAATGGAATGTATCCATTAGGGAGAGTAATTTCCCAGTGGAACTGGGGGTGCTAGAATAGATGCCTGGAAGCCAAAAAGCAATTAATGTCTGCCACACTAGTTAGGTGGGTAAAGTCTTGCTACCCAATGGTGCACTTCTATTGCTTTTCAGATTTTATGGAAATGCCTTTGCAAAAATTATAACAGTGAGAAAATTATGACAGTGAGAGAAATCTGACCCAACTAACTTTATCTTGCCTTTAGCCTTCAAACTTCTCTTGGTCATTCCTGGGCATGGGCCAGGCTAACTGAGGGAGAAATTTAGTTTATTATTTAACCTAAAGCAAGGATGATAATAGCCCTTCCTCAAATTACCCCCTCCTTATCTGGGGACAAAACTGCCTTTGTAAAAGTAATGGAAGGCCACAATATTAGGATTATGAGAGGGATCTGATTCTGCTAAGATGTAGGCATAGTTAAATGAGAATCAGCCATTGTTCTGGAGGTCACAAGATTTATAACTTCCTCAATTACTCCTATAAAGCATCACTCTTATAGAACCTAAGATGGCCTTTGAGACGTCTTTTCAGACTTTTGCATTTCTGAGGATCGGATGATTCTACCTGAACCTGCAACTCTTAACTGGTCACATGGCCCCCACCCGGAAGAAGACTCAGCACACAAGTACTGTTTTCCACACCCTTATGGTTGCATCCCCAACCAATCAGCAGCACTGATTCCCTAGCCATTTGCCTGCCAAATATTATCCTTAAAAACCCACATTTGGGGGAAGGCTGATTTGAGTAATAATGAAACTCAACTCTCCCATTTAGCTGACACTATGTGTATTAAACTCTTTCTCTATTGCAATTCACCTGTCTTGATAAATTGGCTCTATCAGAGTAGCAGACAAAATAAACCCATTGGGCAGCTATACATTTGGGGGCTTGTCCATGATAGCCTTTGTAGGTACTTGCCTGTGGTTCAGCAGCACCTCCCTGGCAATGGTTCAGAGGCCAGCCCAAATAGCCACTTAGTTTTCTTGGACTAAGGACTACCTCTGGCACCATCTCTTCTAGTAGGGTGCCGTTTACCCATAATGCATGGATTTAATTGCAATGGAGAACTAGTTCCTGAAAGACATCCAGTATTTCAGGTGCTGCCAACATCCCCTTCCTTCTCCTGATCTGTTGACCTCGCTAGAGACACTGTTGCCCCATCATGGGGACTATCCAGCTCTCCCTAGATTGTCGGAATAGTCTCGGTTTCAGGAGATCTCTCCCCTGTTGGATGGAGAAGAGGAGACCTGTTTGGAGGAATGCTCTTCTGGTTTGAGGAATGAATCTGGTCTGGAATCTTGGTTTGAAAATTCTTCTGTTTGTCTTTACTTCACTGTGTGTGTTTATATATATGCAGAAAATTTCTAAAGGAATGGCTGGTGGAAGTCCAGCCAACTCGCCTGTTTTGTCTGACCAGTCACATTCAGTAAGCCCTGGAGGAGTGTTAGTAGGAGCTCAGCAGGTCTAACTTAGGGTGACCGTCTGCCCTTCCATCCTGCCCTGAGACCACCTGTTAAAATTCCCAGCCAGAGGTGATCCCTCCCCATCTTGAGTGGATCAAAGGGCACAAATTTAAGCCTTGTCAGGTCCATACTTGGGCGCTGAGTGGGATATCTAGTGTCCGTGCTGTGTTCTATCATATGTATTTCACTCTGGGCAGAATGGGAAATGTTAATTTGGTTCCCCCATGTAGCCTGTGGGGTGGCAACTTGCAAAACTGAGAAGCCTTTGCCTGTGGTTCCATGAAATGACAAAGGACAATTTTTTATTTTTTTTGAGACAGAGTCTCACTCTGTCACCCAGGCTGGAGTGCAGTGGTACAATCTCAGCTCACTGCAACATCTGCCTTTCAGGTTCAAGTGATTCTCCTGCCTCAGCCTCCTTAGTAGCTGAGATTACAGGCACCTGCCATTACGCTCAGCTAATTTTTGAGTTTTTAGTAGAGACAGGGTGTCTACATGTTGGCCAGGCTGGTCTCAAACTCCCAACCTTCAGTGATCCACCTGTCTTGGCCTCCCAAAGTGCTGGGATTATAGACATGAGCTACCATGCCTGGCCCGGATGATTTTCTTTCATAATGCGGCCCCCATAGTTACGGTGCAGTAAGCAGGATCATCAAAAGCCATTTCACTCCTCTGGAAGTTACAGAGAGAGGAAACCCAGAAACCTGACAAGCTGGCAAAAGGGTAAGAGTTTCTTATCAGCCAGGCTTCCGGTCTCTCCGTTTGTGTAAACTGGTTGAGTGAATGGTGAAAGTTACTGTTTTTCTCCTCTGCAAAGTTATGATTAATAGGAAAAAGGATTTCTGTGACTAGTCATTTCATTTTTTCTGTGTTATTCTGTCATGGAGAGGGGTACCATAGTGTAGAATATGGGCTTAGAACCCCTATAAGCCTGCTGTTGGAGCCAGCCCTGCAGACTGGTCAGTTACAAACTTTGCTGTGGATCTCCAAAACAAACAAAAAAAACCAGATGAGGTTTTCCTTTCACCTTGTTTTACGTCCTTGAGAACCTGACTTCGTGACCATGTAGGGGTACCCTCTCTTGGTCTCTGCCATCCAGAGGGTGGGAATTTTTGGTTTTATAACATGTAGCAATTCTAAAAGGACACATGATAATGTCATGGCTAGCCTTAAAAATACCCTTGAACAGTTAAAATCTTTGCAAACTCAAGAGTACCTGCTCTAGATTGCTTCTGGGAAAAATAATAGCAACTGCCTCATGGCTGTAGCTCAGTAACTAAGGTTTTGCCCTTTTACTACAGCAGCCTGGGTTCAATTCTCAGATCGGGAAATAAGCCCTTTCTGGTTTGATATTTGTGTGACTTTTGCCATGTGTTGATTCTTTTCCCTTCCATGAACAACTTCTAACTTCCTGTCTTGAATTTTCTTTTCTCAGAGCCACCTTTGGAGGGATTCTAATTCTTGTGAAAACTACTTGCCACCTCTTTAAGAATACCTTCCGACACCCATGGTGAAGTCATAACCCTAGTCAAGGCTTATCAGTTTCACATGGGAGGTTACTTTTGGTAAAAAAATACAAGTATTGGCTGTTTGTCCTGGCTAGAATCTAATGATGAGAGATTTAAAAGTGTTTTCTATTGAGAGTCCTAGAGTTGAAAATTGGCTTAATAAAGGCTAATATTTGGGCTACATGTGTCTAGATATTGTTTGAAAGCACCTGCTCTCCCTCTATAAAAACTTCTCAGTCAACAGAATTCTGATTGTTTGTCGTTTACTCCTGTCTGTACCCCCTTCCTCTTATATCTAATCTTTTGAATACATATATATATATATATCTTTTTTTTTTTTTGAGATGGAGTGTCGCTCTGTCACCAAGGTTGGAGTGCAGTGGTGCAATCTCAGCTCACTGCAACCTCTGCCTCCCAGGTTCAAGCAATTCTCTTGCCTTAGCCTCCTGAGTAGCTGAGACTACAGGTGTGTGCCACCACACCTAGCTAATTTTTTGTATTTTTAGTAGAGACAGGGTTTCACCGTGTTAGCCAGGATGGCCTTGATCTCCTGATCTTGTGATCCACCTGCTTCAGCCTCCCAAAGTGCTGGAATTACAGGTGTGAGCCACCATGCCCAGCCATCTTTTTGAATTTTGGGGGGAACTAGAAATTACTTTGAATTATAAAAAAATTTAACCTAGATATGTAATAGCTAGATAAGAGCCGTACTTTTTTAAATGGCTAATGGTAATTGCTTACAATGAATAATTATTACTATAGGGTGATACTCCTTTCTTTGCATATTTAAATAAGAAAAGTATGCTGTTACACAGCAAAAAGGTATAGAATAGAAAATGGGCTGATTACAGAGTGGGTTAATTGGTACTGGATTGTCCAGCAGCCTTGGGAAAATGTCCTTATCATAAAATTCACTATGGAAGTATTACAGTCTCATCCTATAGTATTTCCCTGTTTTAGGGACCCAGGATTCAGTGTAAAAATGAGATCCTTGAATTTGGGGATCTATTTTGCCTTACAGCTATGCCTGCTTATTAGGCCCTAGGAACTGCATGCTTTCCTATCCCTGTTCCTTAAGAGTCTCCACCCTAAAGCCAAAATCCAATGAAGAAATTTACATCTCTAAGGAAATCTCCATATGTTAGACTGTCTACTTTTCCTGGATATCTTGAGTAAACTTTGCCCACACAATTTTCCCTTGGTTTAAATAAAATATTAATTCACTATTTTGTTTCACATAAGAATTATCCCTTTAAAAATATAAATTTGGAACTGCCTGGCTGACAATGATTAGGGCAGCGAACAGGTAATCAAGAGACTGATGGTTTAAAATTAAGACAAAAAAAATAGAAACTTTAAAATCTCATAACTTATAGGCAGTATGGACACATGCGCTTCTGTCTGTGTATCTATATGTGTCATGTGAGTGATGTTTCACTGCAAAAACATAAAAGAACTCTAAGTAATTAGCTTTAAAAAATAAACACTTAGGGCTGGGCACGGTGGCTGATGCCTGTAATCCCAGCACTTTGGGAGGTGGAGGTTGGCAGATCACGAGGTCAGGAGTTCAAGACCAGCCTGGCCAACATGGTCAAACCCCATCTCTACTAAAAATACAAAAATTAGCCAGGCATGGTGGCGCATGCCTGTAATCCCAGCTACTTGGGAGGCTGAGGCAGGAGAACCGCTTGAACCCAGGAGGTGGAGGTTGCAGTGAGCCAAGACGGTGCTACTGCACTCCAGCTTGGGTGACAGAGTGAGATGCTGTCTCAAAAATAAATAAATAAATAAATAAAATAAAAAATAAAATAAAAGCACAAATCAGATGTGTTGTCAAAAAAAATCTTTAATGTGTTTTGTTCATGTGACTCTAATAATCCTTTAAAATACAGTTTTTAAAAAGTCTTCAAAATTTAGACATTTGTTCATTAGTTCTGTCCTGTGTCCTAGTCTCTACACCTGGTACATAATTAAAATTGCTTTCACTAAAAACAAAAGTCATGTGTTCTTAATAAAGAGGCATGGAAACTGGGCATGATGGCTCATGCCTGTAATCCTGACACTTTGGGAGGCAAAGGCAGGAGGATCACTTGAACCCAGGAGTTCAAGACCAGCCTGAGTAACACAGTGAGACCATGTTTCTACAAAATAACACAAAATTAGCCAGGCCTGGTGGCTCAGGCCTATAGCCCCAGCTACTCAGGAGGCTGAGGCAGGAGGATCGCTTGAGCCAGGGTGGTCAAGGCTGCAGTGAACTATGATCAGGTCACTGTTCTGCAGCCTGAGCAATAGAATGAGACCCGTCTCTCTCTCTCTCTCTCTCACACACACACACACACACACACACACACCACCACCACCAACAACAACAACAACCACGACAAAACAAAAATAAAAAGACATGGAAATGTGATTATTTATTTTTTAATTTTTCATCAGCTAGGCTGGAGTGCAGTGGCACTGTCTTGGTTCACTGCAACCTCCACCTCCCAAGTTCAAGTGATTCTTGTGCCTCAGTCTCCTGAGTAGCTGGAATTACAGGCACATGCCACCATGCTCAGCTAATTTTTGTATTTTTAGTAGAGGCAGGGTTTCACCATAATCCCCAGGCTGTTCTCAAACTCCTGACATCAGGTAATCTACTCACCTTAGCCTTCAAAAGTGCTGGGATTACAGGCTTGAGACACCGCGCCTGGCCAAAATGTGATTTTTTTTTTAACAAAAACAATTTTGACTAGTTTAAAGGGTTTAAGGATTAAGTTTTAAAAGATAAAACTAAATTTTTTAAATGTATTATAAGAGGCTTATAATAATTGATCTCATAAAATATTCTGTCAGTGTGAGCAAAGTGGCAAAATTTAAAGGGGCTTATTTAATTTTCTATAAATTAAACATTAATATAAAAAACACACAGATGTGGGGCCAGAATCTGCACTCCTGTGTCTAAATAACAGAGTTTTCATTAAGCATTAATCTCCTCCTTAATAAAATAATTATAAAGGATTACAAGGATTTATAGATATCTTACCTTATGGTCAAACTAATTAAAATTAGATTTGTTTATATGATTTTATTTAAAATAGCTTTAATATTAATGATACACAAATCCAAAATGGAATTTGGTTTACTCTTTTAAAAAAATTTTTTGTGTAATATTGAGCAACAGTGAAAATTTTTATTTGCCTTGTAGATAAACTGCAGGAAAAAAAGGAGAGAAGAAAATAGAGAGAGATTCACTTGGCTTCATACTGTCTTCATTGTGTCTTGTTTGGAAACCTGAGCTTCCTATTAAAGATTCTTGCCTTTAAAAGTTTTTTGAGCCAGGTGTGGTGCCTCATGCCTTTAATCCTTGCACTTTGGGAGGCTAAGGTAGGCAGATTGCCTGAGCTCAGGAGTTTGAGAGCAGTCTGGCCAATATGGTAAAATCCTGTCTTTACTAAAACACACACACACACACACACACACACACACACACACACACACGGATTAGCTGGGTGTAGTGGCCTGCACCTGTAATCCCAGCTACTTGGGAGGTGGAGGCAAGGTGGAGGTTGCAGTGAGCTGAGATTGTGCCATTCCCCTCCAGCCTGGGTGACAGAGCAATACTCTGCTTCCAAAAATAAATAAATAAATAAATAAATAAATAAATAAATAAATAAATAAATAGTTTTTCAGTTATCACTTTGACTAAATAAATGACCTATGATCTTATTTTGTGATATATAGTGTTTTAAACATTTAGTATTTGATGACTTTTCCAAAATCAAATAACAAATTAAGGCTTTTTTTTTTTTTTTTTTTTT
>NW_016806447.1:1769948-1824750 GCF_001698545.2 Rhinopithecus bieti
GCTAACTCTTTTGTTTTCAGAGCCCCAAAACCCCTTTATTGAACTATTTACAGAATATATCCTTGTGAACAAAATTTAAAGCTTATTTCTTTCTCTTTATGTGATTTCTCCAGGATTTAAAAACTATTTGTAAGTATACTTAATTTATGGCAATACAATTGTTCACATAAATTTAATAAACATCTGTTTTCTTTGATACCAGGACACCATTAGAGACATTGGTTATTTTATCAAGGTTTTGATTGAAATAGCATAATTTCACATATAAATGAACTGCTTTAAGGAATCAAAGTTGACTTATAGAGGGAATAAAAGCCCCTTGAGTAAACTGGCCTCATACTTTGTCTATGCAGTCTCTTTACAGGGTTCCTGACCTGTGATAAATAAACAGAGTCACTTTCTGACAGGCCCAGGAAGCCCACATTATCTTGGAACCTCAAGGGGAAAGAAATTTGCCCAATTAATACAGATGTTTGCAGGCACAGATAAATCCATGTTAAAGCTCAAGGCTTTAAGAAGTCTAATCTGAGATTCTTTATTTAAAAAAAGTTAAAGCCAATTAAAAAAAAAGCTTATATGGCAAATAATCATTCTTGGTGCACTTTATGCAAATAATCAGACCAAATATAATCAGACTAAAACCTACTTTGCCAATAAATTTGTCCTACTATGATTTGTTTTTAATAAAAATGGTGACCAGAAAAAAATTATGCATCAGAAAAAAACTCATAATACACCTGTTGTTAGATTCTAGTCCTCTCCATTGTTTTTGAGGTTTTCATTATTTTATGCAATTTAAAGTATTCTGAATTCAACTGGGTGCAGTGGCTCACACCTGTAATCCTAACACTTTGGGAGGCTGAGGTGGGCGGATCACCTGAGGTCAGAAGTTCGAGACCAGCCTGACCAACATGGAGAAACCCTGTCTCTACTAAAATACAAAATAAATGAGCCGGGCATGGTAGCACATCCCTATAATCCCAGCTACTCGGGTGGCTGAGGCAGGAAAATCGCTTAAACCTGGGAGGCGGAGATTGTGGTGAACCAAGATCTTGCCATTGCACTCCAGCCTGGGCAACAAGCGTGAAACTCTGTCACAAAAAAAAAAAAAAAAATCCTGAATTCTTTCCAAGCTACAAGTTCCCAAACTAGTGCTTTAAAATTTTTTTATCTTCCATTTTTTCTTTTTTTAAATTCCTTTAAAATTTGTTTTCTTTTTCAGTCTTACTCCTTCTGTGTCTTCCATTTTGCAGACATAGACCCAGTAAAATTGCTACTACCTTTTTCCTGAAGCCCTACAAGCTAAAGCTCATTCCTTGTCATATAGGCAAGAAAAGCCTGCATTGCCACGTCCTTCCTTCTCTCTAACTAGAGATGCTTTGAGTCTAACATCTGAATAGATTGTGTCCAACATTAAATTTTAGTTTTTTTCTGTTGCCATAAAAACATCTCATTTAAAATTTGGGCTCGGCATACTGACTCATGCCTGTTATCCCAGCACTTTGGGAGGCCGAGGTGGGATGAACTCCTGAGACCAGGAGTTCAAGACCATCCTGGGAAGCATAGCAAGACTCTGTGTCTACAAAATTTAAAAAACAGTAATAAATAGCTGAGTGCGGTGACATGTTCCTGTAGTCCCAGCTACTCAGGAGGCTGAGATTGGAAGATCACTTGAGTCCAGCAGGTCAAGGCTGCAGTGAGCCATGATCATGCCACTGCACTCCAGTATGGGTGACAGGGTAAGCCTCTGTCTCAAAAAATATATAAACATGTGTTTGCCTTCATCACATATAGAGGCCCTACCCCATCTACAAGGCCACCTCCTGGAATAGAACATAGCTGTTTAACTAAACTGATCTATTCTCAGGCCAAACAATGACTACATAATATATGGACTGGAATAATTAAATTTGCTGTTTCCTATTTATCCCAATTCATCTTTCTAACAACCCCATATATAATTGGTTCTCAGGGCTATTCACTTGGGTCACTCAGGGCTTCAGATCAATTGTATGAGAATGTCTAAAGCTAGGACTTTCACTCCATATATTGGGACTGATTATCTTACAGTCTGCTGTTCACTTAAATGTTATGCTAAAACTATGGATGAGAATACTAACCTCTTTGTCATACAAGCCTTAAAACCCCAATAAGGCCCCCATGAATACATATAGACAGCTGTAAAGTGGCTTCATTCCTCCTACCTTGGGGCCAAGCCCTATTCCAACTTTGCCCTCTATCAGCATAAAAAAGGTAGAGCAGTCATCAGACTTTTTCCATCTCATAGATTACACCTTAAAAATAAGGCATGGTAAAACCCAAAGGGAGGATTGAAACTGTCTTTGTAAAAATTGTAACAGTAAGAAAATTATGACAGTGAAAATTATGAAAATTTGACTTAACCAACTCCATCTTACCTTTAACCTCCAAACTGACCCTTGGTCATTCCTGGGCATGGGCCAAGCTAACTTTGGGAGAAATTTAGATTGTAGTTTAATCTTAAATCAAGGATGATAATAGCCCTTCCCAAAACTAAACCACCTTTAGAAAACTAATAAAAGTTTGCAAGTTCAGGATCATGAGAAGAACTTGAATTCTGCTAAGATGTAAGCATAGTTAAACAACAACCATTCATTGTTCAGGAATCACAAGATTTATAACTTCCCCAATTACTCCTGTAAATAACATCACTATTATAAAACCTACGATTGGCCTTTTTATTGCTTGAGCCCAGAAGGTCAAGGCTGCAGTGAGCCAAGATTGCACCATTGCACTCCAGCATGAGCAACAGTGTGAGACTCTGTCTCAAGAGAAAAAAAAAAAGCCTTTTAAAGTGTCTTTTCAGACTTTTACATTGCTGGGGCCTGAACAACTCTGCCTTGACCTGAGATCTTGACTCACCTGGCCTTGTGACCCCCAAATAGAAGAGGACTCAGCACACAAGGGCTGTTTTCCACTCCCCTATGATTGCACACTCAACAACTCAGCAGTATCCATTGCTTAACCCTCTGCCTGCTAACCTATCATTAAAAAACCCTAGCCTCTGAATTTTCCGGGAGGCTGATTTGAGTAATAATATAACTGCTATTTAGCCAGCTCTACATATAGTAATCTCTTTCTCTATTGCAATCTCCCTGTCTTGATAAATCAGCTCTATCTGAGCAGCAGGCAAAATAAACCCCTGGGGTGGTTACATTCAATAGAACTCAAATTTTGTGAGACCAGGAATTTTTGTCTGTTTTGGTCCCTGCTCTATCCCATATGCATAGAATAGTGTCTGGCACATGGTAGGCTCTCCATATATACTTTTGAATGAATGAATGACTAGACAGGATCTGTGGCACGATGGTTAAGATACAGTCTCTTGTGTCACGCTATCTGGGATCAAAGCCAAACTCTGTTCCTAGTAGTGCTGGCCCGTGTGGGTACTTAACTTCTCTGTACTCATGTACTAGGTTTCTCATAGTTAAAGTGGCATTGGTAATAACAGATCTTATTTCATAAGGATGTCGTTAGAATGTGCTTAGAAACATGCCTATTATGTTGACTATTGTTTCATTTATCTATTGTTGTGTAACCAACTATTCCAAAACATCTTGACTTAAATCAATATCTTATTTACTTGCTCATGATTCTTCCATTTGGGCAGGGCTCAGCAGGGACAACTTGTCCCTGCTCTCTGTGATGACTGTGCATGCTGAAACATCCATGATAGCTTCTTGGCTCATGTCTGTCACCTCAGCAAAGATGGCTCAAATAGTTTGAGACAGGCCGAAGAGCTTGCCTGGAATGGTACATCTGGCACCTTGGTTCTTTCCGTCGGCTGTGTTCTCAGCACTCGTGCATGTACCCAGCCTTAAGACTGCTCCCTTTCCACGTGGCCTCTCATGTGGTGTCTCCATGCAACCCTGAGCTGCCATGTAAAAAGTCTGGCTATCCTCCTTTCAGGAGAGCAAAAGTGGAAACTTCTAGGCTTTTTAAAGCTTAGTCCTTTTAAGGGCATAAGGTCTTAAAGTTTAGGCTGCATTCTATTGACTTTTCAACCTTGACACTATTGACATTTTTGGCAAGATAATTTTGTTGTTGTTGTGGGGGACTGTCCTGTGCATTGTAGAATGTTTAGTAGCATCCCTGGCTGCTACCCACTAGTAGGGTAGGAATGCTAGTAGCATCCTTTCTCCACGTTCCCCATTTGGGGCAAATAAAAGTGTTTCTCAACATTGCCAAATGTCCCCGGAGAACAAAATCTCCCCTAGTTGAGAACCACTGGGTTAAAGTAAGTCACAGGTTCAGACCAGATTCCAGGGAGAGGCTTGGCAAGGGCATGAATACCAGAAAAAATGGTTCACTGAAGGCTGTCAGTGTAACAGAGTATTATTGTCTCTGAACTTTGCATCTCCAAAGAATTCATGTTCTTGAATTCTGCTCATATGTTGAGCCATCTTTCCTTCTTCCTAACGGGCTTCTCATCCTAATTGCTTATCTGAGTGTCCCTGCTTGTCACTTGCAGTGCTCTGCAGTTTCCAGCAGTTTCCATATCTGTGTGCTGCTGTTGGCTTCCTCTCTTGCACCACTCTAGAGGTAGTCTGACGTCAGACTTGCCTCTAGGGTGATTCTTTCCTTTCCCTCCCATCCCCTGCGGTTCAGTGAGTTATCTCTAGTGCTCATGTCATAGCACATGACCAGGTTCTGGGGACAGATAAGGCTAATCTTGCAGCCTCCTAATATGTCATACTCTGTCATATCCACACATATACTCCATTGCTCTCTCCCTAAGAGGTACTTGCCTTGCCACCCCTCCCTTCCCACTCCCAATTAACTCTTTTTTTTCCTTCAAGCTTCAGTTCCAGGCCTGCTTCTTCTAGGAAACCTTCCTGGAAAGCCAGTTCTCTAGTCCAATTTACCAGTTTATTGAGGGCAGAGGCCATTTCATGTTCATCTTCAAGTTTCCAATACAGTGTCTATTGCATGGAAGGTATTTCTTAGATCAACACAAGAAAGATTTAAAATGAAAAACGAAAAGTTTAAAATTTGAGGAGAGACTGAGAATGTGTAGAAGTGAGTCATATCATTCTCTGGGGGAGAAGCTTCTGCGCAGGAGGAACAGTCAGTGCTTGGTCCCTGAGTGTGGAGTTCGCTGAGCGGGGAGTGGCTGTGTGTTTAAGGAAGACCAAGGGGACCAGCTTGGCTGGGGGAGTGAAGGAGGAGGGAGGAAGCCAGAGATGGGATCAGACAGGTAACAGAACAAAGCATCTGGCTGTGTAGGTCAAGGTAGGGGCTCTGGATTTGACTCTGAATGGGATGAGAAGCCTAGTGGAAGTTTTGTGCAGAACAGTGACTTACTCTGACCTGTATTCTTAGAGGATTGTTGTGGTTTCTGTGTTGGGAATAGAACATGGCAGGGCCAGGGAGGAAGCAGCAAGACCAGTCAGAAAGCTATAGCAGTAATCTGGTGAGAGATGATAATTGCCTTTCCTGGTGGATTGGCTGTGGAATATGGGAACAAGAGAGGTATCAGGGATGACCCCATGGCTTCAGCTCCGAGCAGGAAGGAGGGTGAAACGTTTTCTGACAGAGAAGTCTACTCAGGAGAGGAAATGACAAGTTTAGTATTTACATGTTAAGTGTGAGATGCGTACTGCACATTCCATTGGTTGCTCAGTAGACAGTTGGCAGTACAAGTGTGAAGTGGAAGGAGGCATACACATTAAAGATACATAAATATGGTTGTTCTTAGTTCTACTACTTAAGCTAAGATTGACTTCTGTGATGCAAACAGTAACAACAAAATACAATGGTTTATTACAATAGAAGTTTATTTCTCATAATTCCATAGTCTAGGAAAATTCCAGATCATTGGCAAATTGTGACAAGACCTATTTCTGTGGGGAGTTGAGAATAAAAACCTGATTGAAGTAGTTCAACAAGTAATGAGAAAAGGGGAATTGGAAGTGTAGACCGTGTATAGACAATTCATTTAAGGAATTTTATTATAAAGGGGAGCCAAGAACTGGGGTGGTAGCTTGAAGGAGATGTAGGCTTGGGACATTTTGTTATTGTTTTTATTTTTTTATTATTATTATTTTTTACCTGTGTCTGGAAACAAGTTCAGATGTTTTTAATTTTTTTTTTTAAATTATACTTTAAGTTCTAGGGTACATGTGCACAACGTGCAGGTTTGTTACATATATATACTTGTGCCATGTTGGTGTGCTGCACCCATTAACTCTTCATTTACATTAGGTATATCTCCTAATGCTATCCCTCCCTCCTCCCCCCTCCCCACAGTAGGCCCTGATGTGTGATGTTCTACTTCCTGTGTCCAAGTGTTCTCATTGTTCAGTTCCCATCTATGAGTAAGAACCTGTGGTGTTTGGTTTTCTGTTCTTGCCATAGTTTGCTGAGAATGATGGTTTCCAGCTGCATGCATGTCCCGAACTCATCCTTTTTTATGGCTGCATAGTATTCCATGGTGTATATGTGCCACATTTTCTTAATCCAGTCTGTCACTGATGGACATTTGGGTTGATTCCAAGTCTTTGCTATTGTGAATAGTGCCACAATAAACATACATGTGCATGTGTCTTTATAGCAGCATGACTTATAATCCTTTGGGTATATACCCAGTAGTGGGATGGCTGGGTCATATGGTACATCTAGTTCTAGATCCTTGAGGAATTGCCATACTGTTTTCCATAATGGTTGAACTAGTTTACAATCCCACCAACAGTGTAAAAGTGTTCCTATTTCTCCACATCCTCTCCAACACCTGTTGTTTCCTGACTTTTTAATGATTGCCATTCTAACTGGTGTGAGATGGTATCTCATTGTGGTTTTGATTTGCATTTCTCTGATGGCGAGTGATGATGAGCATTTTTTCATGTGTCTGTTGGCTGTATGAATGTCTTCTTTTGAGAAATGTCTGTTCATATCCTTTGCCCACTTTTTGATGGGGTTGTTTGTTTTTTTCTTGTATATTTGTTTGAGTTCTTTGTAGATTCTGGATATTAGCCCTTTGTCAGATGAGTAGATTGCAAAAATTTTCTCCCATTCTGTAGGTTGCCTGTTCACTCTGATGGTAGTTTCTTTTGCTGTGCAGAAGCTCTTTAGTTTAATTAGATCCCATTTGTCAATTTTGGCTTTTGCTGCCGTTGCTTTTGGTGTTTTAGACATGAAGTCCTTGCCCATGCCTATGTCCTGAATGGTACTACCTAGATTTTCTTCTAGGGTTTTTATGGTATTAGGTCTAACATTTAAGTCTCTAATCCATCTTGAATTAATCTTCGTATAAGGAGTAAGGAAAGGATCCAGTTTCAGCTTTCTACTTATGGCTAGCCAATTTTCCCAGCACCATTTATTAAATAGGGAATCCTTTCCCCATTTCTTGTTTTTGTCAGGTTTGTCAGGAAACAACTTCAGATGTTTTAATTTTAAGGCTTTTATTATTTATTTATTTATTTTTTTTTTTTTGGTGAGGCTCTGTAGCTCAGTCTAGAGTACAGTGGCGTGATCTCAGCTCACTGCAAGTCCTGCCTCCCAGGCTCAAGCCATCCTCCCACCTTAGCCTTCTGAGTAGCTGGGACTGTAGGCATGAGCCACCATACTTGGCTATTTTTTTTTTTTTATTGAGACAGAGTCACACTTTATTGCCTAGGCTGGTCTTGAACTCGTGAGCTCAAGAAATCTGTCCAACTCAGTCTCCCAAAGTGCTGGGATTACAGGCGTGAGCCAACATACCAGGCCTCTTAAAGCGTTTTTTAATAGGAAAAAGTTATAGCATGTTTACATGCTAATGGAAATGGTTCAGTAGAAGGAAAAATATTGATGATGCAGGAAAGAGGGAGGAGAATTTCAAGAGCCCGGTACTTGAGTAAGTAGAGAAAATGCCAACCAGAACGAAGTCTTAGCTTTAGATAGGAGCAAGGATGATTCATCAATAAAAACAACAAGCGGCCAGGTGTGGTGGCTCACGCCTGTAATCCCAACACTTTGGGAGGCAGAGGTGTGTGGATCACTTGAGGTAAGGAGTTCAAGACCAGTCTGGCCAACATGATGAAACCCTGTCTCTACTAAAAATACAAAAATTAGCTAGGTGTGTTGGCAGGTGCCTGTATTCCCAGCTACTCAGGAGGCTGAGGCAGGAGAATCACTTGAACCTGGGAGGCGGAGGTTGCAGTGAGCCAAGATCGCTCCATTGCACTGCAGCCTGGGCAACAAGAGCAAAACTCCATCTCAAACAAACAAACAAACAAATGAACAAACAAACAAACAAGCTAGCCTGAGCGTATGGACACAGAGGCAGGTAGGGAGATGAACAGGTCTGGTTTGTCTAGGACTGAGAGGTTTCCAGAATCATGGGACTTTCAGTGCCAAAACTAGGACAGCCCTTCATGAACTAGAATGGTGGTCACCCTGGAGGTAAGAGAATTCACAGGGGGAGTTTATAAAAGTTATCTTTGGTTTGCTTTGAGCATTGCCAAATGAGAAAGGGCAAGCCTTCCTCAGTGGATTCAACTCATTAATGAAATGAGATTATAACCCATCTATGTAGCCTAAAACCCAGTGTTATGCTGTGTGAGGAATATTACAATGAATAAGTTGTAGCTCCTGTTCTGGAGGAGTTTAAGCTAGTGTATGAGAAAAAAAGAACATGACTACATGTGAGGCAAGCCAACGTGAGATGTCTGTAATGAGTTTATTCACTGTAAGTTCTCTGAGTCCTGTTCCATATTCTTCAGGAAGCTATTATATGCTAGAGTAGATAGTACTCAATAATAATAGGAAACATTTCCTGAGATTTTACTGATTTCCAGCAGCTGTACATCCATTATCTCTTTTCATCTCCATAACAGCTTATTACATAGGTCCAGCTATTATCACCTTCATTTTACAACTGAGGAAACAAATCCATAGTGATTAAGCAATTTGCTCCAGGTCACACAGCAAGTGATGGAAGAAGGTCTTGAACCCTGCTTGAACTCTGCAGCCCAAGCTTTTGAACACAACATTGCACTGCTTTCTAGAAATTATTATAATGCATGGAAATAAACTATGAGTAGCACAGACAAATGTCCTCAAAATTTAGAATAAGGCAAGGTAATTTTTGTTTGAGAAGAAGTCGTCACTCATGGAACTTGAAGGAGGTTAGTATTTCATTAGGCAGAGGTGAGGGGAGGACAGGCCAGGCAAAGGAACCTCAACAAGCACAAAAGTTCTTTTTTACCACCTCCTATTCTCATGGAGTCCCCAGCTCTGTGATCTGCTTGGTTTTCCTTCCTCTGCCTCCGAGAAGGAAGTCTGAATTTTCAGAAGGTGGAATCACAGCATAGAATGATGACTTTGACTTTCTTACATGCCTAGCTTACCTTTAGAGTTCTAGAATAGAGAACTCTGTTTGTCTTCAGGAGAATTAATACATGAGTGAATGAATGGATGAATGAGTTCATTGCTTAAATATATTTTTTTAAAGTGTGACTCATACAGAAAAGTATGCGGACAGTAAGTATTTTTATTAAGTGAACATCTGTATAACTGGCATTCAGATTACAAAACAGAGCATTACCAATACCTTGGGAGCGCTTGTTATGCCGCTTTCTAATCATTACCCCCCATTCTCTGCCAGGGATAATGACTCTCCTGACTCCTAAAATAAAACATTCACTTTCCCTGGTTTTAAACTGTGTACAAACAGAATTCTACATTTTGTTGTTTTTTGTATTTGACTCTTTTTACTCATTACAACGTTTGTGAGATTCATCCATATTACTGGATATAGCAGTAGGTATTTCATTCTCACCACTGAATGGTATTTCACAGCATGAATAGTCCAGAAAATCCCACTGTTTATTAAAGAATTCTACTCTCGATTTGTGTTGGAATAATGTCTAGTTTTTGGCTAACAATAGTTCTATCACGAACATTCTGAACTTGCCTTTTGGAAACATACTCATATCTTTTGAGCATAAACCTACATGTACGTTTAGACAGATGACAGATTTTTTCTAGTGCTTTCATATTCTAGCACCTTGCTGGGCTTCCAGTACTATCCATCGTGTACAGGAAAGGTTATAGGGTTAAAGTGGCCACTTATCAGTGCTCTTGGGTTTGCTGTAGAGCTTCTTAGCAGATTACAAAATGCACCAGGTAACTAGGCCTCCAGGATGTATTACTGAGATGAAAATCAAGTATTGCAAATTGGCTGTTTACCAAAGACCAAATAAAAGCCAATTTTGCCTTCTTCCTGAGTAGCTCTGAACCAAAGCTATGAACATGGCCAATTTTTTTTTTTTTTTTTTTTTTTCTTGAGCTGGAATCTCACTCTTGTCCCCCAGGCTGGGGTGCAATGGCATGATCTCGGCTCACTCCAACTTTCACCTCCCTGCTTCAAGCGATTTTCCTGCCTCAGCCTCCCGAGTAGCTACATGTGCCCACCACCATGCCTGGCTAATTTCTGTATTTTTTTTAGTACAGACGCGTTTTCACCATGTTGGTCAGGCCAGTCTCGAACTCCTGACCTCAGCTGATCCACCTGCCTCGGCCTCCCAAAGTGCTGAGATTACAGGCGTGAGCCACTGCACCTGGAGCATGGCCAATTCTTATTCTTTCCATGTAACTCCAATTGCAAAGTCCTTATAGCTAACTGGTCCTGGCCAAGGGTGTTGTAGCTGCCACTATATCTACTACATGCAACAGGTGAGAGACATTCAATATTTACCTATTGGTTGACTGGTTTGATTCTTGATGGTATACTGAATCACATCCTCGCACCTTTTCATAGGAAAAATTTTCTATACTCTTCAATATGATAGCCACCGGCCTTGTAAAACTATTGAGCATTTGAAATATGACTAGTGAGACTGAGGAACTAATTTTTTAATATTAAATTTTAATATTTTTAAATTTTAAAAATGATATTTGATGCAGTTATAGAAAGTTTTAAGTGTGCTTGGACTAACTTGGCTGTGTGAATCTACTTTTTCAGCTGTAAATCGTATGAAATCTAAATTCACATCAAGTTTTTTTTTTGAGATGGACTCTCGCTCGGTTGCCCAGGCTGGAGTGCAGTGGTATGATCTCTGCTCACTGCTACCACTGCCTCCATGGTGCAAGTAATTTTCCTGCCTCAGCCTCCCAAGTAGCTGGAATTACAGGAATGTGCCACCATGCTTGGCTAATTTTTGTATTTTTAATATAGATGAGGTTTCATGTTGGCCAGGCTGGTTTCCAACTCCTGATCTCAAGTAATCTGCCTACCTCCCAAAGTGCTGTGAGCCACCACACCTGGCAATATTTTTGATAAATATTTCACAACCAAATTGAGACATGCTACAAGTATAAAGGACACAAAAATAATTGTATAAAAAAATTTTACATTTTAAAACATTGATTGATTATATGTTGAAATAATAATATTTTGGATATGTTGGGTAAAATAAAATATATTATTGAATTTAATTTATCTTATTTATTTCCCTTTTAATTGATAGCACTAGTAAATTTTAAATTACACAAGTAGCTTGCATTACATTGATTTTAGGCAGTGCTTTTCTAGCGATCCCCAAATATTATGTTTCACTACAATTCCTAATAGAATCTTCTGCCTCAGGAATCTAGGTAATAATGTCTATTTATATAAATAAAGAATATGTTCCTGAATATATAACTGATGGTCAGGAAAGGGAGGTACATTTGGTAGAGAAGAGTGAGCATGAACTGTGGAGTCAACCTGTCTGGGTTTGTATCAAAGCTCTGTCCCTTAAATAGTTACCTTTAATGAAGTACTTGACCTCTCTGAATGTCAGATTTTCTCCTATGTAAATTGGGGATATGAATGCTGTAGAGCACGGGTAGCGCTCTGCCCTGATTCCCTGGGCCTCCTTTATCGTTTCTGTGCAGGAAGCTCCTCTGTCATTTGCTCGCCCAGCCCATATCTGTGGTCATCTTTGGGGAACTGCCCTTGGGCTGCTGGAGCTGCTTGGGGTCATAGCCAGTGAGTGACTGGTGCAGAAGTTTGAAAGCCTAATTCCCTAACCTCAAACAAGGACAAACTTCTACTTGTAATTTACACATTACCTTAGAATCCACCAGCCCAGGCAGAGACTTTACCTGGAAAAGGGACTTTTCCCCAACTTACACTTGTCTTTCCTGTGTCTAAGGTTCAGCTTCTGAAGAATCCAACTTGAGGCAGCCACCTACTGCCTATGTTTTTTGTTTTTTAGGGATTAAATGAGAAATGCCTGGCACAGAGACTTTTTTTTCCTTCCTTCCTTCCTTCCTTCCTTCCTTCCTTCCTTCCTTCCTTCCTTTCTTCCTTTCTTCCTTTCTTCCTTTCTTCTTTCTTTTTTTGAGTGGATATTGCTCCATCACCCAGGCTTGAGTGCAGTGGTGTGATCTTGGCTCACTGCAGCCTCAACCTCCTGGGCTCAAGCAATCCTCCCACCTCAGCCTCCTTAGTAGCTGGGACCACAGACGTGCACCACCAGGCTCTGCTAATTTTTTTGTAGAGATAGGGGTCTTTCTATGTTGCCCAAGATGGTCTCAGACTCCTGGGTTCAAGTGATTCTCCCACCTAAGCCTCCCAATGTGTTGAGATTACAGGCGTGAACCACTGTGCCCAGCCACAGAGGCCATTCTTAACCCTCTTCAGTTGCTTATACCATCCAATACACTCCAGTTATTTTACTACCACACCGGGAAGATGTGACTTGTCAGATATTTTTTACAATCCTGGAATGTTTTTGTGTTGAGACATCCATAGTCTCTTTCTCAGTTCCTTACCCCTGGCTATTTCTTCATTAGCTCAGATGTAACAAACATGTAAGAACTCAGAGGTTCGGCCGGGCGCGGTGGCTCAAGCCTGTAATCCCAGCACTTTGGGAGGCCGAGACGGGCGGATCACGAGGTCAGGAGATCAAGACCATCCTGGCTAACACCGTGAAACCCCGTCTCTACTAAAAAACACAAAAAACTAGCCGGGCGAGGTGGCGGGCGCCTGTAGTCCCAGCTACTCGGGAGGCTGAGGCAGGAGAATGGCGTAAACCCGGGAGGCGGAGCTTGCAGTGAGCTGAGATCTGGCCACTGCACTCCAGCCTGGGTGACAGAGCAAGACTCCGTCTCAAAAAAAAAAAAAAAAAAAAAAAAAAAAGAACTCAGAGGTTCTTGAGACCTTAGAGAACATTGAATCTACTTATGAACAACCAATGTTGCATACGTTTCTGCGATTTCTGAGTACAATGTTAAACAGATGCTGTGGGTAATTAAATCACTCTCAAGGTATAAATGAGACTACTTAAAAGGAACATTAACTATTTCAGAACCAAAATAGGAGATTCCTTCAGTTAAAAAATAACTTACTCAAATAAAATGTATTATACATGTAATATGCTTTCTCACTATACAAATACATATAAATGTTGCAACTATAGCATTTTATATGTGAAAGACAACCTGCTTGTATTTTTGGTTCATTTTTTGACAAGTTTTTATAAATAGAATACTTATCATTTATGACATTTATTGCATGCCAGACGTGATTGTAAGACATTCACAGACACTATCTCATTTAGTTTACTCAAAAACTCAGTTCAGATATGATCACTTCAGAGAGTCCCTTCCTGGCCTTTCTGAATTAATCACCTTCAGTTGCTCTGCCATGACCTTTATCACTACCTGTAATTTTTGTTTGTTTGGCTTATGTGTTTACTGTGACCCTCCCCACCAACTCTTTCCACACCCCAATTAGACTGTGTGCTTCAGATAGCAAGTACTATTCTGCCTTGCATACTTCTGTATCCACAGTTGCTAGACTAGTGGCACATGCTAAGCATTCCATACATATTTATTGAATGACAGAATGAATTAAAAACTTAATGTAGATGAGAACCCTGAAGCCCAGAGAGGCTAAAAAGTTAAGATCCCAGAACTGGTATGGTAAATGGCAAAACTCATATGTAAACTTTTGTCTTTTATCCAATAGGCGATATTGTCCTTTATTTTATGTGGGCTATAGAAGGTTGACATATCTTGCCTGTAAGGAAATCACTCCCTAGTAAGGGAAGGAAGTCATTCCCTTCCAGTCAACAAGTACTTATTAACCCTTGCTAGGTGTTTTACTAAGCACTAGGAACACAGACGTAAACAATACAAACACAGCCGAGGCTGGCGTGGAGCTTTTTGTCTAGACTCATGAGTAAAGAAGATGGACATTATAGGTAATAACAAGTGAGATAAGTATTTTGAAAAGGAATGTAGAAAGATAGAAAAGAATAGCAAGGTAATCTAACCAAGTGAAAGGGGTCAGGGAAGCCTTCGCTGTGGAAGGGAATGGAGCTTGTCCAAAAAAACTGAGAGAAATAAAATGTGAAGGTCATGTAGAGGTGAGAACAAAAATGGCAGGTGGTAAATAGAGAACAGCCTTGAAGATGATATCTGCAAATAATAATCACACATGATGAAGAGTTATGTGTCCTAACAGAGGTGGATTACAGTGCTACTGGAGTTAGGAGAATGGTAAGATTCTCATTAGAGGGGAAGCTTGATGAAGTTATTATAATGACATTTATAATGACTTTGAGGGCTGAAAGAATATAGATACATTGAAATGGGAAGGAATCTCCAAGTAGTTTCTTGCATCTTTGTTAATTTCACTTTTTGAGTAGGTAATACACTCCCATGTTTTTATATATGTATAATGCCTAAGACTGTACAATATCGCATTTCCACTACTGTCTCTCACCCATCCAATCCCCAAGCCCCACACTACCATAGGTAATCTCTTTTGTTAGTTTTTTTGTATCCTTTCAGAATTACTTTATGTAAATACAAACAATTATAAATATAAATGCAAATCCCTAAACATTTTACCATACTATATAGCATACTGTATACACCATTCTATACTTAACAACATGTCTTGGAAGTCTTCCCATATCAGCACATAAATTACTTTCTCATTTTTTTTTTACAGCTGCTCAGTGTTCATATGGATGTATCATAATTAATTTAATCTTTTATTGATGAGCTCTTGGAGTGTTTTCAACTTTTGTCTATCAAATAGTTTTATAGATATGGCAGCTTACAACTGTACAAATATATATATAATTTTAAAAGCTATAGCCAAATTGTCCTCAATGGAGGTTATATGAAAATACCTCCAAATGGTTAGATTTAACTGCATAACTAACGATGAAGCTAGAGAAGCAAATAAAGTAAATTTTTGAAAAAGACACCACTCATGTACTTGATCATTTCCAATAAAACACTAGGTACAACTAAAAGTTAGAAATAGAAAATTGTATTGTATGTTGACTCAGGTATGGATCCAAATTTTGTGAGGCTTGAAGCTTATGCAATTGGAGGAGCATTCTTTAAGGAAAAATAATAAGAAATTACAAAATGTAAAATCAGCAGACAGAACTTTGGAAGGGGCTCATGTGAGAGACGGACCCAAAGTGTAATCTTCATTTGTTTTGTGGCAAATCTGCTGTGTGTAAGACCTACATACACACACATGAAGGAGAACAAATTACTCATCCTTTTCACCTGGGAGAAACCATGTTCAAAACATGTGGACCACTGTCTTCAACTACGTGTCACTGAGAATAACTCCACAGGCCTTAGTGCTTTCAGCTCCATGATGTACGTAATATTCCCTGTAGTTGCCTTCTGTCTCTCTAAGTGAATTCATTCAACTATGTGACACCTTTCATCTTAGAAATCCCAAAGACCTTACAGGTACTTTTTTTTTCCTTTTTTTTTTTTTGAGACAGGGTCTCACTCTGTCACTAGGCTGGTGTGCCGTGGCAGTCTCAACCTCCCAAGCTCAAGCAATCCTCCCACCTTAGTTTCCCAAGTAGTGAGAACTACAGACATGTGCCACCATGCCCAGCTAATCTTTTTATTTATTTATTTAATTTTTTTTGTAGCGATAAGGTTCCAGGACTATGCTTCCAGGACTGGTTTTGAGCACCTGGGCTCAAGTGATCCTCCCACCTCGGCCTCCCAAAGTGCTGGTATTACAGCTGTGAGCCCCCAATACTAACCATATGACCTTATAACCAATATTAACAATATGATCATGCTATAGAGAAAACTGTAGCATTATAAAGATAATTCCCTGGGAAGAGTTCAAAGGGTCCCCATCAATCTAATCTAACTTCGTAATATGCATCAAAGTTGCAGCTGGCAAGTGGTGACCATTGGGAAATGACTTCTTATATAAAGTCTGAAAAAGATAAGCTGATGAATTGCATGTAATGGTCTGAACTTAATTATCTAGCTCTGTAATAGGCAGCAGCTTGTTTGTCTGTTCCCACGTTCTATGGGTTCCGTAGGCTGGCACCTTCATGGTCCCTCTGAAAAGAGAAGACAGTCAACTGATGAGGAGACAAGACATTTCTTGGAAAAGCAGTACAAGAGAAAACAGGAGCGGAGTAAGGAAAAGAAAAGAGGAAGAGGGTACAGAACCAGGGTTAAGAGACAACAGAATCAACTGGTGTAATGCTAATTAAAGACAAAGAGAGAGCTAACAGAGCGATGGGAGGAAGACTTGGAAGGACTGCTGTTGTCCCACCACCAGCAGCCCACAAACCCGTCCTTCTAACCAGGGCACTTTGTTTCACAACAAAGATAAACTTACAGGAAAAAAGAAAAACAAAAGTGAAAATCAAGTCTAAAAGAATATACAGCATGGAATAAAAATTAAGAAATATGGAGTGCCTGCCAAACAAGATTAGGGTTTTAGTGGAACTGACTTCATTTAACAGAGAAAGACTCACTTCTGATACTTAAAACATAGACATTATCCAATCAAATGAGACTTGGAAGGAGTCCCTATCCAGCCACCTGCTTTGCAAATTGTAAAGGTCCTATGATGAACTTTAAGTCACCTTGACCTTTAGCCAAATGTGCCTCATAAGCTGAGTTTCATGTTCATTGCCGGTGTCCAAATGTCCATAGCTGAATTCTCAGGTTTGTGGTGAACAGATTTGGTAACTTCTTGTTAGGAAGCATCTGTTGCTGCTCTTGCTTCTTTACTTTACTTAAAGATGACTCATTAGGTAAGGAGAAGAAAGTCACTGAGGCCTGTGTATAAGGTAATCAATTTACCATCACAAACTGATATGCTGGAAATATCACCTTTCATCTTTTCTGATTTTGTTGTTTCAAAATGCATTTTCTTTTCAATTTGTTTTCTTTAAATATTTATTCTACTCCCATGGTGTCTCACTGCGTGATGGAAATTGAATCTGTTTCCTTATTGAGGTTTGTTCTCCCTCTGATCACATAGGAATCAAGGATACTTAAGCAGTGCCCAGAAAACTGGGTGTAGAAGTCACTATTGTTTTGGCTAACCCAGCAGACGTTCTCAAATACCTTCTACTTTGCCACTTTCCTTGCAGCTACGAGTGGACAAGTGGTCAAGTGATGGTGCCAGCCAATGAGAGGTAAGCAGGTTTCGGGGCTGTCTGGAAAGGCTTTGCTTTTCCTGACAAAATGAATGCAGTATTCCAGTGCTCCCTCTTCCTCTCTTCCTCCTGACGTTAACATGGACACGAAGTCTGAAATTGCAGCAGTCATCTTACAATCGTGAAGAACAGGTCGGGAGAATTGCAGACTTGGTGGTCCCAACATCACCGAGCCACTGACCCGTTCCCAGAGTCACTTTCCTCCAGAATTCTGTTGTGAGAGAAAAAGAAACATCCTCTTTGTTTAAGCCACTGTATGTTGGTTTTACAATTTTTTTTTATTATTTGCAGTTAAAAACATTTCTAGCTGATTTAAAGAGTAAACAACTCTATTCTCCAGTCCATGGAGGTTGTTGCAGATATACTTATTGTTGAATGGTTCCTAGAGATCCAGTTGCAAACTGACCTTGGGCCTCTCACTGGAAATGAAAGTGACCAGGGTTGGGATCCTGGCACTTAGGGCTCCAAAGTCATGCAGCCATTCTCTCAGAGACCTTGCCTAGAGACCAGAAGTGGGTCCCTGCTTCTCTAAAACTCTATAGACTGCCCAGACTGGAGAAATTAACCCTTTTCCCATCTTGCCACTTTCAAAGGCACTCTCCTTCATTCAGATCATTTATTGCCATCTCTTCTATGAGGTAAGGTTTTTACAAATCAAATGGAGTGCCTTTCTTCAGGAAGCTCCTACTTTCTGCTCAGCTACAAATTACCTCTGAGACAAGGAGACAAAAACTGACTTATCTCCCCAAAATTGAGTAGGTTAAAACTATAGAGAGAACCAACACAAATTCATGTTTTAATGAATTACCTTGCCACGCCTACCAGTCTAGAAAAGTAACATCTGTGGCAGGAAGCACTGTGTGTTTCCTAATGATAATCAATTAACTAGGACAACTTTTGATCCCTATACGTGGATAAAATCATTTGGCATGATTCTACATCTACACAGAAGGCTTTCCAATGCATGGAGCATGGGTGATATACAGATGCTGCTGCTGCTTCTTTTTCTTAAGAAAAAAGGTCTTGCTCTATCACCCAGGCTGGAGTGCAGTGGCACAATCTTAGCTCACGGTAGCCTCAAACTCCTGGGCTCAAGCGATTCTTTCCCATTAGGTTCCCGAGTAACTAAGACTATAGGCACATGCTACCACATCCAGCTAATTGAAAAAAAAAAAAGAAAGGGTTTTGGAGACAAGGTCTTGCTATGTTGCTCAGGCTAGTCTCCAATTCCTGGCCTCAAGTGACTCTCCAACCTCAGATCCTTTCGTCTTGGGCCCCGAAAGTGCTGGGATTATAGACATGAGCTACTGCATCTGGTCTGAATGCTTCTTCATACTTAAGTAAGACAGCTGGAGCCCCAGAAGCATGCATTTGGATTATGGTGTGGGGATGGGAAAGAGAGTGAGAATGTCAACTATTCATCCTGGACTTGATCACATTTTTTTTTTTTTAAATTTTTGATACAGTCTTGCTCTGTTGCCCAGGTTGAAGTGAGATGGTGTGATCTCAGCTCACTACAACCTCTGCCTCCTAGGTTAAAGCAATTCTCCTGCCTCAGCCTCCCAAGTACCTGGGACTATAGGCGCAAACCACCACACCTGGCTAATTTTTGTGTTTTTAGTAGAGATTGGGTTTCGCCATATTGGCCAGGGTGGTCTTGAACTCCTTACGTCAAATGATCCGCCCACCTCGGCCTCCCAAAGTGCTGGGATTACAGGTTTGAGCCACCATGCCTGGCCTTGGACTTGGCCATGTCTAAGACTTCCACTGTTTATATTGTTTATATTTTAATTAATTAATTAACTTATATATATATATATATATATATATTTTAACAGATGGAGTCTCACTATGTTGCCCAGGCTGGTCTCAAACTCCTGGGTTCAAGTGATTCTCTGGCCTCGGCTTCCCAAAGTGTTGGGATTACAGGTGTGAGCCACAGCATCCAGGCAATATCATTCATATTTTCACCCCTACTGTCTATACTTAAGTGAGAGTTTTCATTTGAAAGTATTTGCTTTTTATCTCTGGATTTGTTGTTATTGTTGTTGTTGTTACTGAAAGTTTTACTTATGTTTAAAATTCAATTTTCTGAAGAGGTAACCTTTACATGATTAACTGCAGGATTGGTTATACTAGCAAATGACTGGAAACAACCTAAATATTATCAACAGAAGTCTGAATTAAACAAATTATAGCACAACCATATCATGGATTGCTGTAGCTGTAAAATCAAACAAGGAAGTGCTCTGGACAATCAGTGTGCAAATTCAATCTCCCATTTTGGTCTCTTATTTACTAATTCCCCACACCCCCCACAGGTAATTTCTTATATATTTTCCCAGAGTTTCTTTATACACGAGTAAATAAAAATGTAGATTCTTACTTTCTCCTTGTTTTTATATGAAAAGTAGGATACTTTACATAGTGTTCTGTCCCTTATTTCACTTAATAATGTATTGGATCTCTTTCCAAGATAGAACCTTTCATTTGTCCAAAATCTTCTTTCACATCTTGTAGTAACATTTTAAAGTTTTTTTCCTGTAGGTCTTGTACATTTCTTGTTATGTTTATTCCCAGATATTATGCTGTTTTTATGGCTTTGGTAGTCTTTCTATTCTATCTTTTAATTGTTGTCATTTCATATGTCTTAATAGCTGCTTATTAACTGTCTGTCCTTTTATTTTTCTCTTGATTTTTAAATATTTTTGCAAACTCTGATTAGGTTTAACAAATCATACTCCTTTTGGTCCAGGTTTATCTTCGCACTGCAAAGCTCTATGTTCTGAAGTTTTTGGTGCCCTAATTGCTGTAAGCCACAGTGTGCTCAGGACTTCTTACAATAAGATATTCTTCCTGACAGTCAAAGAATAATTCTAAGTCAGAGGCTTAGTGTAAGGGCACTGCTGGACGGGAGCTCAATCAAAACTATGACATAATTTCACAAAAACTATTCTATTAATTTGCTACAACACAGCTAGTGTGTATCTTTCACAGATGTTTGCTTTGTCAGTTGAAACTAGTCTTTGATTCCTTGGTGCTCACAGCCCACTGTACTTCACATTTTCAGGAACCCAAAGGAAAACCTTTTCATGTATTGAGTTTGGGGCCAGCTCAGCATCTATCTGTAACATCTTCCTGCACCATTATCTGAACTGCCTACTCTCATAATGACACACAATTTTAATGCAATATAATTACCAAAAATGTTTTCCATTCCTGTATTGCTTGTAGGCAGTCATAATTGGCCAGAAGGGACAAATATGATCAGATCTATTACATAATTTCTACTGCACTGAAGCTGTAAGTAGGTGGCTTTTAAATGGGTCAATCTTAGTTTCCAAAAATTTGGAGACAAAAGGCCATTCAATCAAAACCCAAATATTGGTGACCAACTATCATTCCCTTTCAATAAAAAGCCCTACATTTTCATAATAGGCTATAATAACTGCTCCCCAATTACAGCAACATTATTTTCAAAGTCAGGTTTCCATTATTTAGGGGAAAATTATAAGGTGTGTGACTCTTCCTAGGCCACACTTCTCTCTCAATGCCGATATCCCAGTTATTTCGGGTTTCATTGGCAGCTTCATCAGAGCCCATTAGGGAGAGATGAAAATCATGAGATTTGGAGAGTTGGTTGAAGAATCACAGAGTGTTAGAACTCATTTAATCCAATCTCATTTCACAGGTAAAGTAACCGAGGAAGAGAATGGTTAAATGACTTGCCCAACAACATGCAAGGACTTCCAAGAGACCAGGATTGCAGGCCGTCTCCTGCTTTCCAGTCCATCATTCCTTCTACCACATCATGATGCACCTTCCTAGGCATGAATGAGAAAACATGCCAATAATTATTTCGACAAAGTTGTGACAGCTACCAATGAAACTCTATACGTACATGCAATACTTCTTCAGCATTTCCTTTTCCTATTGGGCAATCTCATTCACTCTCATAGTTGTCATTACCACTGTGTAATCAATGACTGCAATTAGTATAGCCAGCCCTGGCCTCTTCTACGTACACCATTGCCTGTACTATAGCTCTACCCACCTAATTCACTGACAATTCAAATGACATCTTGTTGAAACTGAGCTTATATTTAATATTTCCACTAAATGCATTCTTTCTGTATCTCCTCTTTTGGTGTTTGGCTTGATGATCACCCAGTTGTCTACGTCCTCACATTACCCTTCACATCCAATTTATTTTAATTTCTGTGGTTCCATTACCTAGATATTTCTCACCTATTTTCTCATCTTTTCATTTCTATTTACATGTCTTTGTTAATTCTCACCTATACTCTGTATCTTTTCTCTTCCAAATTTTTCTCCACACTACCTTCAGAGTCATTTTTCCAACAGGGAAATATTCTCTTGCTATACGCTTTCATCTAAAATTCTTTGCTATCTTTTTCATGTCCATTAAATCATGCCCATATAGTATGATTATTTTCTTTCTTTCTTTCTTTCTTTTTTGAGATGGAGTCTCGCTCTGTCACCCAGCCTGGAGTGCAGTGGCGTGATCTCGGCTCACTGCAACCTCTACCTCCCGGGTTCAAGTGATTCTCCTACCTTACCCTACTGAGTGGCTGGGACTACAGGCGCCCACCACTATGCCTGGCTAGTTTTTGTATTTTTAGTAGAGACAGGGTTTCACCATATGGGCCAGGCTGGTCTTGAATTCCTGACCTTGTGATCCACCCGCCTCGGCCTCCCAACATGCTGGGATTACAAGCGTGAGCCACCATGCCTGGCCTCTTTCTTTCTTTTTTATTTTAGACTTGGGGGTACGTGTGCAGATTTCTTATATGGGTATATTGCGTGATGCTGAGATTTGGGCATCTAATGATCCTAGTGCCCAAGTAGTGAATGTAGTACTGGATAGATAGTTTTTCAACCCTTGTCTCTCCCTATTCCTCCCCACTTTTGGAATTGCCAGTGTTTATTTTCCCTTCTTTGTGTCCTTGTGTACCCAATGTTTAGCTCTCATTTGTAAGTGAGAATATACAGTATTTGGTTTTCTGTTCCTGAGTTAATTTGCTTAGAATTTTTGCACCCATGTTGCTGCAAAGAACACGACTGTGTTCTTTTCTATGGTATAATACTCCATGGTGTAGATATACCACATTTTCTGTATCCGATTCATTGTTCGTGGGCACTTGGGTTGGTTTTATGTATTTGCTACTGTGACTAGCACTGCAGTGCACATAACAAGTGCAGGTGTCTTTTTTTTTTTGGTAGAATGATTTATTTTCCTTTGGGTATATACCCAAAGGACTTATAGGATTATATACCAATGGGACTTATACGATTATTGAAGATCCTTCATTATTTGTCCCCTGTTTGCCTAGCCTCATCTCCCACCATAACTTTTCAACGTTAGGTCCTATAAACACAAAAATACTTGCAATTCTGTTAACTTAAGCTATTTCATGCCTCCATGTCTTTACACGTGCAGCTCCCTCTGTCTAAACTATTATCCTCTGCTCACCCTTCCTACATGTCCACTGTTATCCTTATGTTTATCCTTCAAGATGCAGTTTAAGAAAGAATCGACACCTCAGTGAAGACTATAGGCCGAGTTTATTTTTTGATCCTTCCTTGTGCCTTGTACATACTTCTATTGTTACATATCACAACATAATTCCTTATTTACACATCACTGTGGTATTTAGTATTATTATTATTAACTTTTTTAGAGACAAAGTCTCACTCTGTCACCTAGGCTGGAGTGCATGGCTCACTGTAGCCTCGACCTCCTGCGCTCAAGGGATCCTCCCTCCTCAGCGTCCCTCCTGAGTAGCTGAGACTACAGGCACACACCACCACACCTGATTAATTTTAAAACAATGTTTTGTATTGACAGGGGTCTCACTATATTGCCTAGGCTGTCCTCAAACTTCTGGCCTCAAGTAATCCTCTTACTTCAACCTCCCAAAGTGCTAGGATTACAGGTGTGAGCCACCATGCCCAGCCTGTGGTATTTATCTTTGCCTCGAGAGTCAGCATAGTTCCTGAATGAACAGTAGAACAAATAAATGGGCACATGTAATAGAGAAACATTTTATGGTCAGATGTAACCTGGTATACTTAGAACATCCTGAAAATAATACTATTTGGTCAATGCTGCTTGGAATGGACTCATTGCCCAAGCTTTATAAAACTAAAGTGTTTTAAATTTATAGAATTTTAATAACTATAATTTAAGTGATTATGATTCACATCTACCTTACCCTTTCATTGAATTATGAGTCTGTTTCCTCACTGTGAAATCATTGCATATAATTCTCTCCAGATGACAAAATAGTCATTTCAGCATAACATGCAGATATGGAAAAGACATCTTAGATTTAATCCCTTTTCCAGTAAGGTATTTAACAGAGTATTTTATATATTTGTAGTAGCATTAGTTAGTATTCATAGCCCTACCAATCTTTAGTCAAATTTTGTTGCACAATTGTTAAGATGGTCTGGACTTCCAGGCTTCAAGAACATAAATGGATGAGGCTATTACATACAAACTCATAAATCAGATATGTGGGGTTAAATATGGGGTTTACTAAATTAAATGGAGATATTTAGCTAATTGCAACACTAGCCTAAGGATTGGCTAATGTTTCATTTCAGGACTTCTCATATGTTTTTACCAAGGTACACATTACAAAGATTAATGATTTTGTATTCCTGGGGAATCTAGATGCTCACCTCCTACAAAGGTAAAATTTATTTAAATTACTAATTATACCTAGATCTTGCATTTTACTCCATTATATATTGTTTTAAATAACTTAATTTTAATAAGACTTCTACATAACTTTAGAGCCTGTGCCAAGTGTAAGCAATAGCTTCTAGCCCTTCCCTTCATTTTGCTATATATGCCAGGAATTAGGAGCTACCAAGTTTGGTAAGCAAGTAGGGAGTGTAAAGAGTACTGAGTCCATCACAAAGTTTTGGTTGGATCCAAACCTGTGTGTTCCACTTACTAGCTTTTGCTCTTAAGCAAGTAACCTAACCTTGTAGTTTCATTTCCCTCATCTTAAAGAAAATAATAACACCTGTCTTACTTCCTCAGAGGATTATTTTAAAGGTACGATGAAAATAAATTAGAGATCTGAAGACTCGGGCTCAGAAAATGGGCAAGAGCAAAGGAAGTTCAGGTAACCAGAATCAGAGTCAAATACAACATGTTGAACCACTGCATCAAAGACACTGCTGCTGCCACCAGCAGCCCCTGGATATACTTACCTTGGGCTGCCATCACTGCTGGCCCTGAGTCAGGCCTGTAGAGCATCATTGCTGCTGTTGCCTCTGCCAACACTGCCAGAATGAATTGTAATATCATCTTATTAAGTCTTAACTCAAGCTGCAAGCAAGCCTAGAAATGTTTGTACCAGGGCTTTTTGTCTTTTATAGTAGGAGATTGGCCTATGGTCCTAGTCATAGGCCAGGGGAAAGGAGACTCTCAGATTCAGGAGAGGATTAAGGCACTAGGCTCACAACATCTGTTTCTTGAACTACTGACATGGTCTCCTAACTGGTATCACTGTTTCCAACCTTGCTCCCCTCCAACCACTCTCCCTACCAGCATCAGAGTTTCCTTTTCAAAGGAAAATGTAATTTTGCTACTGTTCTGTGTAAAGCCTTCAATGACCCTGGTCTCCTCGATGCCTAGATAAATACAAAATTATTCTAATACCCTACAAACCCTTCTAATGAGGTGTACATCCCCCCAGCCATATTCTTCTGAACTTCCCATCCTCCAGTGAACCCTTCTGTCTGGCTGAAGTGCTAGTTTTCCCAGTGAGTCACGCTGTTTAACGCCTCTTTGCCTTCCCTTTTATAAAAAGGAGAACTATGAAGGAATTAAAAAAAAAAAGATGAGCATCTTTCTTCAGAAAAGGCCAGCATTGTGGGATCTTCCAGACAGTGAGGGAAGTAAGGAAAGGTTCTTTCCAGGTTAAGGCTGAAGCTATGAGACCAGTGGAAGAGAATTCTATGGCGTGCTGCTGCAGATGGAGGCACAGTCAGCCTGTGATCAGTAGAGAGGACCGCTGAGCCTACCCAGGGCACACAGTCCACATGGAAGAGGACAGGGACCTGTGTCAGGGAGCAGCAAGTAGCCATTTAAGCAAACTCACACCTCTATCCTATTTTTGGGGATGAGCATAATCCTGGGATGCTTGTTTTGACCCATGGAGGAGAGAAAGCTCCTCAAATGAATACAATGGAATATTTTGCTAATGGACAATGTGATTTCAGGCCAAATTATACTAATTTGAAGACTGTATACTTGTGGACTAGAAATCAATCATCATGACAGTGCGTGCTCATGTTGTTCCTCCACTTGTAGAAACAACCTGTCAACTTTATGTAATGAGATTCAGAACATATGATTAAGTATAGAGCTTATTCAAGCACAAAGCTTGCCACCAGGAAACACTTACTCCAAACAAATGGGGTCAGTGTTTCAAAGAGGAAAAGTTAATGTTTCACTTATATAGGCAGAGACAGAAATTTTAGCAGAATCACAACATTTTCCATACAAGCCAAGTGCATACATTGCAGGGATTTGATTGGTTACAAAATGCTACATTTGCTTCATTCTATGAGGAGAGGTAGTGATCTTGGGGGTGGGGGGGGTCTTACCTCTGGTGCCATCTGGTCTTCTTAATGATTTATAGGGGAAAAAGGCAGAAGTTGCAGCTGCACATCAAGTGACTCAGGCCACATAGCCACATTCCTCTCAAGGCTGGAATACTTGAAAATTCTAACAGCTTTAAATTTGAATTATTTAATTTCACATTTCTCCACTTTCATTAAGATATTTTGAGTAAAGCATAGTAGATGTACTCAACAGGTTCTGGGCTCTTTCCATATTCAGGAGTTTAGTTCTGCATCACTAGGAAGCCTCATTCCTACAGTGTCAAGTCCCACAGCAGGGGAAATAAGTCAAGCTATAAAGCTGATGGGATACTGGCCAATTTTTTTTTGAGACAGAGTCTTGCTCTGTCACCCAGGCTGGAGTGCAGTGGCACTATCTCAGCTCACTGCAACCTCTGCCTCCTGGGTTTAAGCAATTCTTCTGCCTCAGCCTCCCAAGTAGCTGGGAGTACAGATGCGCACTACCACGCCTACTTTTTGTATTTTTAGAGAGACGGAGTTTCACCATGTTGACCAGGCTGGTCTCAAGCTCCTGACCTCGTGATCCACCCCCCTCAGTCTCCCAAAGTGCTGGGATTACAGGCGTGAGCCACCGCACCTGGCCTGGCCAAATTTAATGTAACATGAAGGACGTGACTCTGTGACCTGAGTCAGGCTACGTGGCTGCAGTTAATGCAATTCTGTGATGAACCGTTATTTCAGTGTTTTCAGCTCTGCATTGACTTCATTGTGAACAGATGCCACAGCAGCAATAAAGACAAAAACAGGACAAAACCGAACAAATGATTATGTTTCCAAGAATAAGTAGCAATTTCTGCCACCAAATTCCCCATGATCCAAACCAGTGGCTTAGCTGATTATTTAGAGTGTTGGATCTGAAAGGTTAGTTGGGTTTTTATATCAACCATTAATTTAGTAATGTTAACTGGATGATAGACACTCAGTTTTTATGATAGCATAGGTTCCCCCTTGGGCGGCAGTGAGTACGTCTAAAGCCATATGGTTTTATAATGCAGCCTTTCTCATTGGAGCAGTTTCATTGTTTAATAACAAGATATCCATGAAGCTATTATTTAGGACCTTTTGGTTAGGGCCTCTACCTGCCAAATGAACATCCTCAATACCCAGTTGTGATAGAGAGATGGAAGCAAAATGATTATAACAATGGAACAAAGAACAAACACAAGCTTGTAAGTGAGGAAGATTTGTGGGTTTTGAAAGGGTACCAGCTATTTGACCTTGGGCCCAGCTATAAACCAAAAAACACCATCCTAACTGTCCTCAGGGTAAGCTTGGCCATTGTATTTGTCCATCCTCGCACTGTTATAAGAAATACCTGACACTGGGTAATTTATTTATTTATTTTTTGACACTGGGTAATTTATAAAGAGGTTTAATTGGCCCACGTTCCACAGGCTGTATAGGAAGCAGGGCGGCATCTGCTCAGGCCTCAGGAAAACTACAATCATGGCGGAAGGTGAAGGGGGAACCAGCACTTCACGCCAGAAGCAGCAGGAAGCGGGAGACGTGCTACACACTTTTAAACAGCCAGATCTCATGAGAACGCACTATCTCCACAACAGCACCAAGGGGGATGATGTTAAACCATGAGAAACCAGCTCCGTGATCCTATCACCTCCTACCAGGCTCCATCTTCAACAATGGGAATTACAGTTCGACATGAAATTTGGGCAAAGACACAGATTCAAACCATAGCACCCACAGATGGGTGCTGCACAGCCAAGGCTTTCCGTTTGGAGCTGGCCATTAAATACCCAGTTGCTGTGCCCATTCACTGGCATGCCAATTAATACTTTCTAATATAATTTAATAAACCCTTCCCTTTGTGAGTGGCCAAATGGCTACTACTACTCAGTTTTCAAGACTCAGTTCCAATATACAGATAATTTGTGAAAGAATTGAGAAAACTGTTAAGATTAGTTGTCTCTGGGCAAGGAGAGTAGGCGTGACCATGAGAGGGACTTTTCGCTATATAGCCTTCTATGCTATTTGAATATCTCACAATATTAGTGTATTATTTTTATAATTGGATTTCCAAAAGTTAGAGAAATGAGGGTGTCGTCTTTGTTTTTTGGTTTAAAAATGACCTAAAATGTCTTGTAAAGAAGGCACAAAAGGCATGTGGGAAATAAAAAGTAAAAATACCTCAAGTGGTTTTTAAAAATTATTGTCTTAAACATCATTGAGAGCTGTCGTCTCATATAAAATGTACTCATTAACACACCAAAGGATAAAATAAATAAGTAAATAAGGAGTGTGTTGTATGTCCTTTGTATATGCAAAGCAGTTCTCTCATCCACCATTAGTGTGCCATCAGCCTTCCTCTTCAGTTCCTCCCTGACTGTGGGACGTGCCCAGGCTTCTGAACTGGGTACACTCAGGTGTCCTGTTAGTCTTCCTACCACATGTACCCTGGTATCCTACCACAGTACCATATACTGTACTCTTCTTTTCAAATATGAATCAGGTGTATTTGATCATTTGATTTTCATTATAACCCTGGAGAAGTAATGAAAGACAGGTATTACCTCTTTGCTGATGAGGAAAGCCTCTGCAGTTTTTCATGGAGCTAGGATGAGGATCCTGGTCTCCTAACCAGAAGGACGTTTTCTCTATTTCTTCCATGCTGCCTCATCTCTCAGATTGTTAGACCTGGACTCCCAAACCACCATGCATGCATTCCGTTTTTTTAAATGTGATTATTCTAGTGATACTGTAAGCATAGCTCCCTAATTCTCTTCTAATGCTATTTCACAGTACTCTACTCTTTTCCTGATAACATAAAAAATTGAATATATATACATATATTCCAATTGAGTGTGTGTGTGTGTGTGTGTGTGTGTGTGTGTGTGATATTTTTTTCCCTAACCAGGCTGTAAGCTCAATGAGGGCAAGGACTGTATGTTGCACATCACGACTCTATGCCTGTTTAGTGCCTGGAATATAGTAGGCATGCAATAAATATTTGCTGAATGAATGAATGAACACCAGCTACTTTGTTAGTTCCTCCTGTTTCCATTGCAGTATTCTTAAAACTAATTTGAATGGAGAAGGAAATTGGTTGAGTCAGGTATCTGGGAAGTTCAGGAATCAGTTGGCTTCAATCATAGCTCTGTGGAGGTTAGATTACACTTCTTTCCTTCTTCCTACCCCTTCCGCTCTTCCCCTTCTTTTTCCTCTTTCCTTCCTCCCCATTCTCCCTCTCTTCCTCTTCCTCTTCCTCTTCCTCCTCCTTTTGCTCCTCTGTCTCTGCCATTTTCTCCTTCTGTGGCTGGACCTGCTCTACCTCCTCCATGCAGGGTGATGAAGATGGCAGCTGGTAGCTCTGGGATCTCTTGCCCTAGCTTAGCATTCCCGGGGAAAGAAATACATCTATCTCAACACTAGTATTTTAATTTTAGGAACACATAATTTTCGGGTTGGGCAGGCCTGTGTCCTATGCTCCCAGTGTGGCTGGAGTGGGGGTAGGGTACAGTGATTGGCAGCCCCTCTGAAACCATGTGGAAGCAGGGAATAGTGGTTTCCCCAAGGAAGGAATGATGAAAATAACATATGTCTGCCATAAATATTTTCATAGGGAATTTTATTAAGAAGTAAAGAAGAGGCTACTTTTAATATGAAGCAACTTCCTGTCTCTTTGAATTAAAGCTCCTTAAATGCAGCTAAATTAGGACCTTTTGAATTGTTTGACTTAGATCATAAACTTTTACAAGATGAAGTACACTTTATTCTTCGAGTCTCAAGGTGTTAATAAGTCAAGTACAGCAATAAAGAGAAGCCCACCTACAACCTTTTACATCTATCTGTTCAGCAAAGCGAGGACAGCAAAACAGTTTTGGTTTATTTTGGCTTCCAGCCAAATAGGAACTTTAGAAATTTGTTTGCAGATAAACTATTTCAATGTTGGAGAGGAAACGTACTGCTCAGTAACTACTGTGGGATGCAGATCCCCATTTCATGGGGAAAAAGTTGCAAGCAGCGTGCTCATTTGCTGTGCATATGGAAAAACATAGAATGCTCACCATTCACATGACTGCTAAAGCATTGAAAGTACTGCTATTTCTGTACCCTCCAGTCTTAAAGGGGGAAGTGGGTTTTCAGTTTTGAGCATTCGTTGATTTGCTTAATTTCCTATGTTTGAAAGTTGTCTTCTGGGAAAGAAGTAATAATCAAAAAAAATTTTTTTTTTAAAAAAGACCAAACTTTTCTTATCCATTGCTGCTTCAAGGTATTTTACTTTTATATCCTTCCCATATTGGTATGAACTGTCTGAGAATGCAACCTTTTTGTTGTTGTTGTTGCTGTTGTTGTTGTTAATTTTCAAACAAATATTTTTGTAGAGATGGGGTCTTACCCTGTTGTCCAGACTGGTCTCTAACTTCTGGCCTCAAGCAATCGTCCCACCTCGGCCTCCCAAATTGCTGGGATTACAGATGTGAGTCATTGTGCCTGGTCTGCAACATTTTTTAGAAATAGAGAATGAGTGTGACAAGTATTCTATTCAGTTGCCCAATAATGTAGTCAGATCAGATACTTAATTGCAGCTGGAAAGTATAATATGGAAAGTACTAAGTGGGTTTTTTTTGGTCACAGGTTTTTTTTATATATATAGACTTGATCTTAAGGAGAAGAAATAGTGAACTTCTATGCTTTTTAAAGTTATAAATATATATGAATAAGAAAATACTGACAGAAATGAAAACAGCCTCACATCCTGTACTTCCTGACATCCTCTTTTAATTTTGTAAAGTTTCCTGTCATTATTTTCCAGTGTATTTATTTTTAAGGAAGTGTCTTTAGCAAGAAGAAAGAGACAAGCACCGCTTCCCTCCCCCATCCCCCCTTCTCTCTCCCTCTCTCTCTCTCTCTCTCACACACACACACACACACACATGCACACACACACCCCTCAGAGATTTAGCAATTTTGCTGTATTATTATTCTACGATTCAGCAACCATGACCCATTTCTAGGTGGACACATAGATTTGGGAAGCAGTGGAGTGAAGCTTCATCACCAAAGGGAAAGCAAGAGGTACCATGTCCTAGATCTCTACATTTATTCACAGTGAAGGTGTGATGAAATAAACATGTCACAATTATCATTAGTTATTGTTGTTAAACTACCTTTCATTAAGCTATTGCTAGGTATTATGTGCTAAATGCTAAGTGTGCTGTGCTAAGTCCTAAGTACTTTACACACACATACATTGAAGGTTTGTAATATGCCCACAATGTTTTTTTTTTTTTTTTTTTTTTTTGAGACGGAGTCTCACTCTGTCCACCAGGCTGGAGTGCAGTGGCGCGATCTCGGCTCACTGCAAGCTCCGCCTCCTGGGTTCACGCCATTCTCCTGCCTTAGCCTCCCTAGTAGCTGGGACTACAGGTGCCCGCCACTGCGCCAGGCTAATTTTTTGTATTTTTAGTAGAGACGGTGTTTCACCGTGGTCTCGATCTCCTGACCTTGTGATCCGCCCGCCTCGGCCTCCCAAAGTGCTGGGATTACAGGCTTGAGCCACCGCACCCGGCCGCCCACAATGTTTTAAATCAGCTTTGTTTCTTTTTCTTTTTCTTTTTTTAGAGACAGGGTCTCGCTCTGTTGCCCAGGCTGGAGTGCAGTGGCACAATCATTACTGCAGCCTCCACCTCCTGGGCTCAAGCGATCCTCCTGCCGTAGTCTCCTGAGTATCTGGAAATACAGACATGCACCACTGCACCTGGCTCCACGATTCTTAATGTCAGAATTTCTTCTGGGGTTAAGCCTGTGTTTTGGTGGTCATGACCCATTAGTAAATGATGAAATAAATTTAATGAGTAGAGATAAATTCAATTCTATAACATCTTTGTGAGGTGAATTATATTATCCCCATCTGACAGATGAGGAACATCAGAGCTTAGAAGGTTAAGTAACTCACCCAAATTCACAGAGCTTGTTAAATGTAAAATTGCATTTGGAGTCTTTCTGTCTCCAAAACCTTGCCTTAACTACTAAAGCTACACTGTACCATTTAACATATCTCATAATAATTCTGGGCACATCACACCACGACTAAAACTATATAGAGAAGAAAACCTACTTCCACATATATCTTATAAAAGAGAAAATGGGGTTTGTAAATTAGCAACCAGCCTGTATTATATTGAATATAGGCTTAAAAGTCTAATGTGTATGTGCATACGTGTGTGTGTGTGCATGTGTGTGTGTGTGTGTGTGTGCATGCGTGTGTATCAATTAGAGGGTGGGGAAAAACATTTATAGAACTCAGTACCATTAGTAAAAACATTAAAATTCATTGGCTTTCAAAATTCATGAAGGCCTTCGTCAATTTTCTGCTGTTATAGTAGAATACCAGAGACAGGTAATTTATTTAAAAAAGAAATTTATTCTGTTCATGGTTCTGAAGACCAGGAAGGCTGAGAGCATAGTACTGGCATCTGGCAGGAGTCATTCCATGGCAAAAGAATGGATGGCAGAAAGGCGCACATGAAGCAGAAAGGAGAAGGGGCCTCACTACAACTAACCCATTCCCACGATAACAACATTAGTCCATTCATGAGGACAAAGCCCTCATGACCTAATCACTTCTTAAAGGCCCCACTTGTTAATATTGTTACGATGGCAATTAAGTTTCCAACACATGAACTTTGGGAGACATGTTCTAACCATGGGGATGACTGACTTCCTAGGCAAGAGTTTATTACTTTAAAAAAATGCATAAAAATAATATTTTGTGTTTACATAATGCTTTCCAGTTTATACAGGGCTTTTCTAGATATCATGTAACTTTCAAACATGCTATGGACTTTATATGTGCAGCCTTCGTATGGTACAGGCTGTAAAAGTGGTTCTAGCTGATAACAAGTAGTTATCAACAAGAAAGCTAACACATTCTTACCACAATCCATAGTATAAAAATGGTTCTTACAGATAATCTGCCATTCCCAGCTCACAAAGAAGTAGCATGGCTGCCAAATGAATAACCAAATAGATACATTTAATGGGCTCTAAAAAGTCAAACATAAAACCAATCAATAAATTGGCTCTGGGACTCAAATAGCTTTTGCAGGAAACATCTTTACTTTCAGAAGTAACTATAATGATGTTTCTTAAGCACTTTTGTCATTTCAGAAAGATCCCCTAAAATTACCAGGGACACATCAGGTGTCAGCATTCATATATTTTCAGTCACTCTTCATTTTTTAGGGGAAAAAATGTATACAAATTGACAAAGACAGAACCTCTTTTAGATGGTGTTGGCTGTCATTTTATTCAGGTTTAAGTATGACTCTAATTACCCTCAAGGACTTTTTGACACGTTTATCACACGACCACCAGAGTTTCTGCTGTGGGTGAAGGAAGTGTTTTTGGTGGTCACAACAACTATCCATGATATCAATTTAGTGAGTACAAACACTTTTTAAAATGAAATAGAACAGAATACATAATATCAGAATGTATCACTGGTAGTAAACTTTTTCTGCAGTGTTGTGTTAGTCCCTTCTTGCCTTACTACTGTGAACCCCGAAAATCTGAGACAAGTCTCAGTTAATTTAGAAAGTTTATTTTGCCAAGGTTGAAGATGAGCCTGTGGAACAGCCTCAGGAAGTCCTGATGACATGTGGCCAAAGTGGCTGGGGCACAGCTTAGTTTTACACATTTTAGGGAGACATAAAGCATCAGTCAGTATATGTAAGAAGTACATTGGTTCTGTCTGGAAAGGCGGGACAACTAGAAGCAAAGTCAGGAAGCGGAAGGGACTTCCCCGTCACAGATAAGTGAGAGACAAACGAATGGTTGCATTCTTTTGAGTTTCTGATTAGCCTTTCCAAAGGAGGCAATCAGATATACATCTATCTCAGTGACCATAGGGGTGACTTTGAATAGAATGGGAGGCAGGTTTGCTCTAAGCAGTTCCCAGCTTGACTTTTCCATTTAGCTTTAGTGATTTGGGGCCTCAAGGTTTATTTTCCTTTCGCATTATAAAGAAATACCTAAGACTGGATAATTCATAAAGAAAGAGGTTCACAGCTCTGCAGGCTTTACAGGAAGCAACAATGCTAGCATCAGCTTGACTTCTGGGAAGTCCTCAGGAAGTTTACGATCATGGCAGAAGGCAAAAGGAAAGCAGGAAAGCAGGCATGTCACGTGGCTAGAGCAGAAGCAAGGAGAGGGGGAAGGGGTCATACACTTTCAAATGACCAGATCTCTCAAGAACTCACTATTGTGAAGACAGCAGGAAACCATGAGGGATCCAAACACCCTTCCACCAAGCCCCACCTCTAGCATTGGAGATTACAATTCAACATGAGATTTGGGTGGGGACAAATATCCAAACTATATCAAGTGCCTATGTGTATATTATGTGTATACTGAGTGAGGATACTTAATGTGGGTTTTGGTTTAAAAAAGCTTTGGAAGCCACTATGTTAAGGCATTATCACCAAAGGAATTTTAGTGAAAATAGAGTTTTTCGGTGGATGTTTCAGAGCACACAAGACTTTTTGTTATATGGAGTGGGGCACAGTGTAGAGAATTGCTGGGAGGTGACGGATGTTGATGTCCAAAGTACAAAGGAGGGCAAAGGAGCAAAACTCCCTCCACCTAATCCAGTTATACCTAGTGGTGGTCCTAGTCTTTGGTCATGGCTATGGCTAATAAGATTTAAGATATACCTGTGGGTAGCACTGGTAGAAAGAAGGGCAAAAGGGAGAGGAACAGACAGAAGAGGCAAAGAGGGCAAGAGGGAAAGGTCAGAGTGTTGACAGTGTGAGTTGGAATAAAGATTGGGATGTATGTGTGAAAAAGAGGAAAAGGAGAGATGAGAGCAAAACTAAGAGATGTACAAGATGAGGATTGGCAGACAGAATAACTTTCAGCTTTCAGCTGCCAGTAACGTAAGCTCAACTACAATGGCTCAAACAATAAATAAATGTATTGATTGATTCACTGGCTTGGTTATGTCACAAGGATCCACAGTGTTGGCCTCAATTGCTTTCCCCTTGTGGATATATGATGGCTATAGGATGGCTAAAGCAGGGCTGTGGGTCTGGGATGACTGGAAGAGCAACTGGGATTATGTGCTTCCTTACTCCCATTCAAGGAGCAAAAGGCTGGATTCCTGTGGATCTCTGAATGACAAGGGATAAATTTCCAGAATACCCAGCACTCTTCTGCATACATCTCATTGGCCAGACTTGAATCACATGCCCATTTCTGAATCTATTACTGACAGATAGATGGCATTACTTAGACCATTCAGATGCCTTTCTGGAGCTGGGATCAATCCATCCCAGGCACATGACTAGAAGGGAGGAAAGCAAAATTGAGGTTCATTAGGAACAAGGGAGAAGATTTTTTGCTGAGTAGGCAATCAACAAAGTTCACTGCACATAAGAATTTTTAAAAACTTTGGTAACCTATCCTAGTGGCTATAGTGGATTTGATATTGAACATTTCCATCACTAAAACGGTTTCATTTTTAGAGGCCTATTATGTTATGTTCCTTCTCATAGAAGAATGCCTTTGAAGGTATTTAAATAAACTCAAAGAAATCAAGTACAAAGAGCTTCTACTTTCTGTATAGTTTACCACCAAAAGAAATCTCAATTTCTACCCCAAAATAATATGCTGTATTCACTCCCTAGAGACAATGCACAATGATTGACCTCCGTTGGAACACACATCATAATAGAGAAGCACTAGCCATTGTGTAGAGCTTTACTTCTCTGCCTGATTCCCTTCTCAGCTCAGAAGTTGTACTTCAGCACTATCCTCCTATGTCCCAGCCAACTTTCTGCATCATGACACAAAGACATTGACGGTTAGGATCATTCTAGCCCGAAGAAAGCCAGGGCAAAGTCAGCCAGGCTTAGATGAAACGCACACTGTTTGCTGAATGGCCGCGGTGTTTTGAGGTTTCTCTTTATGAAAGGCTAGCATAAAGTCAACAGCCCACAGTTGCTCAAACCTGTGCTTTAGTTTCATTACCACCGCCAAACACTTCTCCACCCAGGAGAATCACAGCTAAGTGTTGTTTTAACTATATCCCCAGGGGAGTATTGAGTAAGACAAAAAGCGTGCTAGGTCAACAACAGATCTTTTCTGTAAAAAGGAACATTTCAGGAAAATTGAACAAAGTGTAGAAAAGCCTTAGCTTGCAATCTGTTATTGCAAAGTTCAAACAATGGCTTTCCTCCCTGCTTAGACAAACACCAAGCAGGAAGCTCTGAACAGACAAAAAAAAAAAAAAAAAAAAAGACCGTCCAGAATCATAGAAGAGAATAGCTCCTGATGATGGTCATTGTTACTTCATTCCTATTTAGACACAATTAAGGCCATTAGTTTTTTAATTTCAATTCATCTGATTATTTTCAGAAGTTCTAGAGTGAGGACCTTACAATCCTAGAAATCCTACGTGATAAACTCTAAAATCGAAGCTCAGTTTTCAGTTATTTCAAAGCTCAGCTAAATCCCCAAATAGTTTGATTCGCCTTCCCTTGTTCCCTGGCAAAATGTGCAGGTAAATTGCTCTCCCTGGGATCTCTACTGATGGTAGGGCCTATGGGAAAACAAGATTCATAGCTTGCTCACTGTTGTTTGCAAATACCTTCTGGAGTTTGAAAACTATACTTTTCCTATGCGGATTTCGTGATTTTCTGTTTGGCAAATTTTGTTATTGTCCTCCTGCTTTTCTCTTCCTCTGCTGTACAATTTCAACATTCAGTTTTCCGTTAATTGATGTCATAGTACCATCCCACAACAATGTCGGCTGAGCTCACTGCTGGCTGCCTTCATAGCAACCAACTGAAAATATAGGTCTTTTCCCCATGGGCCCACACTGAACAAAAGCACCTTGCCACTTTTTTCTGTTTTAACATTTATCTACCCCAAGAGGAGCTGGGCAGAATTCAGAAAATATTTGCCATCTGGGAACAGAAATAAACAAACAGGTCATATGAGAGGCCTTATTTTTTCAGATGCTCTTCTGATTATCTCACTCTGTTGACTGATTAATGCCATTCCCCTTGAATAAGTCATGTATATTACCTCAGTTTCTATTCTGTGCTTCCTACAGTTGACACTGCCAGGATGAGTAAATTCTTATAATAGGTGGGGATTTGGTGAGCACTAATATATTTGACAAAAAAACTTCTTTTATAAAGTGTTTTAAAATAATTTAAAATTTCAAAACTCCTTAGGACATTACCTAGCATTTGAAGGGAAGTCTAAGGCACTGATTTTCATTCCCTTCTGAGTCCTTCCAGCTTTAAAATGCTATGAATTTATGAATAGAATAGTTCCCCCTTATCCTTGAAGGACATGTTCCAAGACCCCTAGTAGATGCCTGAAACTATGGATAGCACTGAACCCTAGACTGTCTATACTATGTTTTTTCAGTCTGATAATCTAGATGGTTGCAGCTACAGTGCAGATAACTGGACCAAGAGATGATTCCCCTTTGGAAGGGACGGAGTGGAATGTTGTGAGATTTCACCACACTACTCAGAATGGAGTACAATTTAAAACTTATGAGTTGTTAATTTCCAAAATGTTTCCCTTAAATATCTTCAGATCGTGGTTGACTGCAGGTAGCTGAAATTATGGAGAGCAAAACCGTGGATAAGGGGGGAACTACTGTATACACTACCTAAGACCCAGTATGAGATTCTGAATTTTTTTTTTACAAAGGTTAAATAAATCAGTTAAATATTGACTAGGTAATGCAAACCTATGCATAAAGCAAAATAATAGCATAATTCTGTGATCATGTAATAATACCATACACACAATAGATACTAAAAAACTATTTCTTGATTCTTGCCAACTTTCACATTTTCACATACCAGTTTTCTAACTATACAAACTCTATGTAGTGGGATTTTCAAATAGATGAGTCATTTTATAGCAACATATTTTACAGCTTATATAACTGTAATATGTTTGGAAGGAAATTTATTCCTTTAGTAGGGAGGGCTGTGTCCCTACTACGAGATGTGTCATTCCTAGCATCCTTCACAGGGTCTTCTTGTTTCACTTCATATGTGTATGGCATTATAAAGGTCTACTGGAGTGCTATTTTTTCTCTTCCATTAAACAGAAGTCAGATATTAGAAGAGCAAAATCCATAAAATTCCTTTCCAGGAATATCCCAAACCAGACAAATAAACAGAAAACCAAAACACTTTTGCCTCATTTGACCTTAACTATGCTAGTGGGGTTCAACATCTTCTCTAAGGTTCAGGCCCTTGTCTAGTTGGATACAGACTAGGTAATGTCCTCTTCGCTCCAATAAGAGAAAAAGGCATCCTTATTCCTCCTGGTTTTACCAGCATTCTCTGTATCTTTCTTAACAATCCCTGCCAATTTGCCCTGCCAATCACCTTCTAAAGTTGCTGCTTGATTCACATTTGTGACTCTTGACTTCCAGTAACCCACTGAGTCTCTCCAGGTACATTCAGACTGGTCTCTCCCTGGACACCCATCATCATCATCACAGTAATAATATCTCCCACCTATTACTGTGTGCCAGGTAGGCAGCATGCATTATGTGGACTATCTTAATTAAACCTTACAACAACTCTATGAGGTGAGTACTGTTATTCGTTGCTTCAGGTTACTAAGAAAGCACATAGCAAATAAGTGGTAGAGGCAGGACTTGAACCCAGGATGTCTTCCAAATACTATTCTCCATCTCCTCTCAACTCTTGCCCAAATGGAGAACTGAATAGGAGCCACTTGGGTAACAGCCAAGCTCCCTAACCATATGGCATTGTTCCCATCTGTGGAAGGGCAGGGGTCCAGCTGCATAGAATGATGTTGCCTGAGAAGACCAAGAGTCTTCTCTTAATTATCTTAGTGGCAAGAGGCTTTATTCATCTTCTTTGTACTCAAAATTAGCTTTTACTTTTTATCCACGTACAGCGTCACAGAAAGCCCAGATTGAATTCATTATGGGCTATCATGTCCCTTGTCATTTGTTTATAAGAAGGGCTCTGGCCTGGCCTTAGCAACTTTTAGGTGAAGCCATCTTTAAAAAAAAAGTCAAGAGCCACAGAAATAGAGTTCCAAAAATGACAAACATTGCAAGCATTCATTTTATACCCACACAATCTTTATTTTCCAATTTCTGTTAGTTGAAAACAAGAACAGTAAGAGAGCTCAGAAGAGAGTGGATCTTTCGAAATATTTCCAACCATTTATAGCCAAAAGCCAAACATACTCACTCCTACATCCTTATTTCATGCAAACTAGATAATATTAAAAAGACTTGGAAAATGCTTTATAGCTGTATGTAAACTAAAAACCCTACTTAATCACACACAAATGAATGGGAGATATGAGTAGCAAATATAGGGCCTATGTTCTTCTTTACCATAGAAATCAAAAGGATAAAAGACTAAAGTGTGGATTCAATTAAGAACTTACTGGTGGCTTTTAAGAGGTGGCATTTTCCAGTATATCTCTCAGGCAGTCTAAAGAGTGATACCACAGAGCAAATGAAAGTCTCTCAGGGGAACTATTCTGTCTTGTGGTGACAGTCAAGGCAAGATGAGAGACAGAAGTAGATTTGTGGGCCAGGTGCAGTGGCTCACGCCTGTAATCCCAGCACTTTGGGAGGCCGAGGTGGGCAGATCACCTGAGGTCAAGAGTTTGAGACCAGCCTGGCCAACATGGTAAAATCCCATCTTTACTAAAAATACTGAAATTAGCTAGGCATGGTGGCAGGCGCCTGTAATCCCAGCTACTCAGGAGGCTGAGGCAGGAGAATCACTTGAACCCGGGAGAGGGAGGTGGCAGTAAGCTGAGATGGCGCCACTGCACTCCAGCCTGGAGGACAAGAGCGAGACTTTGTCTCAAATAAACAAAAACAACAACAACAACAAAAGTAGATTTCTGGTTGCCAGGGTTCAGGTCAGAAATACTGTAAGGTAAGAGGGACCCTCTCACTTGATGAGAGCAAAAGTCTTAGCTTGGTAGGAAAGGAACTATCTAGCTCCTGTCTGAGTGACAGAAACGGGAAGAGTGAGCAATACCCCTCTCTGTGTTGCATTTGGCCTGTTAGGAAACCACAAGATGGGGCATGTGATAAACCCAGTCCGCTCCTGTCTCAGTGTTCTCCTCTGGAATCTTGAACCACACAGGAGTTTTCTCAAATGAGCAGACTGTCTGATTCTGGAAACTGATCACTCACCCAAGTACGAGGTTCCAGATGGCAGGAATCTGGTCTGTTTTGTACACAGATGTATTATGAGGACCTGGGACGTAGTAGGTGCTCAGTGAATATTTGTTGAATGAACATTCAAATGCACATGCCACAGAGCCCAATAATTTGAGAGCAATCTGAGAAATACTTGGGACTTGTTTTGCTTTTCACCTAAACAATGATGGCAAAACAAGAAAAAGGAGGAGGAGAAGGAGGAAGAGGTAGTTTGTCATCTGCTGAGTTACTTTATTCATATCCAGTTTGTATTTGTTGCTTCCTTGCAGAAAAGATGCCAGAAAATTGTAAAGGAATAGTTGTGTGTTTTTGTTTATGTATGTGCGTGACTATTCTTATTGATGTACGTATATCAAATCATGTTGCTATATCTACGTCTGTGGTTGACTTTAACCTTTTTTCAATCCTGCTGAAATGAAAGACTTTCCTAATTCTCCTGATTTAGTAGGAATTATTTAGAATTATAAGAAGCATGATTAACTCATAAATACAAGAGCCCATCTCTGCTAATAATAGTGCTAATAAGAGAAAGGTAATCTGGTAAGGCCAGTCTTCTACTCCAGAAATCTCAGGACATCTAAAATTGGGAGTTGGTGGCCATGTAAACAAATTCAAATTACCTTCCAGCAAAAACCTCAAACTACTTGTTTGAGATGGTTTTGGCTGGAAGACATGAATCCAGATCAAAATCAAAAGCCACAGAAATACTGAAATAGCTGAAACAGAGACACAGTCATTACAGGAAGCTCATGAAAGTTCAAAGGAGGTTAAAAAAAGAAAAAGAAAGAAAAGGAAGAGCTGCAGCAAGAAATGCTCGTGGCATTGCCCATCCCTACTGGAAATGTTGATGATATCCTTTGAAGAGGAAGAGGAAGGAGTTTGAGGTGCAAAACAAGCAGCCTAGACAGTGACAAAACAGGAAACAGGAGTGCTGATGAAACTGAACTGTGAATTGGGAAGAGAGCAACGCATTAAAGCCACAGGGCTATGAAAGACACCCAAAAAGGACAATGTAAAAGTGGCGAGGGACTCAGAATTAACTATGGATTAAAGCATTGACAGATAGATAATGAAGTCTAAATTTTCTTATTGAAATGAACTAGAAACAAATTTAGTCATATTATTATCATTCTAGGAGTATTCTATTGTACTAGAATTGCACTGAATCAAATACTGTTTGAAATAAATGGGCCTTCAGAATTTGGGAGGATGCTGTTGTTAATATATAGAGATATCTCATAATGGTGTTGATTAATAGTAATAGGCAACATTTAATACATTGCCCACAATACTTTATAGGTAATATCATTTAATCCTGACAAATTTTTTTTGTTTGTTTTTTTGAGACAGGGTCTCCCTCTATCACCCAGGCTGGAGTGCAGTGACCTGATCATGGCTCACTGCAGCCTTGATTTCCCAGGTTTAAGAGATCCTCCTGCTTCAGCCTCCTGAGTAGCTCAGACTACACGCATGCCCCACCATACCTGGTTAGTTTTTTTTATTTTTAGTAGAGACAGGGTCCCACTATGTTGCCCAGACTGGTTTCTAACTCCTGAGCTCAAGTGATCCTCCCGAAGTGCTGGAATTACAGGTATAAGCCACTGCACCTGACCAAAAAATCTTAAAATATATATGATATTAACACTTTCAATTTATAGATGAAGTCTCTGAGGTTGTATGATTTGTTAAGAGTCAAGTTAAGGGCCAATGTAGAATAGGTTATGACAATAGCTTCCCTCTCTTGATTCCGGAGCCTGGGTTCTCTGTGCCATTTGATCAATACATGACATGACATTCTACTGAGCACACCTCTGGCTCATTTCCATTTCCATTTGCTCTGCTTACCAGAATTGTTGCTATGTCCTTTTGCCAACCTTTAAAGAGAGAGATAACGGGCAGCAAAATGCCCAGAATTAAGGAATGACCCAAGGAAAAAGAAAGAATCTAAGCTAATAAGGCCCAAAGTCAAGTAGGTTATTACAGATTGTAGAATTCAAGTCCCTCATTAGAGTGAGTAAATTGTTGACCTCTAATTAAAAGTCTTGCTAAAAGAATTTTAGCAGGTTAGTGACAAAATTCTTGCACTAGGTAGAGAATGACCAGTAAGTTATTTTATGTACACTTATTTAATAATATAATAATACTTTTTGAAGATTACTGTATCAAGAATTTAATGTAACAGCCTTGTTATAACTTAGAATATTGATTTGAACATCAGCATAAAATAAGGCATCCCTGAATTTTTCCCAACCAAGAAAAACGTCTTTGTACTGTGGCCACAGCACGTGTATCTTTCCCTTCCTTCCCTACCTCCCTCCCTCCCTCCCTCCCTTCCTTCCTTTCTTTCTTTTCTCTCTTTTTTTTGTTTTTGTTTTTTGGAGTCTTTCTCTGTCACCCAGGCTGGAGTGCCATGGAGTGATCTTGGCTCACTGCAACCTCCACCTCCCGGGTTCAAGCGATTCTTGTGACTCAGCCTCCCAAGTAGCTGGGATTACAGGTGCCCACCACCATGCCCAGCTGTTTTTTTATTTTTAGTAGAGACGGGGTTTCGCTATGTTGCCCAGGCTAGTCTTGAACTCCTGACCGTAGGTGATCCATCCACCTCAAAGTGCTGGGATAACAGGTGTGAGAGCCACCGCACCTGGCCAGCATGTGTGTCTTTCTAATGTAACTTACAATCTTGACACAGTAATCTTCAAAAAGACTGTCCATTCTTTTGACATTATTATTACTATTTGACACTATTGTTATTATTCATATAATAACAATAACTTGATGTGGTTAAGTTGTTTGTCTGAGGTCACATAACATAGTAGATATTTCAAATTTCTCCAAAATATTTCATCCAAAATTCATACTGTTTGCCAGGAAGGTCCAAATTGGATTAAGTTTAAGTTTGTCACTTTAATGTAGTTGTTTTTAAAGAAATAAAAACTTTGCATCAGAATCCAGAGCATATGTTTCTCATTTGGCTGCCATTCCAGCTTTGTGGCATGCAGAGTTCACTTCCCCAATCAGGACAGTTTTGGATGGCTGCTGTTCTTTCATAACCCAGTTGGTTTGTAATGCTCATTAGGTTAGGGAATGAGTGCCTCAGACGCTGTTGCTCAGAATTCTTTAAAGTCTTAAGGCAGATTCTGTCTGGGTGCAGTAACCGACACCGTGATGTGATCTAACACTCCGGGACAGTGGGGTGGGAGGATCACTTGAGCCTAGGCGTTTCAGACCAGCCTGGGAAATATAATGAGACCCTATCTCTAAAAAATAAAAAATTAGCTGGGCATAGTAGTGTGCACCAGTAGTTCCTGGGGGTTGGGGGTCAGGGGCTGAGGCTGAGCCAGGAAGATCTGTTTAGCCCAAGAAGTCAAGTCTGCAGTGAGCCACGATCGCACCAGTGCACTCCATCTAGCCTGGATGATAGAGTGAGACCCTGTTACACAAAAGAGCAAACTCTAAATGAACAAAAAGACCTACATATACTTATACGGATGAAGGCAACACAGAACACCAACAGGCTTCCACTCAGAGCACAATCATGTTCCTGGGAACTTGAGGGCAGATGTAGAAAGATACACATGCTGTGGCCACAGTGCAAGGACGTTTTTCTCTGTTGGGAAAAATTCAGGGATGCTTTATTTTATGCTGACATTCAAATAAATATGCTTACTAGTAAATGCTCCTGGGCTAAGGCTGTTAGAAGATGGAACGCTGTTAGCTTGGTTCCATACAGGATGGATTTCTAGACTTCTATAATTTTATTTGATTTGGATTAATGGGGCTCAAATGTATTCATGTGATAAAACAACTGAAAATCATGTTGCTCTTTGTAGGACAAAATGAAATATAAATACTTAGATTGTTAAAAATATCCAGTATACAATTTTGTTTTGAATCATATACTATTGTATACTATTACAGAATTATAATATTCTTAAAACCAAAGGAATATGTTAAATGTATGGAGAATAATGTGTAATTGAGAACATTCTATCCATTAACATCTTTTTTCCTTAATATTTCGTGTGGAAAAGGTAGCTAGTTGCCTAATCTTGATTCTTATCCCAGCAGAATATCTCTCAAGACAAAAACTACATTTCCCAGTCTCCCCTGTGGCTAACTGTAGCCACGTGACTAATTTCCGTCAAAGATATGAAAGCATAATTCCTAGATGAAATGTCTAGTAGGGCGACTTAACAGAATTTTACTCAGCTGGGGGTGATACTTTCTGCATTTCCTTCTTATTTTGGCCTGCAATGCAGGTGTGATAACTGGACCTTCAGCAACCCAGAGATGACCTTAATAATAAAAGCCATGTGTTAAGATAATAGGGAAAAGAGCCTGGGGGTCCCAGATGATATTATGGAGTGGCTATAGCTAAATAGTTTCTCTTCCAACTCCTTTTATCCGAGAAAAGAAACCCCCAAATTCCAGCTTGCTTTAGGCTTTGGTAGTTTATTTATTTATTTTTTTAATGTGTGACAAAACCTAATCCTCACATATTAGCGATAAAATTCTCGACTCCCAGTCCTAGCGTTGAATTTCAGAACCCAAACACCTAAAACTACTGATAATCAGTATAAGAGTATAGTTTGAGAACCACAGGTTTGGTTCTTATCTGTGGATTTTTATTGAAAAAATTATAAAAATAATTATTGAAACTAACCTTTATTTTATCTTTGTAAGTCTCGCTTTCACTGAAAAAAGTAAAGAATAGCTAAATGGCACTGGATCTCATTAGCATTTTCTTTCTCAGTCTCTGTCTGTCTCTCTCTATGTCTCTGTCTCTCTGTCTCTCTGTCTCTCTCTTTCTCTGTCTCTGTCTCTCTCTGCCTCTCTCCCCAGGTAATATTCAGCAATGATATAAGTTTCATCCTAGTCAAAGTATTTATTTTTTTGCATATGTATATAACACTTTACGTTCATTAAGTATACCCACATAATTATCTCTTATGATTCTCATAATAGATCCATGAAGTAGACAAGACAAACATATTTCCATTTCTACCAAAGTGGAAACTAGGTTTTCATCCTCATTACATCAATTTGAGGCAGATGGGACTATTATCTCTAACATATATAAAGCAGAATCATGAAATGATCACATCATTTGACCCAGTGCCTTGAATACAAGTTGGCATTCAATAAATACTTGCTGGATGCCTGGATGAGTGCCTGGGTAAGTGAGGAAAATGATGCAGGGAAGCTAAAGGAGGTATCAGAGTCACAACATTGGAATTAAAATGAGGGGGTTTTCACTTCTATTCTGTTTCTTTTTCCATTAATTACACCACGTTGCCTCTCCCTAGAAATTCATTCTTCAATTTGCTGAGTTGTCCATTTGAGTGTACTCTGGGTGGAAGGCAGTTTTCAGATGGTCATCAATGGTGAACTTCAGCTGATGCCCCAGTACAACATTGTACACACCACAAAAGAGTTTGCTTCCACTGGCAGCTCTCCCAATCCTCACATATTAATGCTCTGCCAACAGCTATTGTCTTTGACAAGTGACTGTGCTGGCAACATAGCATTTCCTTAAACAAAGCCCTTCACATGGATAGCCAGCAAGGAGTCCCATTTCTAGCTTTGCCTGACACCCTCACACAGCTAGAGTATTTGTTTTACTTGGGAAAATGTTCCAGGAGGCTCTGTGCTTGTGATAATTGTTGTGGTTTAACAACAGTTGAAAGATTTGAACTAGGAAGCATAACAGCCCCAGTGGATCCTAACATTTAGAACATTTTCTTTCTTCTGAAGGAGCTAAGAAATAAACAAGAGCCAGAAAAACCTGAAATTATCACCCTGGGTTATTATTCTAAGGTGTGTGTCTGAAGTGAATTTACATATTCTTTTTGGCAGACAACTGAGACAAATATTAAATGATTTCTCCTAAGTCACCTAATTTGTCAAGATATTAGCTATAAAGTCTAGGTTAGGGGCTTTCAAGGCTTCCCTGGGCCACATTGGAAGAAAAATGGTCTTGAGTCACACATAAAATACACTAACACTAATGATAGCTGATGAGCTAAAAAAAAAAATCGCAAAAAAATCTCATAATGTTTAAGAATCTCATAATGTTTAAGAAAGTTTACAGATTTGTTTTAGGCCACATTCCTAGCTGTTCTGGGCTGCATGCAGTCTGTGGGCCATGGGTTGGACAAGTTTGGTCTAGGTCCTGTACTATTCAATTACTTAGTGAATGGAATTCCAAGCCTGCCATTTGCTGGCTGTGCAAAATTGGTGAAATTAATAATTCTCTCTGAACCTGTTTGCTTTTTTCTTTTTTTTTTTTTTTTTGACAGGGTCTTGCTCTGCTACCCAGGCTGGAGTGCTGTGGCACAATCACGGCTCACTGCAGCCTTGACTTCTTAGGCTCAAGTGATCCTCCCAAATTAGCCTCTTGAGTAGCTGAGATTACAGATGTGTGTCACCATGACCAGATAAACTTTTAATTTTTTGTAGAGATAGGGTCTTGCTATGTTGCCTACGCTGGTCTCAAAATCCTGGGCTCAACCCCTCCCCTCGCCTTGGCCTCCCAAAGTGCTGAGATTACAGGCATGAGCCATTTCACCAGGCCCGAACCTCAGCTGGTATGTATTCATAATTGGAATAATATTTCTTGACTCAAAAGTTGTCAAAAGTGTAAATGAGATGTAAGGGGTCTAGAAATTTAGAAGTCACTCAATTCCATGTTCATTTTTTTCCTTCCCCCAGTAACTCTATTTCTAGAACCCCTTGACATATTCTGTGACCAAGGAGAAGGACTGAGAAATTCAAAATAAGCTTTATCAAAGCATTCTAATTTGCTTTAGTATAGAGAAGTTTAAAAATTCCTATAACATGCATAATTCACAAAAATACCTAAGAGGATCTAGAAGACAATTGGCCTGGTTTACTTCACCTGCGATAATTCTGATTCTTTGGTGTATTATATTTTTGGCCCGGATTCTGTAATAGGACTCAGAAAATTGAGTGAAAACATCTTGGTGCCAATGACCTTCTCACAATCCTGACCCCAAAGTCCTTACCTATCTATGCCTTTTCATAGCATGCCCATACTTCTTTCAGCAAGTGTATTTGAAGCGCCAAATGTGTGCCAGACACTATCTAGGTTCTAAGTCTACAGCAATGCGCAAAACAGATAAAAGAGCTGTCTGTGAGTAGGGACAGACAATAAACCAAATAAGTATGGTCTGTTGGTGAGTGATAAGCATGACAGAGAAAAATGAGGTAGAAAGAGAGACATGGAGTGTTGGGGGCAGGAGTTTGCAATTAAACATGGTGGTCAGGAAAGTCGCATGAGAAAATGAACAAGTAAAGACATAAAGGAGGTAGGGAATGAGCTCTGCAGAAATCTGGAAGAAGAGCAGAAAGCATGGGAAGAACATAGACTCTGAGGCAGGAGAGTGCCTGGCATATTTATAGAACAGTAAGAAGCCCAGTGTGGCTTCAGCAGAGACAAGCAAAGGAGAAAATAGCAGGACATGAAGTGAGATGGGTAAGGAGATGGGGAGGGGGCAGATTGTGTATGGTCGTTATAAGGGCTTTGTCTTTTACTCTAAGTGAAATGGAAGTATTTGGTAGGTTTGAGAAATGACATGATCTGACCTATGTTTTAAAAGAACTATTTCAACTGCTGGGTTGTGAAATAGACTGAAAAGCAGTGAGATCAGCAAGGAGATGGTTGCAGTAATCCAGTGAGACATGATGCAAATATTTGCTGATGGATGAGATGTGGAGTGTGAGAGACAGAGAGAGACTCCAAGTTTTTTGGCATGAGAAAGTAAAAGGATGGCGTTCCCCTTAACTTATATGCAGAAGACTACAGGAAAAACAGGTTTGGAGGCAGATCAGCAGTCTGCTACTGGACATACAAATTTGAGATGATTATTAGACATCCAAAGAGAGATATCATGTAGGAAATTAGATATCAAGTCAAGACATAGGGGAGAAATCTGGGCTGGAAATATAAATGTGAGTGTTGTCAACCTATACATGGTATTGAAAGAAAAGAAGACAGATATTTATGTGCATAGAGACAGGCAAGTGGGTAAGACGTGGTGGAGGGAGCTTCTGCAAGGTCTCTACTGCGTGCTCAATTTTCCCAGTGGAAAGAGAAACCAGGTTATCCATAGGGAGTTTCTAGTTAAGGGTCAGGAGGAATGGCACATGCCCAGCTGTAGAGTAAGAGTGATTCCCAGTAATAACTGCCAGACTACTAGCCTTTATCTGGCCTAAGTTTCCCAGACTCTGGAAGTCTAGGGCCCATTCTGTCAGTGTCTCTCTTTGGTCCACCATCCCAGGTCTCAGTTTTTCTCACCTGTATCTTTGTGGTAGGGTAAACATACAACGTGGCTCTTTCCTAAACAGGGACTTTATATCCTGGCTCAGAGAACCTGCTCTTCCAAGTCATTTGAATGCAGGGTGCCTGGAAAGAAGAAGAAGGAGCCATGGAGTTCAACAACTTCAAACCTCACTCCATTCTTTTACGTGAACCCTAGGGAAACAATTTTATTTTTGGTAAAAGATTTGTATGTGCAGATGTTCGTAAGTGTTATTTATAATAAAAAAATAACGAGGAAACACTCTAAACATCCTAAGAAGGGGAATGGTTAAATAAATTGTCACACACCTGTAAGATAAAATATTATATAGGCATTAAAAGCAATATTTACAACAATGTTTAATAACATGGCAAATGACTACAATATAATATTAGATAAAAAGTAAGATAGACGTCAGTTGAATTGTGAGAGATTTTCTAACTCTAGAGAGATTCTTCAAGCAATCACTTTGTCAGCAGACACAGATGTTTCCCTTTCTTCCTATGATAAAGATCAGGGATCCAAACTTGTTCAAAAAGTTGAAGAGGCACCATTTGTTCTCATTGGAATGGCAGGCTTTCCAGCAATTGTCCCATATGGATTATACAAATGGAAGAGCAGAGGAAATGCTAAAATGTCCCTTCTCCTGATGCACATGTGTTGTAGAAGCAATGACTGTTGTTACGGGCTGTTCTGTGTATTAGGAATTCTGGGCAAAGCCTAAGCCTTGGAAGGAGGGTGCTGTCTTGATCTTGTGAGAGGACCTTACTTTAGTTAGACATCCATTATTGCAGTTACATGTTTATGTTGGAAATAAATTATTTGAGTGGGTTCAGATGATAACATGGTATTTTGAATATTGGCTTCCTTTCTTGCAGGCTTGATTTGCCTGGTGACCAAATTACTAGTGACTAGTTCACTAACTAGGTCATTCAGGGGAAATCAAGTTAACATAAATGAAACATGTCACCTAATTCCACTTGATGGTGTTAAAACTTTAAAACCACCTTCTTAGACTGTAAAGATGAAATTAGGACCAGGTGTGGTGGCTCATTCCTGTAATCCCAGTACTTTCAGAGGCCAAGGCGGATGGATCACTTGAGGCCAGGAGTTTGAGACCAGCCCAGCCAACATAACAAAACCCTGTCTCTACTAAAAATACACACACACACACACACACACAGACACACACACACACACACAATTAGCTGGGTATGGTGGTGCATACCTATAATCCCAGCTCCTTGGGAGACTGAGCCATGAGAATCACTGGAACCTGGGAGGCAGAGGTTGCAGTTACTATACTCCAGCCTGAGTGAAAGAGAGAGACAGGCCGGGCGCGGTGGCTCAAGCCTGTAATCCCAGCACTTTGGGAGGCCGAGGCGAGGCGGGCGATCACGAGGTCAGGAGATCGAGACCAATCCTGGCCTAACACGGTGAAAAAACCCCGTCTCTACTAAAAAAATACAAAAAACTAGCCGGCGAGGTGGCGGCGCCCTGTAGTTCCCAGCTACTCGGGCAGGCTGAGGCAGCGAGAATGGCATAAACCCGGGAGGCGGAGTTTGCAGTGAGCTTAGATCGGCCACTGCACTCCAGCCTGGGTGACAGAGTGAGACTCCTTTCTCAAAAAAAAAAAAAAAAAAAAAAAAGCAGACAGAAAAAAAAAAAAAAAGAAAGGGAAAGAAAGAAAGAGAGAGAGAAAGAGAGAAAGAAAGAAAAAAGGAAAAAGAAAAGAAGAAATTAGTTCTAAAGAAGATAGTTGGCCATCCCTGAAGTACTCCCAGTTTGCTGAAGAATTTCACATGCTTTGTATGTTATCTAGTAGTCCTATCTGCCTTACTTTTTAATTTAACTTTTCTTCTTCCTGTCTTGTGGACTGGCTGGCTCTTTTAGAACTCTTTCTGAAACGTGCATGGAATATATTAACAACTTTTAATGCCTCCTGCAACTCTTAAGTGTGTGTATGCATGTCCAAATCGAATCAAGAAAGCTTACAATAGAGCTTCATAGTAATAGGTATTTTTTTCAGAATCATAATTGTAAACATGAGAATGACTTGTGAACTCCAGTTTAGCTCTTTTATAATTGCAGAATTATATTTTAGCTGCTGTTATATTAGATTAATTTTTAAATGTCATCTTGAAATAGAAATACATATTTTAAGCACTCATGCTAAGGTAAATGAAGAACACTTTTAAATTTTCTCCAGAAGAATCATAAACAAGAGACTAAACAAATTACCTATAATGAAAGCCACTAATGAGCAAGCTGGTTTGGCCAGATACTGTACACAAACTTTGATAACAGACAAAATGCTTACTTTGTAAGCTTTTTTTCTTTTTTTTTTCGAGATGGGGTCTTGCTCTGTCACCCAGGCTCTAGAGTGCAGTGGCACGATCACAGCTCACTGAAGCCTTAACGTCCCAGGCTCAAGCAAGCCTACCACATCAGCCTCCAGACTAACTGGGACTACAGGTGCATACCACCACACCCAGTTAATTGGAATGCTTTATTACACTTGTGAAATTCTCTTGTCTAACCTGAATTTACATTCTATAGTGGTAACATAGCATATGTGTTGTTATTAAAGTGACTATGAAAAAAATATAAAACTGTATATACAGTATGATTCCAATTTTATACTTTCATATGTGCAGAGAACACGGAATGAAAAGAAGTATTCCTAATAATGGTTTGTCAGTGGTAGACTTGGGTTTTTTTCTATGTTATATAGTTCTGTGTTTTCTAAATTTTCAGTCAGAAGCAGATATTTTCTTATAATTATATTTTAAATTGTGACGGAGAATTTTCAGCAAACATTAAAATAAGGAACTCCTTGGGAGTGAACTGAGACTGCACTCCAGCCTGGGTGACAGAGTGAGACTCCGTCTCAAAGGAAAAAAAAAAAAAAGAAGACTACAAATTGGGCTCAGTGTACACTGCTCGGGTGATGGAGGCACCAAAATCTCACAAATCACCACTAAAGAACTTACTCATATAACCAAACACCACCTATTCCCCAAAACCTATGATAATAAAAAATTTAAAATATATATACTCATCTTCATCCCAACACAGTCATAAAATTTTTAATTTTTTTAATGGAGGAAGGGGTCCATCGAGGCAAGAGTGTCTAAGGCCAATGAACATGCTAACGTAGCCCTGAAAACCATTCCTGCTGCTGCCTTTGTAACTAATTGCCTTCTCACGCCCATGAAACTGGTGACTAGATACTGGCATTTACTGCAGAAAAAGCTCATTGGGCAACAGAGAGCGAGAAAAGCAGGAAGTGATTCTGCCTCATTTTCACCTTCCTGACTCATGCGAGAGCATCTAATCTAGCCATAGATGAGTTCTGGGGCTAGAAATCTAAATGGTTTTTAGATGAATGTTAGTGAAATGGCTTTTGAATGGACGCTGAGTGCCTGTCTCACTGCATCCACCACACTTGTGTTAGTTAGTAGAACTACTACAGGACCACATACCAGAGGAAGGGAGAGACTACAGGTGCTGATATAAAATCAGTTAAACTTTGCTGAAAATGAAGGAAATGTTGCTTCACTCTCCAAGGAATATTTGTGTTTCTGTGCAGATCAGATCCTGATTCCATCCAAATCAGAACAGATGCTATTATCACACTGAGCCAGTATATTTCCCCCTGCCTAATTCAGGTAACAAAAAATCCACAAATAAGGAGATGGGGACAATTCATATTCAAGTAAATAACAGCTTCCAGCTTCTTTTCCCATTTTTCCTTCCCTCTGATCTCATCTCCTACCACTCTTCCTCTTCCTCACTGTGCTCCAGCAACCCCTAAAACATGCCACATGCACTCCTACCTCAGGGTCTTTGCACTTGCTAGTCCAAAGCCATCTCACTCACAGCTCTCCTACATAAAAGGGCATCCTCAAGCACCCCCTCTTTCTCATTCTACTTTTCTACACAGGACTTGTCACCTTTGGACACACTCTGTTTTACATGTTTATTTGCTCATGGCATATCCACCCTTCTGGAAAATAAACTCTATGAAGACTGGATCTTTGATTTATTCACTGTTGTATCCTCAGCACCTGTAGTAGTGTCTGGTGCTTATTAAGTGCTCAAAACATTTGTAAATAAATGAATGAATAATTAATATTAATACCTTGGTTCTCCTTTTCTCCCAGTTCAATTCATTTTACCTGCTGTGGTCACCTTCAAAGGTCCTTGAGAGAGACACCTTGTGTTTCAGTCGTGTCAATTAGGTCATGCACACTGAACTGAAACTGAGATGAATGACATCATCTGTCATCAAAATTTAGGTTAAACATTTCCTCAGTAGTTATTCAATATTTTATATATGAGGACAGACCCAAAGAGAAGTACTTGCTTAGGGCCACACAGGGCCAAAGTTTAGGTCTCCTAATTCTGAGTCCAGAGTAGTATTTTCTTTTACTTTCTTTCTTTCTTTTTTTTTTTTTTTGACAGAGTCTTACTCTGTCACCAGGCTGGAGTGCAGTGGTGCGATCTCAGCTCACTGCAACTCCACCTCCCAGGTTCAAGCAATTCTCCTGCCTCAGCCTCCCAGGAAGCTAGGACTACCGGTGTGCACCACCGTGCCCAGCTAATTTTTGTATTTTTAGTAGAAACGAGGTTTCACCATGTTGGCCAAGATGGTCTCGATCTGTTGACCTCGTGATCCACCTGCCTAAGCCTCCCAAAGGAATGGGCTTACAGGTGTGAGCCACCACACCCGGCCAGCCAGAGTATTTTCTGCTACATATCATAGCAATGTCTATGCTTTTCATATTCTTTTTTTTCATTTTTTTTTGAGATGGAGTCTAGCTCTGTCGCCTGGGCTGGAGTGCAGTGGCCGGATCTCAGCTCACTGCAAGCTCCGCCCCCGGGGTTTACGCCATTCTCCGGCCTCAGCCTCCTGAGTAGCTGGGACTACAGGCGCCCGCCACCTCGCCCGGCTCGTTTTTTGTATTTTTTTTAGTAGAGACGGGGTTTCACCGTGTTAGCCAGGATGGTCTCGATCTCCTGACCTTGTGATCCGCCCGTCTCGGCCTCCCAAAGTGATGGGATTACAGGCTTGAGCCACCACGCCCGGCCATGTTTTTCGTATTCTTATTACCAGGAATATTTGAGAAAAAAATGACTAATATGGGCAATCCTCAATTCTATTATTATTATATTATATTATATTTATTTTTAGAGATGAGTTTTCATCATGTTGCCCAGGCTGGTCTCGAATTCCTGAGCTCAAGCGATCTGCCTGCCTCAGCCTCCCAAAGTGCTGGGGTTACAGGCATGAGCCATCATGCCCAGCCCTCTTTTATTTTTGTTGAGCTTTGAAAATGACATGGCTTTCCATCTTCACTTATATATAGCCTAAGTATTAGCATCATGAGTTCTACAACCTCTCTTATGAAAGGAATTAGCTTGTACCTGTTCTCTAGTCACTTTCCCCCTAGCACCACCTACCAACTTTGTTTAAATTCCTACAAGTACCAGTAACAAAACAATTTTACCAAATTATTATTATTCACTATGATCCTGTCATCCATTGAGGTATGACATCCAATTCGGCAATGTTAGTTCCTGGAAAACCGAAACACTCATCATTTTGGCAAATGAAAAGTAATTGCTGGATTCACTAGCCAGGGCACAGACAAAATTCATCTTGTCCTGAGAAATATCAAAGCTTTGAATTTTTAAGTAAAAGTCTGAAAATGTCTGGTGCTGAAACCATTATTGCCAACTAAGTGGTCCTGTATACTGAATTCTTCTGACTCAAAAGAATTCCTATAGCATCCCACCACCCCCAACCCCACACCTCATTCTTGTTTCTGTGAGGCTGGCAGTCAGAAAAGTGAGTCATTAGTTAGGCTTATTTTTTGGACAGGTGTATTATTTGCAGACAGATTGTACCTGAAAATTCTATTCCGAGATTTGAAAGGATTGTAGCAGAATTTTCCTGGGATACGTTTGCAATGACACTTGATAGAGAGAAGAAGGAAGATATGGCCGGGCACGGTGGCTCAAGCCTGTAATCCCAGCACTTTGGGAGGCCGAGACGGGCGGATCACGAGGTCAGGAGATCGAGACCATCCTGGCGAACACGGTGAAAC